>NC_133777.1:49983418-50283418 GCF_003597395.2 Chelonoidis abingdonii | reverse complement strand
TGAGCCACATTTGCTTGTAGGTACAAAAGATTTAATATGTAATAGGTATAACACAAGTGTGTATAATATGTAATACAAATGTACCCACACATACACACAAACACATCTTCTATATTGAATCCAGTGTGTGTAATATATTGTGAAGTGCATTGCCATATATTGCCGGCTGTTTGCTGAAAAAGCGCAACAGGACTGAGCTAAGCATTCTGTGGTAGTTTTAATCTGAAGATTCTCATACTTGTATCCATTTAAGTGAAAACCAGTGTTGTTTTATTATTTTGTTTGTTGTGACCATTAATTGATATTTACAAATATGGCAAGATTTTGTTTATGATTTTTGCTTAATATATTGTAAAAATTGTATTATCTGTAAAGGGTTGAACTGAGATTATACTGGTACTGTATGGTTCTTCTAGTTCTTGTGCAGATACTGTAAATTCTTGCAGATCAGGTATGTCAGAATACTTGTAAAAAGTTCATTAATGTAGTATGAGCACACTAGGGATATTCCACACAAATTAGACAACAGCTGTTCGGTATTGACATATAGAGTCTTCTGTTGAGAGATGAGATGTTAGCATTAAATAATTGTTACCTTGAGCTTGTGAACTGTTGCGAGACAGTGTACTTTGTGCAGAAAAGGAAAGGAATGCTTCTCCCTCTCGTACGAAAGGTTCAGAACAGGAAACTAGTGCATGCTGCTTTGGACACACTGTGTCCTGGGCAGCATTACAGTGGGCTGATGGTCAGAAAAATGACTGCAGGTCCAATTCAGTGAGTAAAGTGCCTGCGTGCCTGAGGCAGTGCATATGCTCACTGACTCCGGCATGTTTCTGAACAAACTGTAGTAACTTCATGTTCATTTTCCTCACTGAGTTGCAGAATTAACTATGCAGACCTTGTACACAGTGTGGTATGTTTCTCTGTCAAAGGATGAAAGTCTGGGTCAAACAAGAAAGTTTACGGCTAGCCTGATGGGCAACTACTCCAAATTCTATACAAAAGAAAGATGTATCAAGAGTGAGCAATTATTTCAGTCTTAGAAATAAAATGTAACAGGGCTGTATGCAGACAGGGGATGTTAGTAAGGGCATGACAAAGGTCTGCTAAGCAGGGATCTACCTTGATCTAGCATGCATGGGGCTATGCTTGCAATGTGTGTGTGCAATGAATAGCCTAGAGCTCAGTTGAAATGTCTGTGACTGGGTAAGGTAATATCTTTTATTGGACCAACTTTGGCTAGTGAGAGAGACAAGCTTTCTAGCTTACACAGAGCTCTTCTTCAGATCTGGGCAGTGAACTCAGAGGGTCACAGTTAAATACAAGGTGGAACAGATTGTTTAGCATAAGTAGTTAACACATTTAAAGGGACCATTCAAGGTCCAGTGGCCAATTAACACCTCTCCAGTCATAGGGGCAAAAAATAAAACTGGGGGACAAAAGGGGCGGTTAAGAGGGTTATAGATTGTAGTAATGGGCCATAAATCCAGCTGTGACACTGAGGAAATTTTCCAGACCTGAAGAAGAGCACTGTATAAGCTTGAAAGCTTGTCTCTCTTTACTTCACCCACCTTGTCTCTCTAATATCCTGAGACCAATACAGGTACAACACTGCCTGGGATTTGTGACATATTCTGGATGCAACATAGGGTGTAGAGTTAACTGTTTCCATAGGCACCATGTCTGTCCCAATGTATGAGTGTGTGGGCGATGATATAGCTGTTTTAGAGGTGCACAACTGGAAAGGTATGGGGATTTAAGCAGTTCGGTACTCACCACCACCATTCTCGTTGTGCCACATGGCTATTTCTGCTGTGATGGCTAATGACAATTTTCTTGCATCCCTGGTTAGCTGGGTGCTGGATACTTGTTTCCTCTCGGATTGTCTCTGTGCTAACGTATGGTGAAGGAGCTCTGAGTTTCCCTTTGTATGGACTTCTTTTATTAAAGGAGATGGAGGTAGCAAATTTCTGGGATGGTTAAGGGCTTTTATGTGTTAGTATATCCAAAGCAAAAGCAGGAAAAGTTAGACTGCCATACCAGCAGAAGTCCAGCCTCTTTACCAGATGGCAAAAGTATACATGTTCCAGCATCTGCATGTGTTTAAATTTCCTGCCCTACCTGAATGCAGAACAAGCAGTTATTCTAATCGTGCTACATAGTGTAAACACTGTACAGGAGTACAGTGTACTCTTACCTCTTTAAAGGGGTAGTGAATGGAGCTCAATGTAAGGATGCCACCTTACTTGGCCCATCTGCTTCCTGGAGGACTCGGTTACTTTACGGACAAAAAGTTTCATCTTTGTTAATGCTGCAGAGCCACTATAGCCATGGGAAAGTGAGCTGGGGTCTCTTCTGCCACATGTGTTATCATCAAAAGTGTCAACTAAGTTCTATTTGCAGAATCTTGATTGCTAGTGGTTATATAAGAGGAAGAAAATATTAGATTTATTTATTTATTTTGAATCCTAGATTGAGTGCTTGTTCCCATGGAAACCACAGGCAAAACTCCCATTAGCTTCAATGGGTACAGGAGCAGGCCCCGAGTCTGCAGTGGAGCAATACAGAAAGTTTGTTCTTTTGACTTGTAAAATTGATCTGACTATCGCCAAGCCAGAATAAATACAAAACTTCACCGATACTTTTAGAATTGCTTATCAGTTTAGATCCACTTTAATGTATTTTGTGAAATTCCAGCTTTATATTTTTTGGTGTTATGCTTGTTGTTATTGTAGTGCTGAACTTGCCCTGTGCCACCCTTTGGCTGCACAGGCCCTTGCCTTTGGGGGAATCAATGAGCAAGGTGGTTACAGGGTACAGCAGGCCCTGAAGTTGCACAAGAGGTAATGGGCGGATTCCTTCACAGTCTCTGTCCTTGAAGACCCAGTTACTCAAGCTATATGCTATACTTGGAGTTGGCTTGATGAGAATGATGTAATAGAGTTTAATACTTAATTTAGTTATAGGGTGCAAATCAGCCCTCAGTTACACCCGTGTAATCCCAGCAAAATCATTGGTGGTGCATGAATTTAAGCAGAGGCAGAATCTGTTATGTATACTTGAGAAGCATATGGAGGTGATTCAATTTCTAAAGAATTCTTTATGGAACATCTGCTTATTTCTTGGTTTATTCAAAACTGTAATGTTTCCGCTGTAAAAATTTCTCCCTCTGTCCCACTTCCATTTTATCTTGTCCCTTATACTATGATCATTTAGATTGTGAGCTTTTCAAGGCTAGTACCATATTTTTCCTTGCTTTATAAAGTACCATGTACATCTATGGGACTATGTACAAATATAATTACATAAAAAAAAAAACTATGTTAAGGGAACTTTAGGTTGTGAAGTCAAGCGTTCAAAAGTTAGGAAATTCCAGATTAAGATTGTCTGTGCAAATTTAATTCATCCCCTTGTGTGTACATCCTTTACACAGAATGAGGTGTACGTGGGGGGGGGGGGGGGTTGTCCTGTGGAAAAAATTGTAATCGTAATTAAATACTGTATCATAATGCAGATTTAAAGATGCACGGGCAACCTTTAATGTGGAATTTCCAAATTTTTAAGAACTTGACTTTTCAGTCAAAATAACAGTCTTGTAACATAGAAAAACCTCAGAAATTCGAAGCAACAACTAACAGAAAAGAGAAAAGATTCTACTATCTGCAACTCTAACAATTCTCCAAATGAAATATTATCAGCAGGATTTTAACCTTAAACCTACAACACTTACCTGTTACTTGAGCTACAGACTAATTACAGAAGGAGAAGGTGGTTGTCTCAGAGTTGAAGGATAGGCTATGGGGGCCAAGTGCTGGGTCTGAAGGTGAGAAGGAGGATCCTCCCAACCCACCTTTCTCATTCTCTCCTCTCCTGGAATTGGGGGAGCTCCTGCCCTATGTGCTGTACCCAGATAGGGGGTGGACCACTAGGGACATACTTTTAATCCAGGGGAGTGGTTGGGGAGAGCCTGGCTTGGCTCTCTCCCCTCAGCCCTCCTTAGGGTGACCAGACAGCAAAAGTGAAAAATCAGGACAGAGGGTGGGGGATAATAGGAGCTTATATAAGAAACAGACCCAAAAATTGGGACTGTCCCTATAAAATCGGGACATCTAGTCACCCTGACCCTCCTCCTCTCCCGCCCTAGAAGCTCCTAGGCTTTCCTGATGCAGTGTGCACTGATGATTTGACAGTGTCATGAACCTGACTTTAGAATGTTCATATACAGTTGTTATTTTGGCAGGCTGCCTGATTTTTCCTGAGCCAGGCAAGCAGGGGATATGAGATGACCATTTTAAACAATATATATCTTAGCTAAAACTCCATGAAATGTCACGGGACAAAGAAAGGGCACTTTTATAGCCAGAGGGCTATTTCCCTATTGAACTTCAAAGGCCTTTTGTAAACAATGGGGGTGTCGGAGCTTCTCAAAAAAAAAAAAGTTGCAAGAAACTTTTATAATGGAAAGTGTTAGGAAACTTAAATGCAGGGGTCACTCCCAGCTTCTCCCTGTAATTAAAGATGAGAATTCCCAAACATAAAGGGTAAAATCCTGACCCTATTGAAGTCAGTGGGAGTTTTGCTATTGGCTTCAATGGGTATATCTATGCTGCAATTAAACACATGCAGATGGCCCGTGCCATCTGATTTGTGCTCTCAGGGCTCTCCCCTCATGGGGTCCCAGTGTCTGAATGTCTACACTGCAATTTTATAGCCCTGCAGCCTAAGCCCCACTTGCCCGAGTTAGGTGACATGGACCAGCCACAGGAGTTTAACTGCAGCGTAGGTATACCCATTAAAGCTGATGGCAAAACTCCCACTAACATCATTTGGGTCAGGATTTCACCCAATGTTTTCATTTGTCCAAGACCACCATATAATTTCTGTGGGAAATCCACCATCTGAACTATCAGCCCTTCTGGCTGAAGGTATACCTCTCCTCTGATTTTACATTTTCTGTATGAAGCCTTAGGCCTTCTTGCTGCAAAAACTGAATTCTAAAAAGTTTTTAGTTAGCTCATGAGCTTTTAGCTGTAATAATTTACATTAGCAAACTGCCAAGGTATGATCACTGGGCATGTGATGTGCATCAGTCAGTAAACAACCCATGACTTTTCTCAGTATCTAATAGGATAGTGGAATTTACAGGCCCCTTCTAATAAATTATCACATTCTTATCTGGAAAGATAAAATTAGGTTTGGAAAACAGCTTTTTTTTTTTTTAAATAGGAATGGGAGACAGTTCAAGATACTCATGTTCACTTACACAATCGATCCATAAATAAAAGAACCTTTAAAATATGCACTTGTAACTATTATTCATCAGTTTTTTCTCTCTATCCTTTCTGCCCACTCCCATTCTAAGTAATTTGATTGTTCACTGATTATTTTTAAATAAATAGGATTTTTGAGCAGGGAAACTGATAGTAAACTACATAAATAGAAATGTTTAACTTTTAAAGGTGTTAGTTATAAAAAAAAAAAAATCAAAAAGGCAAATACTCCTTGGAGTCATTATAATATGTGACCATATCATATCTTCCAGTTGGGACAACAGAGCTTAGGAAGCTCCAAAGTTCACTTAAGAGTATCTTACACAAGTTCCCCTTGGCAAGAAGAGATTCAGAGGAGACTGCTGAGTACACGTGGCCTCTAGACCTTTAAGGGCTCTATGATCCATTGGAAAAGGAAGTTCCAAAGCCTCAGGAGGGCTCATGGCTGTGTCTCTGTAGTGCTGTCTTCCTCCATACACTTCTCCCCCACCTCAAGAGCCATGATGCTGTTGCTTCTTTAATCCATGCTTTTGTGATACTCGCCCTTTCTCAAAAGGGTCTTTCAGGAAGTAATCATGGTAGGTATAACATTAATTTAATTCTGCAAGACATCCAGCTGCCTAGCAAGGATTACACTGAGGAGAGAAGTGATTCTCTAGCATCACCTAGGCATTGCCCTCCCTACCCTGATCTCTGTGTCCCAAGTTACAGTGAGCAGGGGCAGGAGTTCATATAGGCTCCTGGCATAGAGGCAACATGGCATAGAGGCAACATACCGCAGAGGCACCATCCTCCCTGCTCTGCTATCCCCCACTTTTCTTTCTTTTCCACCCAGTTTAATTTATCTTTGCTCACTTCCCTGCCTTCCAGTGAAGGGAAGCATATGGCACTGCAGTGTCCACCTGATTGCTATATATGCACTTATCATGCGGTCCTCATGCAGGAACCCATCATACATTTCTTATTCAGGAAAAACTTACTTTGACTTCAGTTGCTCTTTAAGTGTTTATTCTTTCCCGTGAATGGGAGTTGTTCACAAAGAATTAACAAAACGGATCCCTATTTGTGCATCCTCAAACTCCTATATTAGTAACATCTGTGTTAAAGTAATGCTCAAAGGCAATAAGGATTGGGGGCCCCATTGTGCTGCGTGCTGTACAAACACAGATAAGAGGCAATCTCTGGCCTGTTTAAAATCTAGAATATTTTTTGTTGGAACAATGTGTATGGTGATGGGTATTTTACCTTAGGCATGCAGATAGTACTGTATATCTAATTAGTAACTCAGTCTTTATATTTTTACTCCATAGCACAAACCCACTTCTGGTATTTTTTGCTTAAGTGCAAAACCAAACATCCTAAATACTTTCTATTTTTATTGTTTTATCTAATAATTTTAAACAGTTTTTTAAAATGCTTCTTTTTTATATGTAGGGTTTTAGTCTAGAGCTGCGAGATATATATATAATTTATTTATTTTAAAGAGACGTTAATATCATCATATTTGTTACTATATGTTAATAACCAGGTCCTACAAAATCAAGTACTGTTGCCTCTTGTGGGACAACATATGAGTGTAAGGGTCTGTCTGTGTAGACTCCTTTGCCATAATCGGGCTTCAAGTTATTAAAAACTGAAATAATGTTTACAGTCTAACTTTCTGTATTTTGTTGGTTCAGAGAGATACTAATAAGTATATTTTTAAAAAATCACAATTTTGCATGGATTCTTCTAATCTACAAGTAACCCGTAAGATTAATACAGCTAAAAGTTCAAAGAAATTGTATCTACTTTTTCAGTTTGTTTACTTTTTGCGTGTGACAGCTAGCCCTATGCGTACTGCTCATTTCCCCCGTCATTAGTTTGGATCTTTCACACAGCAGAATGGGGGAGAAAAAAAAATACAAAATGTGATTGTAAAACAACAAAGTTGGTAGGGGGAATAAGAAGCATGTATATTACCTGAAACTACCTTGGCCATTGGAGCGGGGACTATCTTATTATCATATATGTGTTCAGTGCCAACGACAGTGGGGCCATGCTCTCCTATTAGAGTGTGTTTGTCATACACCAGGAGTGAGCAAACTTTTTGGCCTGAGGGCCACATCTGGGTATGGAAATTGTATGGCGGGCCATGAATGCTCACAAAATTGGGGATTAGAGTGAGGCAGTGGGTGAGGGTTCTGTTTGGGGGTGCAGGCTCTAGGGTGGGGCCAGAAATGAGGAGTTCAGGATGCGGAACGGGGGTCTAGGCTGCGGCATAGGGTTGGGGTGCTGGGTGAGGTGGGTTCTGGCTGGGGGTACAGGCTCTGGGGTGGGGCTGGGGATGAGGGGTTTGCAGTACAGGCGGGTGCTCCAGGCTGGGACCAAGGGGTTCGGAGGGCAGGAGAGGGATCAGGGTTGGGGCAGGGGGTTGGGGCGCAGGAGGGGGTCAGAGGTGCAGGTTTTAGGTGACACTTACCTCAAGCAGCTCTCGGAAGCAGCGGCATGTCCTCCTTCTAGATCCTACACAGAGGTGCTGCCAGGCAGCTCGGCACGCTGCCCTGTCCACAGGCACCGCTCTTGCAGCTCTCATTGACCATGGTTCCAATGGGAGCTGTGGGGGCGGCACTTGGGGCGGGGGCAGCATGCCGAGCCCCCTGGCTTCCCCCATGCATAGGAGCTGGAGGGGGGACATGCTGCTGCTTCCGGGAGCCACGCAGAGCCACGGCACACGTGGAGCGGGGCAAGCCCCCAGCTGGAGCTCTGGAGCGGGGCAAGCTCTGGAGCGGGGCAAGCCCCAGACCCCACTCCCTAGCGGAAGCTCGAGGGCCAGATTAAAACATCCGAAGGACCTGATGCATTCCCCGGGCCATAGTTTGCCCACCCCTGCCATACACAGTACTTATTGTCACTTTTTAAAAAATTGGGTTAACTTCATTTTGACTGAGTTCTTTATGCCTCACTTTGAACAGCAAAACCAGTCTGGTTGCCACTTTTTGATTCTCATGCCACTAGCACAACATTATTTAGGTTTCCTGTAAGATTGCAGGGGAATGATCCACTTTAAAACACAAAACAATACACTTTTTTCACTTAATTTTGAAAGCATTGGATAAAGTTAACTAGACAGAGGAAGAAGAATCAAGTATTTGTTCAACTGACAAATTTAGAAATAAAAGGCAATGATAGTGAATGAATTAATTCATATCTGATGGCTCTTTGACGGCTTAAATGAATTAGAATGTTGGCATCAATTCGTTTTCAATTGAGCAGGTATCCACATCCTGTTCTAAAAAACACCGCTTCAGTTGGCATGCTTATTAGAGAGACAAGGTGGATGAGGTAATATCTTTTATTGGACCAGCATCTGTTTATTGAGAGAGAGAAGCTTTCATCAACAGAAATTGGTCCAGTGAAAGATATTACTCCACCCACTTTGTCTCTGTAATATCCTGGGATGGATGCGGCTACAACAACACTGCATACAAGAGTGGCATACTTGTTGACAGCCTCAGTGGAGAGAGTGAGGATTTAATGGGCCATGTGCAGAATGAGCTTTCATTAAAGTTGGACTTCAAGTTGGAACCTCCAGATCAAGGTTGAAGTACTGATCCATACTGGCCTGGAAGATTGCACTTGCACTATTGGCTGTTTTGTAGATAAACAGAAGATTTCACTCTTAGCACCTTCCATCCTTTCACAAGCTCTGTGCCTTTCACAGGCTCTAGAACTCATGTTGAAGTATATTCATCTTTTAGATTGTAAGCTTTCTGGGGCAGGATCTGTCTCTTCTGTTTGAACAGTGTTTAATGCAGTGAGGCCATGATCCTGATTTAAATGATTATTAATAATAATGTTTAAAAGAAACAAAGAGCCAGAAACAAAAATACATCTCTTGCTAATTAAGAATTAGGTATTATAGAGAAACAGCTGACTTGGTGATATTTTGATCCTCTAAAAGGACTCTGGACATATGATCTTGGTGCTAAACAGTGGTTTCATTAAAACAGTTTATCAAAGTGGTTCACAGGCTGAAATAGAATGTTTTGCTATTGCTTTCATTGCATGCACAGAGCATATTGCATGAACAGCATTTGGCAGGAGCAAATGTAGTGTATCTGAAACCTTTAATTATATACTGTAGGCAGCTCTGTCTGGGTCAGAAGATACCACATTATCAAATGACATGATGTAATCATTCAGAACTCATGCGACAGCTTGATCATTCATTGAATGATTGGTCTCTATCAAGCAGATAACAGCAACATTTTCATTAGAGCCTAGGTGTGAAATGTTTGAATCTCTTGTTACCTGATTGATATAAGAAATGAAGGGAGCTGTGTTCAATGAAATTTTTACAGCAGCAAAGACAGTGCGTATTATGCTCTGTGTCACACTTCCACTTGCTGTATGGTACTAGCAGTTCAAAAAGTTTCCAAGGTATTTCAGTTTCATTGAATTTCATTTTGCACATGTATGCAGCAGCACATAATACTATATAAGCTCAGTTTAAACACAAATTAAAGAGAAATGAAGAAAAATCGTAATGTTTGGGGATATTTACACTATTCCATTTTCCAGACTAAAGGTAGAATAAGTTTAAGATTAAGGCACAGGAGTGGGAGTCAGGAAGTCTAAGGTTATGTCTACATTGCACGTCTTATAACAGCACCACTGTGCTGCTGCGCCATTGTAAGGTGCACAGTGTACCTGCTCTTTGTTGCTGGGAGAGAGCTCTCCCGGTGACAAAATAAAGCCACCCTCAATGAAGGGCGGTAGCTTAATCGACAGGAGAATGTCTCCTGCTGACGAAGGACTGTCCACACCAGCGCTTTTCGTGGTTAAAACTTTTCTCGCTCAGGAGTATGGAAAAAGAAACAGCCCTAAATGACAAAAGTTTTAACAACGAAAGTGCATTGTAGACAAAGCCTAAATTATGTTTATGGCCTTGCCACTTACTTCCTGAATTACTATAGGCATTTCATTCAACCTCTCTGTATCCCAGTTTCCCCATCTGTACAAGGGAGATAGCATCTTTCTCGCACAGGGTGGTGAGGCTTACTTCATTTGTTTGTAAAGTGCTTTGAGATCCTGAGATGGAAGCTGCTATTGAATGGTAAATTATTAACTGTAGTAGAGTCTCATTAGTGGCTGATAGTTTTTGCAAGTCTGACACACTATGGCAGTTTTGGGTTTGGCTTGCAGCTATTCCAGATATATGGGTTCCTGCTTTGAACTTGTCCATCTGGCAGAGTCACCAGTAAATCTTTTCTTTCTTTTTTTTTTTTAATGCCATCTCTCTTCTCCACATTTCACTCTGCCTAAAAGTCAGGCAGCTAATTTTCTCTTTCCTAGCACTTAAGCTTTAAAGAAGAAACAACAGAGTGGTGGAACTGAGACTATTTGAAAAATGCAAAAAATTCTGGCTTCGCACATTAAATTGGCCTGTGACTAACTATAGTGGTACCAATTAATCATAATAATAATTAATAATGTGTTTTTCCATATCCCTGGTTTCTCAGACTACCAAAGAACTCTCTGCCTTGCAGTAGATGGGTTACATTTTCAGTACAAACTGTATACCCATTTGGGCCGGGATCAGCACTTTTACTCTTCCCCTAGGAGAAGTGATGATTGTAGCATTTATCATACATAAAGGAATCTACCATAAATAGCTGCCAAAATGTAGATCAGCAAAGAGAACAAATTGAGCAGTATCCAGGATCTCAGAAACCTTTTTAGCTAGTATCAGGGGGTAGCCATGTTAGTCTGTATCCACAAAAACAAGAAGGAGTGGGTAAAAAACCTCACTTCTTCAGACGCAGAAGTGAGGTTTTTTACCCACGAAAGCTTATGCCCAAATAAATCTGTTAGTCTTTAAGGTGCCACTGGACTCCTTGTTGTTTTTCAGCTGGTGGAGCTGACGGTGAATTAAGGAAACCACTCCCTCAGTGCTCTCCTACAGCTCCCATTTTGGAGCAATAACAGATATGAGTGGGTATATGTGGAAAGGTGCCAATAAAGGTACCTGACAACAAAATTCCATCTGAAAGAGACCATTCTAGTATGTCAGAGCACGAGGCTGTTGAGCATCCTGACTAGACCTAGTCCTGTGGACCAGAGCACATTCATGCTCACTCGAAAAATTGAGAGTCCACAGACAAAATACTGTGAGCTGGTTTGAAAAATATTACTGCCAGGAAAATAGCGGACTTGTCCCAGTGGTGGTCTGTTGGTGCAGGAAGAATATCTTCCTGAAGGATGTACTCCAATCCCTAGTCACCCTAATTATGGATGTGACTCTCCTAGGCTGTAGGGAAGAAACAAGAAAAAACAGTACAATACAGTTGGTCCAAAAGAAAAGTTAAAAAAAAATCCAACTGTATTGTACTGTTTTTTCTTGTTTCTTCCCTACAGCCTAGGAGAGTCATTTCATCTGTCTTTTCTGGAAGTGAGGAAAGAATGGAAAGAAAATCATGTACTGGTCTAATCAGACAGCCCTTTGCCTTTAGCAGAGAGAAATGAGGTGCAGGAGACCAAGGTCCAAAATCTCTTCTTTGCTTCCTCTAGCAGGGTGTAGGAAAAAATAGAGTAGACCCAGGTGTCAAAATGATCTCCCAAGGGAAAACTCTGAGAGTCCAAACTCCAGGTTTTCACTGCCATGTGCAGAAATCACTGACAGAAGCCTGATCACTTCTGCTGACCTTGGCAGAAATAAAGTTGTTCTCCTCCAGACACTGTGCATTCCAAGCAGTGGGAATGTCAAGACAGATGGGCTTTATTTCTAGTAAGTAATGTATATTTAGAGGGCTTGGATTGACTTTGTGGGAGCTGGACTTGATCACCTTGCTTTGCCTTGAATAGAGGAAGGGGAAAGAAGGGATTAGCCAGCATGAAAAATAAGCTGATACATGCTGGTGATCAGGTTTAGTACATGACCCTTATATGCTATTTTTTCTTCCCCTCTATCTTGAGCAACAAGACTTGACTAATGGCTTAGTTTTATATTACTGTTTCATCATACCCTTGCTAAGAGATCCCTCCCATTCATTACTGAAGGAACCACCCATCTGCTCACAGGGATGCTGGGGACATAAACGAGGGAGGAAATGTATGGCAGAGGCTAATCAAATATATGCTATGAAGCCACCTGCTGCCCTGGTCTCCTGTCAAGGCATTTAGGTTGGTGGGGTTTGAACTGCCAATCATCCCATAATATATTCTCAAAATAAAAGGAGGGGCTGGAAGAGTTGATCTGTGGCATATTCAGGGAGACTGATGATATTTTTATCCCTCTTTTTAGATTTTGTCTCTGTGTTTTTTTGGGGGGGTATGTATATACGCTTAAACCAGTTTTAGGATTTATGCACCGGCCCATGTTGCCTTTTTGATAATTATTGTTTTCAGTTGTATTTTGGTTGCTGCTCAGAGGCCCTTTAGAAATAAACACCTAACAACTAAAAATCTAGCAATAGATAGTGATACTGTGCAAACTGGTTGTCTAGAAACTTGTGGCTCGCATTTTCTTCACAACCTTTTACTTTGAGTCCTAGAAGCTGGGACTGAATGAGAGGGGGTAGATCACTGGTTAATTGCCCTGTTGTGTTCAGTCCCTCAGAAGCATCCGGTACTAGTGGCCACTGACAGGAGGCAGGATACTGGGCTAGATGAACCATTGGTCTGAGGCAGTGTGGTCATTCTCAGTGCTAACATTATAAAATGTACACATCTGAGATGGCTACACTATTACAGCTAGTATGGGAAAAGAAATATTTGTTTTATTTTAAATGATTGTGTGCAGTATATATGGAATTTTCATATGGAAGTATTTGAGAAAGCACATAACTAGCAGATCTGAGCCTTGATCCTGCAGTATTCAAGCCTGCAAAATGTCCATCAAAATCAGCCCTGGCAGGGGTACTCAACAGAGCTGCCCGGGCGGGGGGCAAGTGGGGCAATTTGGGGCCTCTGGAGCAGAGTCGTTCAGTCACTCTGGGGGCCCCGGAAAACTCTTGCAGGGTCTGGGCCCCCGGAGCTTCTTTCGCTCCGGGTCTTCGGTGGCAATTCAGTGGTAGGGGATCCTTCCACTCCGGGACCTGCCACCGAAGTGCCCCGAAGACCCGCGGCGGGGGGTCCTTCCGCCTCGGGACCCGCGGCAGGGGTCCTTCTGCCCCGGGACCCACCACTGAAGTGCCAGGTCTTCGGCAGCAATTCGGCAGTGGAGGCCCCCGCTGCTGAAGACCCCAGGCCCCCTGAATCCTCTGGGCGGCCCTGGTACTCAAACTTATTTACCGTGTAAGTTCTTATTTTAAAAACATTGTCTTGTGGACCACTTCTCTACCATTGTATAACATCTTTGTGGTAATTACAGCAAATGCTTATGTTGCAAAGTAATATTAAGTGTGTGTGTGTGTGTGAGAAAGAGAGAGAGAATCAGCTAGTCAGTCATTGAGGGGGCAGAGGAATCAGAGAAGCCAGCATTTTGTGACCAACCAGCTCTCAGAGGCCTATCAGCAGTCCATGGACCCCAGTTTGAAAACTTTTGGATGACAAAATCCACCTCTTGAACTTTCATTGGTTAGTTCTGTGGGTTGTTAGCCACCGAGTGTATCTTTGAATACTTGAGTAAATCCTACCATGTGCTGAAGGATGCAGAATCTGTAGTCTTAGTCACTATTTTTCAGTGTCTGGGAAAAGTTAGCTCTTGAGCTCCAAAGTTAAATAAACAGGTAATTTGACTTGTTCAGCTGTGTTTTTACTTTAAAAGTCTTACACAGAATCTAGTGATGGTAGTGCTCTGGAAAGGGCATGATAGTGGCTTAAAGCTTTAGCCTTATGGCCAAATTCTGCCCTTATGTACTCTGGTGTAAATTCAATAATTCCACTGTCTCCTGGTGTGAGAGAGAGGAAAGTTTGTCCCTTTGTCAGGAATATATTTTAGAATGCCACATTTTCTTACCCTAAGATGGAAAGACTTTGACAGTCAATATGATTGATTGTGTTTTGGACCATTTCTTTTTCTTTAGCAAAGCAACAATCAAGTTAAAACAGACTGGAAAAACAGATCTGTGTAGCTTCTCACATTTGTATGGCTCATACGATATCCTCCTTTCTGCAGAATGAAGGGAGGCACTTGTAGTAACTTGCTACAAGGTGAGTCAGGCAACAGCTTATATCGGTGAGAACAGCCTGCATGACATGCTTCCAGTGTGACATACATCGTAATCACATATAGCACAAGGGTTCCTCAGGGCTCTTGAAATGAGGCATGTCAAGTCTCAAGGTGGTTTGAGCTGGCCTCAGCACCACAGAGTCATGCTCCATATGCTATACACAAACCAGCATGTGAATTGGTGGCAAAATACACTGTATGCGAATGCTGCTAGAGTTTGAACTAACAGTTCTGTAGCCTCAGAATCCCTTCAGAAGTTGAAAGCATGTGGCTGTTCAGAGAGGACCAGTTGTGTCATCTCATCCTGATGGGCCTTGGCTAGGGTTGCCAGGCATCCGGTTTTTGATCAGAACGTCTGGTCAAAAAGAGACACTGGCGGCTCTGGGCAGCACCACTGATCGGACCATTAAAAGTCCAGTCAGTAGCACAGTGGAGCTAATGCAGGCTCCCTGCCTGCCCTGGCTCTGTGCAGCTCCCCGGAAGCAGATGGCGTGTCCGGCCCCTAGGTGCAGGGGCGATCAGCTAAGCTCTGCATGCTGCCCCTGCCCCCAGTGTCAGCTGCTCAGCTCCCTTTGACTTGGAAGTGCGGCCAACGAGAGCTGCAGGGGCAGTGTCTGCAGATGAGGGCAGCATGCACCGTGCAGAGCCGCTGACTGCACCTCTGTCTAGCCGCTTCTGGGAGCAGCGTGGAGCTAAGACAGGTAGGGAGCCTGCCTTAGCCCCACTGTACCACCAACCAGAAGCTGTCTGAGGTAAGTGCCATCTGGCCAGAACCCCCTCCTGCACCCCAACCCCCTACCCCAGGTTGGAATCACCTCCCACACCCTAACTCCCTCCCAGACCCCATGCTCCAACCTCCTGCCTCAGGTTGGAACCCCTTCTTGCACTGTAACTCCCTCCCAAACCTTGCACCTCCACCCACACACCAAACCCCGCCCCAAGTCGGAATCCCCTCCCACTCCCAAACTCCATCCAAGAGCCTGCACCCTACACCCCCTTCTGCACCTGCATCCCTACCCCAGCCCTGAGCCCCCTCGCAGAGCCCACACCCTATACCTCATCCTGCATCTGCATACCCTACCCCAGTCCTGAGCCCCCTTCTGCACCCAGTCTCCCTCCCGGAGCCCACACCCCCTCCCGCACTCCAACCCCCTGCCCCAGCCCTGAGCCTGCTCCCGTACTCCAAATCCCTTGGCCCCAGTCCGTAGCCCCTTCATGTACCCCCAACTCCTCATCCCCAGCCCCAACTCAAACACTGCACCCCCAGCTGGAACCCTCCCCCCTCCCATACCGCAACTCACTTTCACTGGGCTGGGGCAGGAAGTGAGGGTGGCTGGAGTAAGTGGGGGTTGGGCCTCAGAGAGGGGAGGGGCCTCAGGGAAGAGACAGGACAAGGGTGTTCAGTTTTGTGTCATTAGAAAGTTGGCAACCCTGGCCTTGGCCTCCTTGAATTTGGCAAATCCCATTCCCAGTCCTATGGGAACTGCTGCCATCCATTCCTCTGACAACAACCCCACAGCATTTTCACTGGAAATGTTCCCATTCTATGCGTATAAGGGGATGGTGTGTCTATGTCACTGGATTATTAAAGAATGCTCATGTTTATTTAAAAAGGCATACCTGCCAGAAAAATCTTTTCTGTACAATTATGGGTCCAAGTCTAATTTTTGGAAAAGTTGACTGGTCCTAAAAAGAAACTCCTACCTGTTCCTTATTTCCCATGCTATCAATTGCTCCTCCTTCAAATTCTTCACCGTTATCTTCAGTGTCATTCACACAAGGTGCAGTATCTTATAAATATATAATAATTTAATGGAACTATCAAGATGTATAGCTATTCCAAACTTGAGTAACTATGTCAGCATATTGCTGAAACCTTTGTCTAAAATTAGATTGTGAGCTCTTTGGAGCAGGGCCTATGTCATTTAAAAGAAATTGCTCTGTAAAGTACCTAGCACATTTTGTGTGGTGTATAAATAATAAAAGTGTGCCCCAATTTTTCTAGCCCAGACAGATTAGCTATCAGGATCTTAAAAATCATATAATTTTGCTTGTTCCTCTTGCGCTTGCCTCTGTTTAATCCTGTCATGGTTCTAGCAGCTGAGTTCTCTGACAGCTATTACTGGAAACAAATGAAAGCCTGGAATCCCAAATTTTTCAAAGGGTATAAAACATGAATTTCAACAGTTCCTGAGCCTTCAGATGCTAAAATCATGTCTGAATTAAGTATGTATGTATGTATGTTGAAAGTGAGGGCTGGTGCAAATAATTGGAATTATGTGATTTTTTTAAGGGCTAGTATCTCATGAACTGTAAAGAATAGACATGAATGATCGCAAGATATCAAACCTTAAAACTGTCAGTGAACCTTTGATCTAACAGCACATTGTTGGCACTGTACCAGGACCTACTGTGGTAAGTCCCTGATCTCAGGCCAATATAACTTTAATTCCTTGCATGTATCCTTGTTTTACTGGAGACATTTTATTGATTTGCTGTTCCTTATCTTTCTAATTAAAATAAGCCTTTAAAACAAAATTACTTAGTCATTTTGGTGAGCAGATTTCATATATACTCCCAGTAAGGAATATACTGACACTGCAGGTTTCACTTTTTCTTAGGAAGCAGCATGGTACAGCACAGTGGTTTTCAACCTTTTTTCATTTATGGACCCCCAAAAATTTTTGAAAGGAGTTGTGGACCACTTTGGGAATCT
The DNA here is from genome assembly GCF_003597395.2 of Chelonoidis abingdonii. Lineage (NCBI taxonomy): Eukaryota > Metazoa > Chordata > Testudines > Testudinidae > Chelonoidis > Chelonoidis abingdonii. Next base: position 50,266,278 of record NC_133777.1, on the reverse strand, counting down.
TAGGCTTAGCCCCAGTTGAAAACCACTGTTCTGTAGTAACAAGACTCTTTCACAGAACCTTTAGATATAGTCTGCAAACCCCTAGGGCTCCGTGGACCACAGATTGAAAACCACTGGTGTAGCAGATTGAACAATGGGCAGGGAGCCAGGAACACAATAGTTCTAATCCCAGCTCTGATACTGACTTGTTGCGTGGCTTTGGGTTTTGTTTCTAGATTCTAATTAGTGCAAAGGTTCTCAAACTGTGGTCTGTGGACCACTAGTGATCCATGAGCTTCATTTAGGTGGTCTGTGGATAGTTCTCTCTAAGGTGCACGCCTGGGCGGCCACACACAAGAGATTGAAGTGCCACCCACTTAATTAGTGGAGCCACGCAGTCGTGGCTCCACTGATTAGTTGCCTGGACCCTGGAGAAGATGCACATGTAAGGTGAAGTGGTGGCCTTGGGGGGAGTAGGAGATAGGTGGGAGAGGCAGTGGGATGAGAAGAGGGGGTGCGGGGAATTTGGGATGTGAAGGGCTGCGGCAGCCAGAGAAAGAGGCAACTTTTCCCAGCTCCACGGCTGCAGCTGCTGGGGAGAGACTGCCATCCTTCCCAGCCCCAGCTCTGTGGCTGCTGTGCGAGGGAGAGACCCCCACTCCTTCCCAGGCACAGCTCGGGGGCTGCTATGGTGGGGGAGAGAGGGCACATCCATCCTATTAGAAAGGTAAGACTACTGATATTAAAATATGAGTTGTGTGCTTTTATTTGTAAAACAAAAAAAGTTAATTATATTTGTTTTTTTATATAGCACTTTTATCCAAAGCGCTTTACAATAGTTAGCTAATGGTACAAACAACATTTTGGAAGATCATTGAGTGGTCTGCCGAGACCCTCAGCAATTTTCAAGTGGTCCGCAAAAAAAAAAAATTGAGAACCATTGAATTAGTCAATGGATGCATCATTACCCAGACACTAGATTTTATGATGAGTGATTAATGAAAATCAATTTAATGAAAGGGACCTTCTGATCTCAAGAGATCAGCCACATAGCCAGGTCAATGTATAACTCAGATCTTATCCAATAATCATACTGCTGCTGTTAATCCTTTAGTAACTAAAATCTAAAGGTTTATTATAAGAGAAAAGAAGAAGAGAATTACAAATGGTTAATAGATCATTACATACAAGAATGGCAATGTTCTTATACCAGATTTGTAGCAGAGACTGTGTACACTGCTGGCTTGTAAAGTCTCTGGCAACTTCCAAAAGATTGGAAGCTCCTCAGCCCATAGTTCAATTATGCTCCTTTTAGTTGTAAGTCCACAGTCCAGAGAATCAGAGCCAGGCCCGGCTCCAGGTTTTTTACGCCACAAGGGGGGGAGGGGGAGCCATGATCGGCAGCACTTTGGAGGTTGCTCTTCCGCCACCGCTTCATTCTTCAGGGCAATTCAGTGGCAGGTCCTTTTCTTCAAGAGGGACTAAGGGAATTGCCGCTGAAGACCCGGACGTACCGCCCCCTTCCATGGGCTGCCCCAAGCACCAGCTTGCTGCGCTGGTGCCTGGAGCCAGCCCTGATCAGAGCAGGAAAGAAGAAACATAGAGATGATTCAAGGGTCTTTTATACCCTCTGCCATGTGCTTGTAACGTTACTGTCCCAAAATAAAGCTCACACACAGGACCGCCCAGAGGGGGGGGCAAGTGGGGCAATTTGCCCCAAGCCCCGGGCTCCGCAGGGGCCCCCAAGAGAACGGGCGAGGCTCTCGCCGCAGCCCGACCCCGCCTCCGCCCCTCACCCAGAGCCTCAGCAGATCCAGCAGCGTCCCTGAATAGCAGTGCCCTGTGGCTCCTGCAGGACTCCTGAGCGCCCAGCCCTCTCCCTTACCACATGGCTTTGAGCAGGGCGGAGCTCAGGAGCTCCGCGGGAGCCACACTGCACCGCTGTTCAGGGACACTGCTGGATACGATGCACTGAGGCTCCGGGTGAGCGGGGTGCCAGGAACAGAATGGGTTGGGGATTCTAAGGGGGGTGGGCAGTTGGGGGGCAGGAAGTAGGGGGGTCAGATAGGGGGCAGGGCTAGGCTGTTTGGGAGGCACAAGCCTTCCTTACTCTAAAGCTATCAGCAGTTTGAGTTGCAGAAGAGCAGCTGTAGTTTTCCATTAGGCTACCATCCGTTTTACTTCTCAATGCAAATTATAGTCTAATATTCAATTCAGTGCCATAGGAGATTCATGTAAGGGAGTACTCATTTAAAATTAGCCACTGGGGAGGGATCACATGAGAAGAGCATATTCTAACCACCTACCTCTTTCCTGACCTACCAAGGAGAACACTTCCTCCCCTGCATTCCTGAGGCTTCAGAGGGGTTAGTTCAGTGTTTCCTACTTTTGTTCTGGTAGACCCTTTCACTAGCAAACCTGCTGAGTGTGACCCCTCGCCCCATATTGAAAACACTTTTTTATATTTAACACTATTAAATGCTGGAGGAAGTTGGGGTTTGAAGGTGGAGGCTGAACAGGTCCAACCCAAATAATCTTTGTACTCCTGCAGGGGTCCCGACCCCAGTTTGAGAAGCCCTGGGTTTATTTAATTTAGCACCTGTGTCATTCACATGCAATGTGCTATTTTTGCGCTGTCAGTTTCACAACAAGGCTATCCCGATTCTGGAACGAGCTCATGCCGTTGTGGAGCTGTACATAAGCTATACTAAAGACAAACCCAGAGTAAACGTAACCATTGTGAAGGGAACCAATGAGAGGTCAGTCTCTAGAAGATAAATGCTGGAATTAGTCCATTAATGCTATTAGCCAGGATGGGTAACGAATGGTGTCTAAGCCTCTGTTTGTCGAGGGTGGAGATGGATGGCAGGGAGAGATAACTTGCTCATTACTTGTTATGTTATCCTCTGGGCACTTGGCATTGACATTGTCGTAGACAGGATACTGGTGGATGGACCTTTGGTTTGACCAGTTGTGTTCTTATGGTTCTAACCTAAATGAACAAAGTTTATGGAACAGATATGATCAAGAAAGCCAGCAAGAATCAGAGAACTGGAAATTCATGACTGGGTGGTTCAGGGCGTTTGGTCAATAGTTGAGGTGGTTCAAAAGGTTTTGGATTTTTTTAAGAGAATTTTTAGGTTCTTAAACATCAAACACAGCAAGCAGAAATATTGGCCACACGCTTCTGAACCCCAAACATATTAGGTTTTGGCCGACTAATTCAGCTTTCAATTAAAAAAAACACAACAAATGTTTGAAGAAAGCAGACATTGTCCGCAATTTTTTCCGCTTTTAAAAACTTCCTAGTTTTCGATCAAAAAAAGTTTTATGGAAAATATTTCTCTAACCTTTAAGAGCTTTAGTGCCTTTAGCAAGTGATGCTGGACAGCGATACCTTGTAAAGAAGTTTTCTCAAAACTGGGTTTGTGCCGAGATGTGGAAGGTTTATTTTTCCCAGGGTCGCCCCTGGCAGGGAGCATGTGGGGCAGTTTGCCCGAGCCCTGCAGGGGCCCCCACGAGAATACAGTATTGTAATTTTTTTTATGGAAGGGGCCCCCAAAATTGCTTTGCCCCAGGCCCCCTGAATCCTCTGGGCGGCCCTGCTCACACATTACAGTTTGTGGAAAATTACTGCTAACTCAAGAAGGAGTCCAGGGTCAGATGAGCATGTCACATGCCCCTGCATGGCTTGCTGACCCACAGGAGCAGCCATTGGCCACTTGGAAGCTAAGGCACTTTCAGGAAGAGCCATCTGGGGAGAATGAGTTTCTTCTATGGGCCATTGTGAGAGTTAATTGCCTTGGGTGGGCCATCAACACAAAGCTGGCTGGTTTCAATGTAGATTTTACCTGGTTGGAGTTACCCTAGGAATACAAATCTATAGCCAATATTCATAACTTCAGATACAAAAATAATACATGCATTTAAACAGGATAATCATCTTTAGTGAATCATAATTTTTCCATTGACAGCTTACATGACCTACTTGTACAAGTTTTGTTGCAATTGTCAAACAGTGGGAATATTAATGATATCAATGGTCATATTTCAATCATACAGCATCCTATATAGAATCTATTTACATCAGATTTCCTTGTATGCGACGCTCTCACAATTGCAACCAGTGGAAGAGCCCAGGCTAATTCCCTTGTTTAAAAGAAAGGCAGCTGATGGTAGGTTATTGAAAGGAAGGATGATCCAGTGGTTGTGGCACTAACCTAGGACTTAGGAGACCTGGGTTCAATTGTTTTTTCTGCCACAAACTTCCCGTGTGCCCTTGAGTAGGTCACTTAGTCTGTCTTTGCTTAGTTCCCCATCTGTAAAATGGGGATAGTAATACCTCACAGGAGTGTTGTGAAGATAAAAACATTAAAGAGTGTGATGTATTCTGAGATCTACTGATGAAAAGCAAAATTTAAGAAATACATTGGTGATATTACTATTTTCTGGTACATCATTCCCCTTGTCCATCATGCTCTGAATTTGCCTATATATTTTTGCAGTGTTTGGAGTGTGTGGGGGGGTGGGGGAGGCTTGTAGGATCTAATAGTTGGACAGAGATGGTTGTTTTAGTTTCGTAGGTGATCTGATGGGATGAAGTTGGTGGATTGAACTTTTTTTTTTCTTTCAGTTAAGGAGTTATGTCTTCCTCATGTGTATGGAGTTTTGTACAAAACTTCTAAAATTATGGGTAGGTATTTTAAACATAAAGATGAAGAAATAAATTATCCATACTTATTTGCACTGTTGGTGTATCCTTGTTGGTCCCAGGATCTAAGAGTGAAAAGGTAGGAGAGGAAATATCTTTTATTGGTCTAAAAAAAGATATTACCTCTCTTACCTTGTCTCTCTTAAGATATAAATAATACATTTTGAAAAGCTTTACTCCACCTTGCAGGAAAAAAAAAATACCCTTTATTTTCTGTGCTTTCTTGAACTATTCCTTTCTGGTGCTTCAGTAATCCTCTTTTATGTTCTACCTAAAATAACTTATGAATCAGTTAACTCCAGTCAAATAAGTTCTGAAAACCCCATTACACCTCAATTAGTGAAATGTACTCCTTAAGTTCCAGTTACATAGAAAATCAATAATTGTTTTAATATTTCAATTCCATTGCACAGACAAATTAGAGCCTCTTGTCTCCAAAATACAATTAGATACAGACACTTAATGATTAGCAACTAAAGTGATTTTTAAAAAGGTGTAATTACCTAATTAAACTCCAAAATATCTACTTTAATTGTTCAATATGGGAGAGAAATGGAAGAAAAATTAAAATTTTGTGCAACAGACATATTATAAGAGGAAATATTCTTCACAGAGCCATATCTCAGATCCTACTTGTGCTTAGACTAAAGGTAACTCTGGATATTAGTCCTTTACATCTGCATAGCTCAGCTTTGCACCGGGCCACCATACCCTTATTATGGTTGGTGAAGTGGGTGGCGGTTCTTCTCCCTGGCCCCTGGAGCAAGGTTCTGAGCCATTATGTGGGGCGGTGGGCTCATGCAAATGCGTTCCCTGCTGCCCCTTCCCACCACAAGTGGCTTTTTGTCTAGCCTGTTTGTGTATCTTGCTGCTCCTCCTCTCTCCTGTAGTACCCTAAAGTTATATAGCAACCCCTGTGGAGCTGCTGTGGGAGAAGGAAGGAGGCAAGAGCTGGGTCTCAAAATTAGTTCCCTTCTCCATTCCTCCCCCCAAAAAGATCCCCTTGTCTCATTCCTAAGTACAAGCATTAGGTATTGACACCCAACTCACTAACAGTGAGCAGGGAAGGAAACTAGGCCTAAAAGATGTGCTTTGTATGTGCATTTCCTTTCTGATGTAATCTTTCATAACTCCGTTGGGGTAGAGATGTAAAGTGATCTGCAAGAGTCAGGAAGGAATTTTACTGCCATGTAGAGTATTGCACTTTAGGCAATATAGATGGTGTGGGCTGCTTCACCTTCTGAGGCAGGATACAAGATTTTGATTAACAATATGTAATATGTGCACCATGATGAAATGCAGTAGTTGTTTGTGAATTTACAATCTAAGCCACCAGGCTATTTGTCACTAAAAACTAAACTACAGGAAGTTATTTTAGATTTGGAGAAGACCAGTGTATTTCATATTAATAGGCTGACCATGTGCCATTATGCAGCTGACATTAAGATATACAGTAAAACTACTAATTCATACAAATTAAATGTATCCTTGCTAGACAGATGCCCATAGCATTTATGAAAGATGAGGGAACCCAGCTATTTTTAACAGCAGCAAGTTTCTGTTGTAGTGTAGTGTTTTTTAATGTAAAAGCTTCACTTCTAGATATTGAATTTGACTTCCCTGTACCTTTATAAAGAGAAGAATTTGAAAGCCTAGTCATAATTCAAAAATTGTGCTGCACACAGTGTTGGAACACACTTCAGTATTCAGTCTACCAGTGCAATTTTTTAACTTTTTTGTTTTTTATAAATTTCCAAATATGTTTAATAATACAGCTCTGCATGGGAGCAGAGAGTGTAGTCCCACATTTAGAAGAGTGGACTTGGTATGCGGATATTTGGGTATATTCATAGCTGTACTCCATCCTCAGTGTATGACACCGAGCAAAAGTCAGCCCCTGTCCCAGTTACCTGTCTGTAATATGAATATTGTATTTAACTGCCTCTCACGGGTGGGATTTGTTAAAATGTATTCAGATGCAGGGAACTACACCTCTACCCCGATATAACGCAGCCCGATATAACACAGGTTCCCACAGAACACGGTAAAGCTCTGACACGCTGCTTTGAGCAGCATGTTAAGGGTGCCACGCTGGGCCCGGGCTGGGGCTGAGGGGTTGGATAAGGGGCAGAGGGTCTCGGGGGCGGTCAGGGGCTCCCCCCCAGGGTCTCAGAGGCAGGAGCTGCGGGGGAGCAATTTTGGGGGCCCCGCAGTCCTAGAGTTGCCCGGGGGATTAGCAGGAGGCTGGGAGCAGCCCGCTCCACTTCCCTTGCCCCGGCCCCAGCTGTGTTGCTGGGGAAGGGGGCTTGAGGGAAGGGATCCCCCCCGCACTCACCGGCAGCGGTGGAAGTGGAACAGCCCGGCCCCAGCCCGCTCCACTCCGCTAGCTCCCAGCCGCGGTGCTCCACTTCCCATTGCAGGTGAGTGCGGGACCTTCCCCCACCCCCAAGCAACAGGGCTGGGGCTGGGGCTGAGGCAAGGAAAGCGGAGCGGGCTGGGGCTGCATCACTCCGTTTCCCGCCGCCAATGAGTGCAGAGGGCAGCCTTTCCCCAACCTCCCAGCACTCACTGGCGGCGGGAAGCGGAGCACCACAGCTGGGAGGTGGCAGCGCTCCGCTTTCCACCGCAGGTGAGTGCAGGACCTTTCCCTAACACCCCCGCCTCCTGGGGCCAGGGCAAGGAAAGCAGAGCAGACTGGGGCCACGTCACTCCGCTTCCTGCCGCAGGTGAGTGGCTAGGGATCAGAGCAGTCGGGACAGGGAGCAGGGGGTTGGGTAGGGGGTGGGGTCCTGGGGGTGATTAGGGACAGGGGTCTCTGGAGGGGACAGTCTGGGAACAAGGAACAGTGGGGGCCAAACCAAGTTCAATATAACCCGGTCTCACCTATAAAGCAGTGTATTTTTGTCTCTCGATGACTGCCTTATATCCGAGTAGAGGTGTATATAAGTTCAATGTAGTGTGTGTTTATTTGGGGTTTTATTCATTTATTTTGTATCCTAATGGTAATGCTCTGAGCCTTCCATGTGGGAACACAGTATTGCTCGATGTTTGAGATTTACTCCTGGAAAATTAACAAGCAATACTGATGGTCTCCAGAGGAGTTCTGGTCCAGGAGGATGGTGCATATGACTTGGGTTTACAGGGGTGAGGGATTTTAATTGGTGGAAGTGGGAGTCCACAAGGCTCCAACAGGACTGAAGAGTCCCTTGGAATAAAAAGAACACAAAAGGCAACCTTAACATTGCATTAACCTTAGAAAACATGAATGAAATCCTGGCTCCATTGAAATCAATGAGATCTTTGCTATGGACTTCAATGAGACCAGGATTTCACCTCATATATACAGTGAACTGTTTCTAAAAAATAAGTCTGAAAATACTTAAAAAGTTAAGCAGAGGTGCAACCCAGAACTGTAGGTAAAACTTTGGTGTGAGAAAAAATAGGAGCAGTCTAGCATAACAAGACATGGCTTTTCTGTGGAATCCTCTTTACCTTAGTACCCCCTCCAAACTCTGACTAGGCTTACCTTGATCAACTTGTGAGAGCTGAGAAGATTACAAGACATGGTTGCAGGCTGGTGACTTTTTTGAGTAATTTGAATTCCCTGGATCACCAGGGAATGAGCTAAGGACTAGAAATAAAATCAGAGACTGAATTCTCTGTTGGCCCAAGCAAATGCAACTCCAGTGAGGTTGAGTTGGCACTGCACTCATTTACACCAGCAATGCATTTTACCCAAGTGTTTCATCTACAGTATTGCCAGCCCCAGACATTCAGAAATCGAAATCATGATCTGGGCCCCAAAAATCATGAGATTTAAAAAAAGAAATAAATAAATTTTGGATTATTTGTATTTGCCTTCTAGTTTTGGAGCCTTCAGGATGCACTCGGTTCATATATTCAAGCTTTTTCTCTGCAGCCACGAGGGCTTGAAACTTGTTTTAAATGTAAGTTGAGGAGTTGGGGCTTTAAGTAATGCATCAGATATCAGAAGGCTCATGATAAAATTGTGTGAGTTGGCAACACAGCACCTAACACTGATCAGTACGTTTATTAGGCAGGACAGCAACCACAGAACACTAGGTAGTCTCAGATGGTCACCCATGCTGCCATTAAAACCAGCCTAAACCTGCTAACCTTTAGAAAGATGAGTAAAACCAACTTTTTAAGCATGCCATTGCAAATTTAGTGTTATTTACTGAAGCAAAATTAAATACGCCTCAGGTGACAGTTTGGAAATTTGAGGGATGATGTGACAATAAGAGGATGCTATCCCTGAGTAACAGCTCCAACAGATCCCAACGCTTGCCCTGATTAATAAGCTTACTTCTGAGAGAGCTAGTAGTGACCTTGATATTTAGGTTGCCTAACAGTTTCCATTACAAAAATTCTTTTAAGGCTTCACTTTTTCTAACACCTCTATTATCTGCAGCAGGCCTTTAAAATTCAGTAGAGAGAAAACCCTCAGGCTATAGAAGTGCCTTTTCTTTGTCCCAGGAAATTCTATTCAGCTGTAGCTAAGATACAGATTGTTAAAAATCATGATTTTCCCTGCTCTGGTATGTGTTGTTTTCTTCAGGAACATTTTGGAAGCATGACAAAATAATAACTGAACACAACCATTTGAAAGATTCTGGGCTTATGGTGGCATGAAGGTCCCAGAAAGTGCAGTGGCACACACTGCATTGAGAATCCTGGGTTGCTGCTGGAGCAGCAGTGGGAAGTGGTAAGCCATATTGAGCTCCCTCCAACTCTCACCACAGCATTATACCTGGCACGTTGCCCCAGAATTCCATCACCATCCCTCCCTCTCTGAAGGGGCACCAAATTGAGCAGGTGCTCCCCCAGTTCCTGGGTTTGTGGGAAAAGACCCAGGCTAGGATCCCTCCATAAGTGTCTTGGACTAAGTGTACATAGCCCCAGCCCATTCCTCCCCTTTTGAAACACAACATGGCATAGAAGCACTCCAGCTCCTAAGGAGTGGGAAAGAGAAAGGGCTGGACTGGGCTCCCTCTGAACCCTGCACATGGAACCGGAATCCTATTTTCCTGCTCCAGATGATAACCTCCTCCTAATTAGCTATTAGCTAATGTTAGGTCCTGTACCTCAAACTGTGCTGCAGTGCTGAAAGTTTTGTGTTCAAACCTTGATAATGATGCACAATGGAGGGATTGTTACAGTTGTACATAACAGAATTTATTTTTACATTTTAAAAAAACTGGGAAATTACATACAATAACCTGTGTATATGGATTATGAGATAGTCTTTAATTACATGACCACATACTATTTTTCCACAGCAGTCTGGTTCATTCAGGGCACAGGATGATCCACAAAGGGGTAGAATTAAGGCTGTATGAGCGCCTGCAAATCTGGCATTTCCTAATGTTTGAATGCTTGATTTTCCAACTTAAACATCTTTCTTTTAATATATTTTTCTTTGTAATGTAGTACTGTATATACACTTGTTGACCAGTAAAGTCTTAATGATTGCAAAATCCACCCTTGCTTTCCCTTTCTGTTTAATATGAAACCTTCTGAAATCCCTCTTGTTCCCCTGCAGACTCCTCTGGAATTCCTTACATTAGAGCTGTCAGAAGGATTAGGAATCTGCTGTGTAAACATTTGATGTACGCCAGCATGTTTCCAAAGTGATAACAAAATTCATTTACCGTTGATGCCCAATATGTGATATTTTAATGTTCATACATTTTTTCTAAACAGCAGTTTTCTTTTGGTTTTTTGGAACAAGGGTTCATCTTGTTGGACTACCTACATGCCATGTTTGGAGTTCTAAAAATTGACTTCTCTGAATACACCCCTTTTTTTTAAATGTAATAAGTATAGAAAGCATCTTCTTACACTGAAAACCATGGTTTCCTTCAAACTTTCAAAAAGCATTCATTTAGAATGAGAAATGTATTTACTAGAGCCCTGATGGTGAGAATCATGTGTCAAGCCTAACCAATTGTATGAGGAGATATTCATTTTAAATTTTAAGTGATATCTGTACGGGAGTTGGTGAAAACTCTTTCTGCCATCACAGCATCTGCAAAGTCCTAAACTGCAGAACTGTTTGGGGCAGTGGCCCTGCCAAATCGTAGTTATTGTCACACTGTTGTAAAGTGGAATCCCTTCCAGTTGTGAGGATTTTATGTTGCTGAAGGAAATCATTTGGATCTGTTACTGAGCCTCTGTTGTGGCAAAGCTATGTCTTGAGGGAATACATTCTATGTCTGCTCCACTTGAATTGAGGTCATTGTTGCTCACTGAAGTGGTGACAGAGCTGCAGGCTGTAGTTTATAAACTAGACCCAAATTTTTCCTAACAGAGGAATGCCAGCAAGGAAGTCTTGTGTTCTCTGTCGGTGAAGATTCTCAGTGCCTCCCTTCAGAAGAGCAGCCTCTAAGAAACATTCTTGAGGCATCACTTGATGTGGAAAATGTTTCCAGCTATGGACCTGTTTTGAATCTTTATTTGGGCTGATTGAGAAGATTATAACAGGGTAAATCAGATAGCCTCCAGAATTCTCAGAGTTTCTTGACTTCATGCAGTAGCGTTTCAGGTTTCAGTAAGGTACATAAATTGCACTAATAGTGCTGGTTAATGATCTTTTCCTGACAGTGAATGAAGGTCACGACCATGCTGATCTTATCTTTTTCCTTTTTTTTAAGCTCTCTTCTACCTACCATGCTGTTGATCATGAAGTTTCTTGACACATCTGTGGTTCATACCCAGAGGTACGTGGAGCCACTCTATTTCTTTCTTTTTTAAAAGATCCCAGCACGATACTATTAGGTGATTAACCGCTCCTCCTCTCCTATGATGACTCCATCCATTTCCCTTTTCCTCTAGGCTTCTAGATAGCTCCGTGACTTACTTATGATTGACTAACAGGGATAGCAAGAATTTTGATGCTCCCATCACTTCCCATTTAACTTTGGAATAGGTATAATTTTCATTCACAGTTTGAGATTAGAGCCTAATGTTTCTAGTAAAAAAAAAACCTTCCCAATGTGTGTTCTATTAGTGTAAATGCTTCAAAATCACAGAGAAGTTGAAAAATGGGAAAACCCTGTAAAGCAACCCTGGCATTCTTGCTCGATTTATTCTCTTTCAGAGCATGCTGCCAGGGTTCTCCATTTTCCTCCACAGATTTTGCAAAGCTGGTGTGTGGAGGGTTATGAGGATGGGGTGGTGGAGATTGAATTTTGTTGCTTTGGTCAGGTAAATAGTTTTGTTTTAGATTTTCATTTCTTGTGTGTATTCTTTTGTACAAGAATCTAGAACTGTTATATGTACTTTCAAAGGAATGGTGTGTGTGTGTGTGTGTGTGTGTGTACACATAAACCTGGACTGTGTGCTCTTGATATACAGTGACCTCAGTTCAGCTGCACAGAATACAAGTTAGCACAGACTTTGGTTCAGAATGTTTAAACTGCACCTTCCCCTCCCTCGTCCTTTCTTCTCTCTCTCTCTCCCTCCCTCTTCTTAGTTCTACAGTGCACACATAGCTTGTTGTATTTGCATATATGTAGTAAGGCTGTGTAATAAAATATCCTGTTCGTAATGAAAAAGTACCAGGATACAGAGTTTTAAGACTACTCTTGAATTTTTGTGATTACTATCTGGGTATGCAATATACACACATTCTTGCATACTTTTTACTGTTGCGTATCATCTTTCATCCCAAAGCGCTTTCCAAAAAGTAGCATATACGTATAATCCCACTGAAATTCAACCACCTCTTGGTTGGAAGGCAACAGTCAGTTAGTGCACTGTATGGCCAACCATAAAGGTTAACAAAGTAACTCAAACAGGGAAGAGTTCTGGGTAACAGCACCAGCACAAACCTCTTCTCTAGTACCATAGCATATATAATATCCAGGCAGAGCAGACAGGAACTTTTAAGGTCTTCTCTGAGAAGGACACACAGTGAACTGTATAGAATTTAATTCATCTGCCCCAGAAGAATGAAGGGCTAAGTCAACCCTGCCGAGATTTGAACCTATGATACCAGGGAGTCTATATATGACAAATCTGACTTCTCCAACAATGTATAAGATTGGGAAGGCTGGATGATAAAACCATGCTTTACATCAAATTGAAGCCTGTGTATTGGCTCCAGACCTTTTCTCAGTAGGTGCAGGCTAGTATTTTAATGATTTCAGCTTAATGAATGTGGGACTGTACTAGATACATCCTCCCAGTTTGACAGCAAATCGTTGATAACCACTCTCTGAGTATAGTCTTTGAACCAGTTTTGTACCCACCTTATACTAATTTCATTTAGATCACATTTCCCTAGTTTGCTTATGAGAATGTTGCATGGGACTGTGTCAAAAGCCTTACTAAAATCGAGATGTATCACATCTGCTGCTTCCCCCCTATTCACTAGGCCAGTAGCCCTGTCAAAGAAGGAAATGAGGTTGGTTTGGCATGATTTGTTCTTGACAAATCCATACTGGCTGTTCCTTCTAACCCTATTATACTCTAGATCATCTAGATGCCTATAAATTGATGATTTAATAATTTGTTCCAGTATCTTTCCAGGTATCAAAATTAGGCTGATTTGTTCATAATTCCCCGAGTCCTCTTTTTTTCACCATTTTAAAGATAGGTGCTATGTTTGCCCCTCTCCAGTCTTCTGGAATCTCACCCATCCTCCAAGAGTTCTCAAAAGTAATTGCTAATGGTTCTGAGATTGCTTCAGCTAGTTCTTTAAGTACTGTAGGATTACTTTTATCAGGTCCTGCTGACTGAATACATCTAACTTATCTAATATTCTTTAACCTGCTCTTTCCCTATGTTGGCTTGTAGTCCCTCCCTCTTGTTAATGCTAATTGTGTTGAGTATCTGGTCACCATTAACTTTTTTAGCGAATACTGAAGCAAAATAGACATTAAACACCTCAGCTTTCTTGATGTCATCCATTATTAGCTCTCCTTCCCCACTGAATACAGTACCTAAACTTTCCTTAGTCATTGTCTTGCTCCTTTTGTATTTAAAGAACCTTTTCTTAATTACTTTTATGTCACTTGCTTGTTGTCATGCTATCTGGAGTGGCTCACAACTGTGAGTGCCTACCTCAGGGCAGACTGTCAGAAAATAGGGCAGGCACCTCAAACTCGTGGTATGTTCTATAATTAGATTTCATCAAGCCAGTGACAAAGGTGAACTCCTGGATAACTATACCAGTCTTAACGTGGAGTCACAGACAGTCCACTTAGACTTTCCAGTCTATCTTGCCACCCAGACAATCTGGACTTTGTGATAAATTGTAATAAATTGCCCTGGGAGGTTGTAGGATCTCTATAATTGGAGATTTTTAAGAACTGGTTAGACAAACACCTGTTAGGAATGATCGAGTTAATACTAGAGAGCAGGGGACTCGACTGGATGATCTCTCAAGGTCCCTTCCGATCCTATGATTCTATGATAAAATGGTTACTTACACCAAAAATCACATCACATTTAGATTGCTTCCAGTCCCAAGAGACCAGTCACTTACCCCAGATCAGTTGGTACTCTAAATCAATGATTCTCAAACTTTTTTCTTCATGGACCACTTGAAAATTGCCGAGGGTCTCAGCAGACCACTTAATGATCTTTCCAAATGTTGTTTGTACCGTTAGCTAACTATTGTAAAGCACTTTGGATAAAAGCGCTATATAAAAAAACCTTAATAATTGTTTTTTTGTTCTACAAATAAAAGCACATAACTCATATTTTAATATCGGTAGTCTTACCTTCTAATGTGATGGATGTGCCCTCTCTCCCTCGCTGCAGCAGCCCTCGAGCTAGGGCTGGTAAGGAGAGGGGTCTCTTCGCTGCCACGGCAGCCCCAGAGCTGAGGCTGGGAAGGAGGAGGGGGTCTCTCCCTCGCCACAGCAGCCACAAAGCTGAGGCTGGAAAGGAGGAGAGGGTCTCTCCCTTGCCACAGCAGCCACAGAGCTAATGCTGGGTAGGAGGGCTGTTTCTCCCCAGCAGCCGCAGCCAGTGCCGTAACAAGGGCAAGGCGAGTGAGGCACTTGCCTCAGGCGCGCAGAGCAGAGGGGCGCAGCTCTACCGCGATGGGCAGAGCTTCAACGGCAGCTCTACCACCACTGCTTCTTCGGCGGCAGATCCCTGAGTCCGTCTCGGAAGGAAGGACCTGCTGCCGAATTGCCACCGCCGCCTCATTCATTCTTCGGCGGCAATTTGGCAGCGGGTCCCTGAGTCCGTCTCAGAGGGAAGGACCTGCCGCCAAATTGCCACTGCCGCTTCATTCATTCTCCGGCAGCAATTCTAGGTAGCCTAATGGGTTGCACCGGCTCTGCTTAGGCTATTCTGTTGTACTTCTCCTTAGCAGTTTGTCCTTGTTTCTACTTTTTGTAGGATTCCTTTTTGATTTTTAGGTCATTAGAGAGCTCGTGATGGAGCCATACTGTCCTCTTACGATTCTTCTTATCTTTACTTTGTTTTGGGGTAGTTGGCAGTTGTGCCGTTAATATCTCCTTCAGAGACTGCCAGCTCTCCTGAACTCCTTTTTCCCTTAGATTGTCTTCCCATGGAAGTTTACCTACCAGTTCTCTGCGTTTGTTAGTCTATTTTTTAAATCCATTACCCTTATTCTTCTGCTCTCACTCCTTCCTTTTCTTAGAATCATGAAATCTATCATTTCATGATCATTTTTACCCAAATTGCCTTCCACTTTCAGATCTGCTACCAATTCCTCCCTGTTGGTCAAAATCAAATCCAAAATGGCTGTTCCCCTGGTTATTTCCTCCATTTTCTGCAACAAAACATTGTCCACAATATATTCCAGGAACTTATTTGAAATTTTATGTTTTGTTATATCATTTTTCAAAAAGATGTCTGGGTAATGAAAGTTCCCCATTACTACCAGGTTTTGTGTTTTGGATATTTGTTCTAGAAATACCTCATCCACCACTTCTTCCTGATTTGGTGGTCTGTAGTCAAATCTCCTTTCTTTTATCCTCCCATCACTCAAAAACAGTTGATGGGACTTTGATCAAACTTTCCTTTAAAAATATATCACATTAGAAAATTTCAACCTGAAAGGTAGAAGCTTTAGGGAGCTATGAGCTTCTCAATACAAAGCTCATCCTGAGAAGTGTTTTGTAGCCTTATCTACAATAGTCTCTACCTTTAGCCTGCTATAGGCCCTAGTTCAGCACATCACTTAAGCATGTGCTTAAATCTCACTAAAGTCAGTGGAACTTAAGTAAGTGCTTTCTGCTTTAGGAACATAATGAACAAACTTATAGCTGGGGCCTAAGCCAAGATCTATTGAAGCCAATGAAAAGACTCCCATTGACTTCAAATGAGTGTTGGATCAGCCTGCAGTGCATCAGAATGAGTTTATCTAAATACATATGCAAATTCTGTTTATAATCAGATTTTTAATTGCAAGTTTCTTAGATCAATATGGTATATATGTTAGTCTATACAATTATTTATTATTTTAAGGCCAGATCATGCTTGCTCTATTCAGATGAATATTTCCATTAATTTCAGTTGGTCTAGCTGCATGAGTAAAGTGATTAAGATTTAGACCCTAGCCTTTTGAATACTCAAGTATATAGGCAATCTAAGAATAAATTAATTGGCTGTTATTGTGTTACAGGCATGCAGTATATGAAATAATGCTTTGGAAATCGCTTTACTAGTAATGATTATAGTACTTCTAGTAGTTATACTAGCAATTTTAGGTTAATTATTTGATATTAAGGGATTGCTGAGGTTCATACTGTCAATATATTATACATCTTTATCATATCCTATAAATGTTTGGCTTATATTATGAATTTTTGGAAAAAGAAGTATAGGATACCTAAATGATTTGAACGATGCAATTTGTAATTGACTTAAGTAATGTTTAAAACTCAGAAGACATTTTAGTACAATAATGGCAATTTTTCAATGTGAATGTCAGCTGTGCCCTAACTTCATACATTTGTGTGGCACTCATTTTAATGTACTCCTAATTAATAAGAGTACATTTTTTATCTTTCACCAACAGTCTCCTTAACTTCATTGTGACTAATTACATGCACTGTACAACGCTGGAAACAGCTTTTAAAAGTCTCTCATTATATCACTCAGATTCATTTTTATTTTTTATCACTACAATTTCCCAAATACTTAATTTAAAAGGGCAGTGACTTGTTTTGTTTAGATTTATATTTTGGACTTTTACATTGTTTTTTACAGTTTAGGGTTGAATATTAGTGCTTGTGACAGCAAGGCATGTCAGCTGCTGCCAATGGCTTCACTCTAGCAAGCTTGTCCATTAGAGTTTTGGTGTTGCGCCTTAGTCCTGTGATACAGCACAAATGCACAGGCATATGTTTGGCCTTGGGCAAAGATTGCCCATTATGCCAAACAGGTTTATGAGCTTGATAGGTGAAAACATTCTCTAGATACTAGACAGATCATTATACATGAGAGTGTGAGTTAAGACCAAGGAGAGCTTTCCTAACGATGCTAGGGGATTTAGCAGCACAAGTCCCACAGAAGTCATTCGGACTTGTGCTCCTAAATCCTTTCACCTTAACTAACACTCTCATATGTACAGGTCTGTATAGTATGTAGAGAATAAGCTCAGTGGACTTTGTGAGGACTTATGCTCCTAAACCTCTTTGCCTCTTTTGAAAATCTGCCCCTAAGATCTTGCCCATCACTCTAAATTTTCTGATTGTTTAAAGCCAAGCCTGTAATGTTATTTAAATCTAAGGGTGTGTGCGTAGAGGTCTGAAAAGCTACAATATATTTTCAAAGTTCTGTGATGGGGCAGTCTTAACCCAGAGTAGAAGCGTCACCAAAAAAAGAGGTGGGTGCATGGCTTTTGTGGGGAAAAAAACTGCTGTACAAACTACATTATATGAAAATGAATGTTACACTAACTGCAATTGAATTCTAGATAATACATTTTACCTCTTGTAGAAACCTTGCCTTGAAATGCTGAAAATTGTCTGCAGAGGAGCTGAAGTTAGTTAAATACTGGAACAACTGCTGATTTATTTGCATCTTTCAACATGACCAATCCCCAGTAAGTACCATATGAGAAAGTTACAAATGCTTTTCCATTCAATGAGTCAAATCCCATTCACGTAAAATCCTCTGTGCCAAATTCTCCTGATCCCAAGGAGGTTACATCAGTATTGCTGGGAGGAGAATTTTAAGTATGGGATAAGAGATGCAGGATTTGCTCAGTTGTCTGTGGTCCCAGAATTAGTGCAAAAACAACTAAATGAATATTGTAAACTTTTCTGAAGTATTGTTAATAGTGAATTACCAAGAACTAATATATAAAATTATTTTCAGGTCTATCTAAATTTTTGTTTTCCTGCCAACAAGCCTGTGTTAAGACTATTTGTCAACACTGTGTCATTTGCATTTTCACTGTCACTTCATTATCTAGCTCTCATTTAATCTACTTAAGAATCCAAAAGGGTAAAAAAAAACAAAACAGTTGGAAGCTAAAAGGGCTTCTCTAACACTTTTCAGTTTGTTCTATAATACCGGTAGTCAGACTGTGGTCCACTTCCAAAATAGAAGCCAGCATCTTCAGTTAGTATGTGGTACAAAAGCATTAAATCAGAGAAGAGAAGAGTCTGGCCAAATACCAGAAAAAAAATCTCCTACTAATTAGATCTTTTTAGACAGTGAAATAATTTTCAGTGGAAGTGGTAAAAGTCTCATTCCTTGAGACATGTAAAATTAGATTGGACAAAGAACTAAAAAAAGAGATACTGGCTAGATGACCCAAAGGATCTTTTGCACTAATTTCTATGATTGTGTGAAACAATCATAGGTCATTGCAAGCCTTTTACTTCAGTCATAATAGTGTCTTCACATTGTTAAAGTGACCTTCCCAGGTAATCCGTGCAGTGGTACTACTCCATTGTAATTCTAATGCTTAGACTCTGAGCAATACTGCCTTTTCCCACCTCTTCAACTTAGACTTCTGTCCTTCTTCATCCACATCTTATGTTCCTGCCTCCAAACTCTTACAAGACACACAATTTAGGCAAGAGCTCTTCTAAATTATTCAGGTTTTGTGAGAAAGATGAAGTCTTATTCAGGTTGGTTGAATAACTGAAGGATTATAATAGGCTCTTTTTAAAAAAAATCAGTGCAACTTTTGCAGTCAAATAAGAAAGGAAAGTTGCGTGTAAGGCACTTTTTAACTGTATCCCTAAGAAAGAAAAATACCTTCCCAACCATCACACCTATCTGTCGAAAACTTGAATGAGAGAGCCTGGCATTTCTTCAGAATTTAACAAGCTCTCCCAGATTAAAGCTAAAGAGGTTTATGGTTACAACACAGTGTGAGTCAAATGGAAAGAGAGGCATTCACTGGAATCTGTAAAGAATCTATCCCTGCTGGGACTTGACAGGCAAACCCTCTACACTAACAAAGTTCTCCATCACATACACTATATATTAAGTACTGGGCAACAACTTATTTTTTCTCTAAGTAAGTGGTATCTTATTGTAAGTCATATAGACTCACATACTTGGTGGTTTTACCCTTGTATGTTTGCATGGAGTTCCCATTAACATTAAGAAGTATAGAGAATGCGTAACCAGTTTTAAAATTATGTTCTACACATATATGGATGGGAAGAATTTATCTGGGATCCTCCTATAATTTTATTCCTCTTCTTACTCAATAACTCTCCTCGAAAATCCTAGAGCATTAGCAACCCTTTCTCTGGTTGAGTAGGGCAAGATGTGGCAGCATTCAGAACTGTTCTAAATATTGACCAGAGGTCATTGAAGGATAATAGAATGTATGTATTACCTTAGAGCGCTGGTTCTCAAACCATGGGGAAGGCTTCCCAATGGAAGCACAGGAATGTGTCAAGGGAGGGGCAAACTGTGCTTCTTTTAAAAAAAAAAAAAAATAAAAAAGCTCTGGCTGTCAGCCCTGGCTGGGTCTGGCTCATGCAGAAAGTCCAGGCACACCAAGATGACGGAGATAAATGGGACAGCCAAAGCCCTGTCCCCCAGGGCTAACAGCTGAAGCACCACCACTTGGGCTCTCTTCCCTCCACCCCCTCAATCCCTCACCAGGAGGCAGCCCAGGCTTGGGTTCTCCTTCCCCTCTTCCCCCACCAACGCCTCAGTCCCTCACCTCAATGCAGCGGGGTTCTGGCTGTCAGCCCCAGAAGAGCAGCAGCAGCAGCGCAGAAGTAAGGGTAGCAATGGGGCACTAAGTCTGTTGTGAAAAGTGATATTGATGAATATTACTTTTCTCATTACCCCCCTTACTATGTGCTGCGGCTGCTGGGTGCCTGGCCAGCAGCCTCTGCTGTGCCTTCAGAACTGGGTGCTGGTATATGTACTCGGGAAGGAGGCATAAACAACTACAGACACCAAGAAGGGCAGCCCAGTCAAATAAGCTTGAGAATCACTGCCTTAGAGTGATTGTAAACTGGTCAGTAAAATGCTTGACCATTGTTCACTGATCTCACTACCAAAAGGAGGGGGTTTAGCTACATGCCTTCATTTCATTGACTCTCTTTTCTAGTTTGCAAGTGTACTTTGCTACGTGGTTCATAGTTTGTTTTTTTTGTGTGTTTGTTGAATATTTATGTTTATATTTTATGTGCATGAAAAGGCTTCAACTCTGCAGTCTGAATCCAATTTTGCCCTTGTGTGCATGTGAGGATCCTGTTAACCTCAGTGGGAGCGACCTTTCACAGATGAAGATAGATTTTGGCACGATATAACATTTCTCCATGTGTATTATCAAAAATGACACACAAATACCAGTAATCAAGCCTTTTGCCTTCATTATGGGAAATTTTAGTCCAGCTACTTGTGGAAGTTTCCCATTTCTTACTGCTTATATTTGTTTCCATTTCCTTATTCACCATTTTTAGGCCTACAATAGAAGCTGGAGTTTCAGAAGTTGAGATAATTTCACAACAAGTGGAAGAGGAGACTAAAAGCTTAGCTCCTGTACAACTTGTTAACTTCACTTATCGAGATTTACCCCTTGCTGCGCTTGATCTCTCTGTGGCAGGGTCCCAGCTCTTGTCAAATTTGGATGAGGAGTACCAAAGAGAAGGGTAAGTACAAAGGATATCCTAAAGGATTTTCATGGTTTACGGAAGAGAAAGCCATGAGATGGAGAGAGAAGGCCAGCCAATTTCACTTGAATCCATTCTAAAAGCATCTTTTTCTAATGTAGCTATTTAGTTGTTTTCAGACTCCTTGTAATAAAGTAATTTCTGGCTCCCAGGTGAACACAGTGCATATTAGGAAACTGCTGTCAGAGAGAAAACTAAAGCTTGGTCCATACTAAAATGTTAGGTCACCCCAGCTACATCACACAGGGGTGTGAAAAATCTACACCCTTCAGCGATGTAGCTAAGCTGACCTAACCCCTGGTATAGATAGTGCTCGGTCAACTGAATAATTCTTCCTTCGACCTAGCTACTGCCTCTTGGGGAGGTGGATTACCTGTTGCGATGGTAGAACCACTCCCGTCAGTGTCTACACCAAAGTACTACAATGGCACAGAAATGCTGTGGCATTCCAAGTGTAATCAAGCTGTAAGTTGAGTCTTTTGCCCTGACTTTTGGCTCTTCCCCATAAAAGCAAAATAAAAAAAAATGCAGAAAAGCCATTCCAGAGGTCCTCTGTGATAGATGCCTCAGGAGAGTGTTCCATGGTGAGATCCACGGGTTAGTGACGGTGGTCCACATGTTTGAGTGGACATTTCCTGACCTGGTGATTATGATTATGCAACACAACCTCCTAAGCCTCATGCAGATTATTTCTGTTTCTAAAAGAAGAATTTGCTCTGGTAGGCTCTGAATGAGGCTGTTGCTATTCAGAATATATATCAAGCATCGGCAACCTTTCTCATGCAGCTCATCAGGGAAAGCCCCTGGCGGGCCGGGCCAGTTGGTTTACCTGCTGCATCCGCAGGTTCGGTCGATCGCAGCTCCCACTGGCTGTGGTTTGCCGTCCCAGGCCAATAGGGGCTGCGGGAAGCGGTGCAGGCCGAAGGATGTGCTGGCCGCTCTTCCTGCAGCCCCCATTGGCCTGGGACAGCGAACCGCGGCTAGTAGGAGCTGCGATCAGCCAAACCTGCGGACGCAGCAGGTAAACAAACTGGCCTGGCCCGCCAGGGACTTTCCCTGACGGGCCGCATGCCAAATGTTGCCAATCCCTGATATATATGCACAATAATGTTGTTGATAGAACAAATGTGCCGATTCTGGCTCCATTTACACAGGGAGTTAAAATCGAGTTCATTATATTTGTTAGAAAATGTCTTTGGAAATGAGAGAATTAAAACACTTACTAAATATACTCTTCAACTGAGTATATTAAAGGTAAAGGAATGTTTAATACTGAATCACAGTATATATGAGAATGGCAAAGCATTTTACCTAGATCCATTATTTTTATAAGTAGTGGTTTATAAGCAGCTACCTTAAAAATTTAACAAACCTAGCACCTTGATTGTCTAAAAGACAGGGAATACCAATAGTGGGTGGAGTGTAGAAGGCTCTGTTCTGCCTTCAAACATATGGATGCAACTTCTGTTGGTCTGAAGGCCAAATTGAGCTTTTTACAAAGGCCAGTTAACAAGTCAAAATTTCAACTGTAATTTACAGGTAAAACAAGTAGCATGTAAACAGATTTTACACATGGTAGTAGTAAGAGTTGTTTATATTTATGCCTGTATCTGTAATTTGCACTCCATGCATCTGAAGAAGTGGGTTTTTTACCCACAAAAGCTTTTATGAATACAGACTAATACAGCTACCCC
The DNA here is from genome assembly GCF_003597395.2 of Chelonoidis abingdonii. Taxonomy (NCBI): domain Eukaryota; kingdom Metazoa; phylum Chordata; order Testudines; family Testudinidae; genus Chelonoidis; species Chelonoidis abingdonii. The sequence continues at coordinate 50,243,788 of NC_133777.1, read as the reverse complement.
TCTGATAACTGACTGCACAGTGACTCATTTGGAAAGCTGTCTCCCTTAGTATGCAAATCTATATAAAACTAGCATCACCTTTGATAAGGAGACCAGTTGCCCAACATTGGATTATATAGCTACTGTTCATTACTATTTCAGTTTATATCATACCAAATGTATATAGCTACTTTTACTGCATGATCTATCTACAAACACTTCACAGTAAATCAATCTGAGATTTCAAGATGAAGACATAGAAAGGTTTATATAAGCTTCAAATTGTTGACAATTAAATATGTTTTAATCTACTCTTAGAAATCAGCAAAGATGAGACATCCTTGATCTACACTCAGCAGGTATTCCATGGTGCAGTCAGGAAACAGAATGAGGGGAAAGTTCTTGCCACTAGTTTTTTTCCAAATTGTACTTCATGAGATGTGTTCAGAAATTCCAAACAAGGGAAAATAAATTTCAGTTAGATTATATAAATATGATGTAATACACGTGTGTCTAAAAAGGCACTTTATAATTAATTTGAGTATGCAGGTGCAAGCCTGAGGCTATATTGTTATTGGATAAATATAAAACAAGTTTAGTGCAATTATTCAACCCTTGTAGCTGGAGATTTCACCATCTGAAGCGCCATTCTTCAAGGTCCAAAGATATGTTACAATGGGTACTTCAACTTGCTTGCATCCTGGGTGCAGAAACAGACCTGTCAGTCACGGACAGCAGGGAAATGCCCCTCTCTCTGAAATTCCCACCAGATTTATCTGCCTCTGCAGTGGCCAGTGGCTCAACCAGGCCTCCCTGCTATGAAGCTTTTCTGTGGAAAATTCCAGATTTTATTTCAAATTTCTGACTAGCAGATTGGTTGAAAAATGCGTCTAATTCCCAGTGGTGTCACAGGACTTAATTTGCCTTGTGGGGAGATTGCCCCCTCAACTGTGCTTCCCCTTGGAGGCATTTGCAGTGGTTGGTGCTCCTGCAGGCTTCAGGGAGTGAGTTAGGCTGAAAAAAGTCAGAGGCAAAGGGAAAGGTCTGTGTGGTCTGCTTCACCCTCTTACCTACTGTTTTTTGCGGGAACTTGGCTGTTCTGTGGGCTGAGCGCGGCTTCCTCCTCACAGCCCAAACTGGGCAGGATCACCTCAGTCTATCCGTCCTCAGGCAGGAAGGAAGCTGGGCAGGAGTGGAATAGCCGACTTCAGGGGAAAGCAGCTCCTCCACCCCTCTCTCCACAATGGGAATGACTTCAGAGAGGCAGTGTGCCAGATGGTAGATTACACGTAAATCCCAGTAATCCTCACCAGCAACCATGCTCCCAGCTGTGAAGGTCAGTCACCTCCTCCTCCCCTTTATCTCCCTGCAGGCTGTAGATGTACACAGCACAGACTCTGCCAACTTCACAGACTGCAGCAAGATGTCTTTGGGGCTATCTCCCTCTTCCAGCTGCCACCTCACCTCTATAACAGGCGTCCTGGGATTCCCAGGCTGCCACCTCCAGGGAAAACACACAACCATATGGCCGATCTACTTCCGATGCGGTAGAGAGGGGTACAGCTTCTGTGAAAGCCCATCTTTGAACCTCAGGCCTGTACCTTCCTGAGAGACCCAAAAGGGACCCATGTTGGGTAGAGGACACAATATGTCCCAGCCCCTTTGAAAACAGGGAGATTGCTAGCCACCTGAAATATTTTTGGAGCAGTCTCTGAGCCCAGTTTCTCTTCCCCATCTGAAGCAGGATTATGAAGACAAATTCCCAAAGGGTAATTAATTAAACTTAGTGGTGTTTTCCCTGCTCACCTTCACAGAGTTCAATGTGGCAGATCCATGCAAAAAGAACTGGGCCAGAGACTTGTGCAGACTCCTCTGGGCATGCCTGCACATACGCACACACAAGAGGGAATTCTTCCTTTTTGTGGGGGAAGGCCTGCTGTCTGAATCAGAGTTAGGGGATCAAATAATAAAAATATATTAACAACAAACAAACAAACAAACCAAAAGAAGTGAAGGATAGACTTTTAGGCAGAGTACAGAGTATTGTGAAACTATGCTTAGGACAGTGGTTCTCAAACTTTTGTATTGATGACCCCTTTTGCCCAGCAAGTTTCTGAATGTGACCCCCCCCCCCTTATAAATTGAAAACACATTCTTATATATTTAACACTCTTATAAATGCTGGAGGTGAAGCAGGGTTTGGGGGTGGAGGCTGACAGCTTGCGACCCCCACCTCTCATATAATAACCTTGCAACCCCCTGAAGGGTTACAGCCCCCAGTTTTGAGAACCCCCAGCTTAGAAGGTCTGTAGCTGCCCTGGAACTTACCCTGCAGGCTGGTGCAAAGTCTGTAGTTCAATTACAATGTTAAACAAGTGAAACATAGCCTTGAGAGTCTCCAGGAGGGCTGAATGTAAGTATATAAAGAGTGTCTCTGCAAGAAGGTCAAAGTGTTAGTAGCATGCTCATGTAAAGGAAGTTTTGTGTGAATCTCAACATTAAGTGCTTCCTTAGGGCAACAACCCTTATACATTGAACTCCTGAAAGTCTCATAATACTTCTTATCCATTAAAATACACTGCCTATAGCTACTATATCCAGTCAGACAAGTATTGAAATTGGAAGCTTTCTCAGCTGAGAGAGAGCCAGTTCTGTGCTTCTAATTCAGACAAGTAGTCTTCAACCTGTCCTAGTATTCATTCCTAGAGTAAAGTGAAAAAATATTCTTTCTTCTGTTAAGCATCAAAGTCTAGTCCTTAGGACTACTGACAATCTTAGGCCAGAGAAGTTATATCCCCTGTATTAAGAGTTGATAGGTGGTCACATGACCATCAGTATATAAATTCACCAAAATTTAACATATTGGTTATCTGGTCTTTAACCAATGCCACTTTTTGTCAGAAGGCTTCTCCACACCATAGAGTGCAGGGGAAGATGGAGGATGTATAATATACCTCATTTGGAATGTCCGTACCTAAAAAGATAAGCCTGTTCCTGACCCTGGAGGTACACCACATTGAAAATCCTATTGTAATAGATCCATGGACCTTAGCACTATGAAGAATAGAAAAACATGTGTCTGCCACAGATCAGATAGTGCACTTGTACAGAGGGTGAGAACAAAATAACCAAAAGGTTCTATTCCACCCTCAGTGTTCATGTGATGTTCTCATTAATGCTATTGGGAGTTGTTCATGATATTGGAGAGAGTGGATGCCAAAATAGAAGTGTTTTTGTAAGGGAAATTGTTAACCAGAAATCTACTGAGTGTTTAAAAATGAGTTAAAAGTAGCTTCAGGTGCCACTCCTAATTTTTATGGTTTTATGTTGGTATTTGCTATTTTATAAAAATATTTTCTCTCCCCACTGCCATGTAAAAGACCCGTACAACTAATGGGAAATTGATGGGAAAGAGTGAAACTGAATATGGACAGAAAATATTAAATGCACAAATAAACAAACACATTGAAAAAATGCTAGATAAATTATCTTTTTAATCTCATAATAGATTAAAAAACTTAGCCAGAAGTGAAAATGTTTTGGGTTTTGTTTTTGGTGTGTGGGTGGGTGGGCTGGGGAGCGGGGGGAGGTTGTTTAATCTAAGTAATGGACAGTGTCCCTAAATATGAAAAAAAAATTAGTCTGGTCCAGATCTTGTGCTGGTTATGTGTTTTATCTGGTGGATATACCTGTATGAATTTTTTTTTAACTATTTGTCTTAGTTTGTTACTTCTGTGCTGAGCCACATTTTAAATCTACTTACATTTGCTTACGTAGAGAGTAAAATAAACTATAGAAATTTTTTAAAGAAAAAATTATGGGAAGTAGAATAAGAGGAGGAAGCAGAGAAGAGAGAGCAGCGAAATAGAAACGTTGGGGCTGGAGTTTGGAACAGCTGGGGATGGAAAAAATGGTCAAAGACTTGTCAACAATATTAGGAAGTTAAACGTGAGACTAATAAACCTTCATGCTTTTAATTTTTAAGCCATTTTACAAACCGTAATTAATGCATTCAACCTTCCTGTGAGAAAGGGATGGAAGTATGATTATCTACATTTTACAAACAGGGAAACTGAGGTACAGAATTTAAAGGCCAAATTTTCAAAAGTGACATTTGATTTTTGGTGCTATAATTATTAGGTAGTGAGTTTAGATCATTTTATTTAGTAGGAGCAGAATCACGGCCCTGAAGTATGAATTTCAGAGATGCTGAGCAACGGCAGCTCTCAATGAACTCAATAGCGAAATTTCCACCGACTTTAATGGTGCAGGATCAATTCCTTGGTGTCTTAAGATAGTCACTAGCCTAAGGCCAAACAGCAAGTCTTTGTATTTACAATAACCCTTCTAAATTTTTCTGTAAACAAAGCTTTTTGGATAGACTTCTTTTTTAAACTTTCCTGTGTTTATTTTAATGATTTCTTCTTGTGCAATGTTCTGGGCAGTCTTCTCCAGACTTGAAATGTAGAATTAAGGCTGGATTACATCTTTGTGCTGGTTCACTCCCCTTCTCCAGATGAAATGTCAGTGCATATTTATGTAGATGAGATTCAGGATTCTTGCACCTGAATCTCTCAGCCTTTGGATATTTTCAAAATTGCTTTTCTTTCTGATTCATCAAAGTTCTTTTCATAGTCTACACTGTAATAATAGACTCTACAGCATGGCTTGTTTTATTCCACAATGACCTGATTCCACTGTTTGCAGATGAACCACAGTAAAATCACTTTAATAAAATTAGAGTAATAAAGTCAAGAGGTGAAATACTGGCTCCAGTAAAGTTTGGGAGCTTCACCATTGACTTCACTTTGGGGCCAGGATTTCACCAGTACTTTGTTCACTAGTACTATTATGATGAACTGATATAACCCTGACACAATGTGGCATAACCTCTAGTTGTATAAAATAGGTCCCTCACGTTTCTCTTATCTTGAATGAATTCCTCTCCTACAGTTCTTCAAATTTCTTGTTCTCTATCTTACGGTGGGCCAAGCAAGGTAACTCCAACTCTTCCTGTTACTGTGAACATTTCTGTGCTTTTAGAGTTCTGTTAGTTATTTCTGTTTTGTAATAAAGAAGCGATGTTTGGGGGTAAAGGAATATTTTCTTTTCCCAAGCTATAAAATTGCATATTAACTATCTCTGCATAGCATTCTTCATATCTTTTTAGAATCTATAAAGCTTTTGGTTAAGTTTGTGACATACAGAAAGCAGCACATTACTTGCAAGATTGCAGGTATTGTGTTAATTGAAAAAATAACTGGACCCTAATCCTATAAGGATTTATGCACATGCATAACTTTACGTGTGTGTGTTAATGTATGTAAATATTAAGTGTGTGCATAAGTCTTTACAAGATCAGAGCTATAGTAGTGACATTTCATGGAAGATTTTGCACAGCACCTGTGCGGTGCTGCATGTCACTACAATGCTTCAACCCAACTACTTCTGTTACTACCATGGAATGTTGTGGGGTGTTTTCCTTCATTATTCTTTGTGTTGCTGTTGCTTTTTATTAGTTTTCTTGACATGTTCAGTATTCCTATTCTAGATTTATTTTTCATCCTTGTTCCTGTTGTCTTGTAAAAGGTTTAAACATTCTGTTCTTTCTGGCATTTTACATTGCCTCTTCATTGTCACTTTGGTTTTTGTGATCTCATTTCTTCTTACTATTTTATTTGTAAAACACCAAGAATGTGCTAATTTTGCTTCTTCAGACAGTTTAGTCCGGCTTCTATGTTTGCATCACATGGTGCTATTTTCTTCATTATTTCTGTTTTTTTCCAAATCTTTGAATTATTATTTTGATTTCTGTCTAGTATTTTTAACTGTTTGCTGCAAGACTTAGAGGGGAATTAACTAAAATGGGTTTAAGTTTCTGCTTTTCTTCCTTGGTTTGCCACTTGATATAGTAAGGGCTTTTACTATCCTACATCGCTCCTCTTAATTGCTCTGTTCAACTCATAGAGGTCCATGAAGATATCAGACTGATCCATGATGAATTCCTCAGCCCCAAGGAGGGAGATGAGGTGGAGAGCTTTTAAGGCTGAACTGTATCATGCAGTGAGCAAGCTCTCTCTCTATTTACAAAAGTGATGTTTGGTTGGTTTTTGGTTGTTTTTTTTTAAACATATACATAACTGCCAGACATGAACTGGGGCCAGAAAGATGGAACAAAAGCTGAACAGCAAAATGCACTGAAGGAGACTGTAATGATGATTTGTTCTCTTGTGCAGTATTACATCATTGTTACTCTGTGTGCTCTGGTCCAAATCTAAGACCTGCATTGCAGCAGAAAATGTTCTCCCTCTTTTCCACTTTGAGGATTTGGCACTCTGAATTCTGTGTGATAACTGGCTCTTTATTGCAGAACATGTAAAATGTTGCACTGCTCAGTCAGTATGTTACAAACATGTTCCATGGTTTCGAAATGTCTAATTCTTTTCTGACACAGATCATTCAAAATCTTCATGTGAACGCTCTTACCTCTGGTGGGTTATTTCTGTTTGTGTCATGGTGCACAGGACCCTTTCAGCCTGATCTACATTAGCCTTTCTCCCTAATATTTCCCACCAGTGCTCCCACTGGTATAGCTAAACCACTGGAAGCACTAATACAGGTAATGCAGTGACTGCCCATATCTTAACCAAGATGCCATGTAGACCTGCTGTGCGTAGCTAGTAATTACACTAGTGGAGCTGCCGCCGTGGTAGTAATGGTGGGAATTTCAGGGAAAAGGCCAGTGTGAGTGCAGCTTGAATACTTGGTAGTGTGCACAGTCTGGTACAAGCTCGGAAGCAAACACAGTTGGTTCTTCACATGCCTTACCCTTTTGATAGGTTCCCATTTGAACACTCGCACACCTGTAATACTAAAGGAGGAAACTTTATAACGGAGCTGTCAGAAAAGAAAGGTTGAAAATCCCCTCAATATTAAAACTTATTTAAAGAAATAATTCATAAAGTTATTCTTAGCTGTGCCTCTAAGGAGCAATCCATTTGGAGGGTACAAGGCTGTACGTGTCTCTCAGAGTTTCTCAGGTCTTCGAGGTGCTACTTGCAAGCTCCTGCCAGGCTCTGCTGCCTCGTTTCCCTCAGCCAGGTCTAGGCTGCTACCCATATTTGCTCCATCACTTTCTAATATAACTATCACTTCCTGGTCCGAGTCTTGCCTTCTGTTGGCTAATTGCTAATCTGCATTTGTGTCCATCCCTAGATATAACCTGTTGCCCAATTTTAGCCTGCAAATCATTTTGAGGAAGGTGAATGTTTACTAATTAGTCAAAAAGGCTGGTTACTATGCCATGAATGTTTGGCTGGTTGGTTTGTTTTGCAACACAAGTAAACAGAAACAGTGACAGATGTTAGTAGCTTGAATGAAGTGATTATGGTTGCTCATTACCAAAGAAATGTGATAATTTTTTCCCAATTTTGTTCAGTGTTGAACATCTTTTGTGTATTAGTGCATTAAACTATGCTAGTAATAGACTGGCTTTGTGAAAAGCCATGTTGAAAGTGTCTTTTTTAAAAATTCCTGATCATTTCTAACCATATAGATTTCAAATGCCCCATAATAAAACTGTGCACTTGTATATTGACTTCCATGAAAAGATTCCAGTATGCTTTACGAACATTAATTTGTTTTACCTCATATGGGTGTTGTGAGGCTAAGTGTTAAAAATAATTCACATTTAAAATAAAATGTTAGGAAAACTGTCCTATTATCACTCACATGCCCAGTCCTGAGTTCAAAGTTCCATTTCCCACCTTGCTTTGGATTTCAGAGTTTGCAATGTCTTCAGTTATTGTGGTGGAAATGCAGGCTCCTCATCCCAGGCTTGCTATGCCTGTGTCTAGTGGTCAGAGCAGATGACTTGCTGTGGTGAGTTTGGGCAAATAGCTGACCCTCTCTGCATAATTTTCTGTATATGTGAAGTGAGAATGACAACTAATGGTGTAAAATTCCTTGAAATCCTCAGATGACAGATTAAACATGAGTGCACCTTGTTAATAAGTGAAAGAGCAGGTAGTTTTCCAGTTTTTAATTTTAAAATGTGTTTGTAATTTTGAGATAAAGATTCATATCTGTTAATTATAAAGAATCTTAAGCATTCTAATGCTTTGCAGTTCACCTTTAAGAACAATGCTTTTCAAACTATAATCTGATACTTTTGTTGCATAGTTTTTGTACAGAATGAAAAATTGCTACCTGCATAGACTGCCAGTGCAGAGCTAGAGAGGCGAACTTTATTTTTCATGCATTATCAGTTCTTTAAGTAGTTACTAACTTAAATGATTAAATAATGTTAATCATTATAGTGCCAGTGTGTAGTATATGCTAAGTAATGCAATCTACTTAAGCGTATGTATGTTCAATGTCCTTGGAAGTCTTGAGAATATTGAGATTTTTAAAGTATGTAGCTAGGCCCTCTACTGATCACACTGAGAATAGGAAAAAGGGAAAAGAAAAGAGTTACGCTAAGGAAAAGGAAGAGCTTCGTATTGGTGAAATAGAAGAGAAAAAAGATATAAGAACAAGAGAGAAGCATTAAGAAAATAAATAAGGCTATTCATGATCGTAAATAAAAATATAACCACCAGGAGAGTGACCAGAAAATTATTCCAAACTAAAATAACAGCCATAATGAAGAATTAACCTGGTCCGAAATTGATCTTTAAAAAAAACCCTACCAAAAAATCTAATGGCAAAAGGTCTCAGTCCACATAAAGATCTGTCCCCAGAGACTTTGGAAGATTAGCACTTAAGTATTGAAAAGAAGAATAGTGGTTAAAATATGTGAACAGGAAGCAAGAGTTAGAGGTTCTGTTCCCTGCTGTGCCACAGCTCCCTGTGTGCCTCTGTTTTCCTGCCTGTTAAAAGGGAACAAATGTACTAAGCTGACTTGCCAGGGACTTGAGAGTGAGGCTTAGTTTATTTACGCTTGTGAAGCAGTATAAGATCCTTGGATAGAAGAATGTCAGAGTATTTTTATTTTTTCAGTTTTCCCACAAAAACAGCAAAAATTCTGAAAAAGAACAACTTTTGCTTCACTTTTCAGTGATGTTCCTTATAGGTTGTGGCATTGGGAGTGCTTTCAAAGCCAAGTTCTATAGACCGAACTACCGCGGAAGTTTGCAGTGTTGTTGTAGCCACATTGGTCCGAGGATATTAGAGAGACAGAGTGAGTGAGGTAATATATTTTATTGGACCAACTTCTGTTGGTGAGACAGACACGCTTTTGAGCTCTTCTTCAGGTCTGGGAGCAGTTTTGAGCACTGAACTGGGATCTAGAAGATAAGGGAGTACATCAGCTTCTGTCTATGAGATACTTTTTTCCCTGGTGACCAAATTGCAATTTTTCTATGTGCCCCAGACTACTGGGAGGATTTTCCCCCTTGTTTTACCTCAAAACCCTATTTCTTCCCAGAAGCTTTATGTTTGAGCTACCAGCAGAGTAGTACTGAATGCAACTCCCTTAGGAGCCTGTCACTGTCTCACCTTAAAACTGGGCAGAAGGTTAGCAGCACCCCTTTTTCCCAACCACCTGTGTGCCTTAAATTTTTCTTTTCCCCCCCTCTCTTTTTGGTGTTTTAGTTTTTTTGTTTTAATAATAGTTTAAAAATCTAGAATTCCCAGTCTTTTACAGTTCATATACTAGTGTTTTGTTTCACATTTTTTCAGTCAGCTTGTTTGAGACAGAGAAGCAGTATCTGGTGATTTCAGATGTTTACTCCAGAGTCTTGATGCATTTGAACTAAGGATAGGTGTATGTACTGTAAACCTTGCCAGATCTTTGAAGTTTAAAGTGTCTGCACAGGAGGTCTTTTAGGGTTAGTTAATCAATCCACTGAGGGAAGGAACTTTTCACTGAAATGCTCTGTTCTGAAGAGACTCCTGAGAGCTCTGAGGGTATGGCTACACTCGAAACTTTAAAGCGCTGCTGCGGCAGTGCTTTGAAGTGTGAGTGTAGTCGCAGCGCCAGCGCTGGGAGAGAGCTCTCCCAGTGCTGCACATACTCCACATCCTCATGGGGTTTAGCTTGCAGCACTGGAAGCCGCACTCCCAGTGCTGCGGCACTGTTTACACTGACACTTTACAGTGCTGTATCTTGCAGCACTCAGGGGGGTTTTTTTCCACACCCCTGAGCGAGAAAGTTGCAGCTCTATAAAGCACCAGTGTAGCCATGGCCTATGTCCCTGAGTGATGCTTACGTAGCATTGAGACATCCCCGTGTCTCATTTTTGAAGGTGAGGCATATGGATACATCAGGGAAGGCTGTGTGACGTTGATGTGGTAGGGGTTTTTTTCAGGTGTTTGACTCCCATATGAATTATGCCTCCACTGCATCCACTTGATCACTGATCTTGTCACCCTTCCCTTCTTCAGGCACCCACTGCCGCCTTTTGTAACATCATAGGCACTGGCTCTGGTGCACAGGGTAGGCTGAAGCACGATGGCATGCCTGCTTTGGCAACTTTCCCTCCCAGGTCATCAAGATTAAGTGGTGTAGTGGTCGAAGACCATAATACTCACTTCCAGAGGAACTACCACCAACTTCATCACTTTCCAGTCGAACTACAAAGAGTGAATCTTTGCCTTGGCCTTCACAAATAAAAGCATATAGCACACACATCAAAACAAACATACAAGAATTTTTTTCTTCTTGGGGATTGAGAAAGGAACCACACATGACAGATGTTAGTCATATTGCTTAATGCATTGTTTAAATGCACTCACATACAATGGTGATGGGCCTGGTATAAAAATGTGACTAGAATAGAGGGTCTTGTTGAGTCCTCTAGACAAGGAAGAACTTCCTCCATAGTACAGGTGTAATTGAGATTGCCCATTACATTCAGGTCATTTCAGTCAATATATGTAACTAGCATCCAACTCTATACTAATTCAGAAAATTAGATAAGAGAGGCTGCATTTAACAGAGAAATTAATAAAAGTAAATAGGATTTGTAAAATCTTTTAACTTTACTAACTTCACATCTATTCTAGCAGAACTTCTCTCATTTAGAGTCCATTACTCTTTACCCTCTCTTCCTTTCTCTTTCTCTCTCTTCTGCCCTCCCTGCCCCCTTTGTTTTATTTCCTTAGATCTAACTGGCTAAAGCCGTGCTGTGGGAGACGAGCAGCTGTGTGGCAGGTATTTTTGCTCAGTGCAAGTCTCAACAGTTTCCTGGTAGCCTGTGTAGTGTTGGTGGTGATTCTCCTGACTGTGGAACTCCTAATAGATATAAAGCTTCTCCAGTGTGAGTAGCAGGCTTTTTTAAAAAATTTGATCGAAGATAAATGATGTTTAAATTTAACTTGCTTGGGGGAGGGGGTTGATCATGTAAGTAGTTTAAAAATTAGATAATGACCTTTACTGTACTTTTAATACAGTGGAATCCTGGTATAGTGAAATCCTCCCCTTCCCCACAGAGGAGATTCGTTATGGGACAGATTTTCAGAGGATGCAGGTAGAATTCACCTGCAAAAATGTGCCCACACCTTGTTTACCTGCAAAAACTGCACACTCCCATTATGATAACTTTCTCCAATTTGCATACACCAGAAAACAGGGCATTTGTGCAGTCAAAAGGGCACTTCTGTGATAATTACCCAGTTGTCCATTCACATGTGCGTATGCAAATAGGTGTGCATGGATTTTGTTGGTGCAGTTGGTGCTCTCTCCTTTAGTGATTTGTCCCTATAAACAGAGATTTGTTGGAACTGAAATTCCAGTTTGCATCTGGCAATGCAGTGAAACAATTAAGACTTTCCTTCTACTTCACTGACGTATTGTAAGACAAATAACAACACTAGTGAAGTTTTGTTATATCCAGGTTCACTCTACACAGGTTCCATGGTACAGGCAATTTTTAGTTGTGTTGCTTTGCTTTCTGATTGAGCTGTTCTTTCACTGTTCTCTCCCTCCATTCTTTTTCGCTCAGTCACACAAAACTCATCTGAATGTAAGCACCAGCAACAAGTTTTTCTGTGCTAAATATTAAAGGTGCCTTTTAAAAAATAAATTATGTAGAAATTTATAGAAATAACTATAAGGGGTTTAAACACATCCACAATGGCAAAAAAAATGTACTCCTAGAGATTAAGGAACTCTAGGGTGAAATTCTTGAGCTTTGCTATTTGACTTCAATGGTCTCAGGATTTCATCCCAGTTTATGCAGTATAATGGAGTCCTGTAAAGCAGTGATTTTCAGCCAGGGGTCCAGAGCCCCTGGCGGGCGGGGAGCAGGTTTCTGGGGCTCCACCAAGCAGAACCAGTGTTAGACTTGCTGGGGCCCAGGGCAGAAAGCCAAAGTCCCACTGCATGGGGCTGAAGCATGTGGCCCTGAGCCCCGCCACCTGGGGCTGATGCAGAAGCCTGAGCAACTTAGCTTTACGGTGCCCTCTGTTGCATGGGACCCTGGGCAATTGCTCTGCTGGCTATCCTTTATCGCCAGTCCTGGCAGAAACCAGTTATTGTGACACAGGTGGGCCATGGAGTTTTTATAACATGTTTGGGGGGGCCTCAGAAAGAAAAAGGTTGAGAACCCCTACTGTAAAGGTAATATTAAGGGAGCCACTAGAGCAACCTGAGTTGTTATTTTGTTTTATAAACCCTGTAAGAAGGAATGCTGACTCGGCCTTCTCCTGCACCCTACTTGTATTTGATCTGGTCCCCTTATACCTCTCCATATGCACACCTCAAACACTTCTATGAAAACACCCCTTCCAGCCTCAGACAACCCCATCAGCTATTTGTGAGGCTCTGTCGTCCTTGCTTATCCAACTCCTCTGTGAACAAGGAAGTCAGGAGGTGGCACCAAAATGCAGTCTTCTAAGTATTGGGGGTTATCGGTTATGGGATTCAATCTTTAGAGCTGAACTAAGAGAGGATCACAGACAAATTCAGTGGTGGCACTTTGATAGATGAGGTGCATATGCCTAAAGTTGTCACTGCTAGTAAAGCTAATGGTTGAATCCTAAACATTGGATTTATTTGCTTTTGTGGGTTTGTCTTAGACTTCTAACACTATTTTGGAGGGATCGCCTGCATTCTTTACCATTTGCTTCCCCATCAATACTCCTCTCTGAGGAGTGCTGCATATTACATTCTTCAGAGCCCACCAATATCTACCCTACACATCAGCCAGAGAGGTTTGTGACAGGCAAACAGATGGTACTAGGCTGACCATTTTGTCTCTGCACTACTTTCCACTCTTGCTGGCCCTGGGCGTAACAGGCTGCTGCATGGCAATGCATTGCATTGACACTAAACCGTCAACACACCATGCTTCTCATTATTTCGTGTAGCTTTTGTTACATTAAATTCCTTCAGTTTTTTTCTTTAACCACTTATGGAATATATGGGAGGAATTTACATAAATACTATAGTTTTGTGAAATGAAGACTGTACTTTTAACTTAATCTTTCAAAAGCCATTAGTGTGCAATTATGTTTTATAAAAATGTAATTGTAGCATATAATGATTCCCTGTAGTATATGAAAGCAACGTATACAAGTGTATTAAGGATTTGCTATGGTACATCACTGCCAATTTTGTTTCTAATAAAAGCCATTAATCCACATTATAGACTGCAGTCACCAAGGAAATCTGTTTTTTAAATGAGTGTTTTTAATGGTTTTGAATTACATGTGCAAAATATCGTACAAAAAATCAGGCTTCTATGATTGCTAAAATCCCAGGGCAAAATTCTCCTCTCAGATTCTTAGTGCTGATTTCAGTTGCACTCTGCACTTGTTCAGTGGGCACAACTCCTTGTTGTCATCAATGGAAATTGTATCTGCAAAAGTGCAGATTATGCAAATGAGAAATTAATAGACCTTGAGTGAATTTAGCATGAAGATATTTTATATGACAGACTTTATGTACATTAACTAAATAATCTCTTGTTACCCCAATAATGTACGGAAGTATAGTTATCCATATTTTGTGGCTGGAAAAATGAAGGTAGATTAAATCACTTGTCCAGGGTCTGAGAGAAGGGGTTCATTAGCAGAGCCATGATTAGAATTCTTTAGTTTTTGGCTCCTCGTCATCTCTAGACTATGCACCTCTATCTCTTTGCCAAACCACTTCCTATAGTGGTGGGAGTGACTTACTACTGCCCTTTTCCTGCAATTGGATACATATAGGCATATTTGCATACCTGCATGAAGTCCTGTTGAAATCAGTGGGGCTTCACACAGGTGCAAGAATCCACCTGCTTGTATCTGCTTACTGGATCTGGGCCTATGTAAGTACTTGTATAGCCGTACAATGAAAATGAATATAAAGATGAAACCATGCCTTAGTGGGAATTTGTTTGGCCTTATTTGTTGTAAGGGTTTGATCATTTCACAGTGTTAAAACAACAGTATGACAGCCCAGAAGAGAATTGCAGCATGTTTGAAAATGATTTTTAATGATTTTTAGAGGTGCTGAATTTCTACTGCTCCCTTCATAAGTACTGGAACTAGGGGTGCTGAGGCTGCGGCTGCACCCCCTGGCTTGAAGTGGTTTCAGTTATATACAGGATTTACAGTTTAGTTCAATGGCTCTCAACACCGCCACTATACAAAATTGTTCCAGCACGCCGTCTCCCTTTTGAGTTCAGTGGGAGCTGCAGGTACTGAAAACCTATCCAAAAAAACCAACAACAAAAAAAGAAGTCACCAATCATAGTCTTCGTCTAGTTTTTTTGTTTGTTTGATTTTTCTTCTTTTCTTTAAGAATGTTAATTTTTTTAAAAAAGTTTACAAACCCAAGAAATTCAGAGGTGAGGCTGCACTTCTACAACAAGCCATATTCACACAAATAGTAGCCTGTGACTCTGTCCCACTAGAGTTTGAACAATGTGGTGTTCTCATATTGTCTCTGAAACAATCATGTCGTTTCTACAGTTCAGTGTGAGGAAGTCTGTATGTTCAGTTGGATGTCTTTAAGGAAGAGAAGGCAATTGAAAGTGGCGGAATGTCAACTCGGTTTATGGGACATTGATTCAGCTCTTGTTCAGGAACTTCTTACCTGGAAGGTTATTTGAAACTGTTTACTGTTGATACCACTCAGGCACTTTAATTGTGTCACTATCCTGCAGTATATCCAGCAGTCTTTGTTGCACATGTTGCAGCATGAGAAATCCATTTCTCCCCACCCCAAATTCCCATATGTTATACCTTGCTTGCACACTAGGGGGCAGTTGGAGGACTGCATGACAATGGATTGCTATTAGAATGCCTCCCCACAAATGGATTTCCCCCCATTTCCCAGCCTTGCCCTATTGTTTAAGCAGCATGTTGGTGCAATTGTCTAAAGAATTGTTTGCTGATTTCTTTTTTATTAATCAGTAATTGTGTATCTGCTCAAATACAGTGATACCATACATGGCAATTTCTGCTGACCCCTGTGACAGACCCAGGCCAGTGGGATACAGGAGTCTGGTAGAGGGCAAATATACTGGTCACTGGATGAGTAGTTTTCTGTTCCCTGAGTGACCAGAGCAGGGCTGCACTAGAGTAATCAGGAACCTGCTAGAACCATTTAAGGCAGACAGGCTGATTAGAACACCTGCAGCCAATCAAGGCAGGATATTCAAGGCACCTGGGTTTAAAATGGAGCTCACTCCAGTCAGGTGAGTGGGAGCTAGAGGAGAGGAAGTGTGTGTGAGGAGCTGAGAGCAAGAGGCACGAGGAGCTGAGAGTGAGAGGGTGTGCAACTGGAGCACTAAGGAGTACAAGCGTTATCAGACACCAGGAGGAAGGTCCTGTGGTGAGGATAAAGAAGGTGTTTGGAGGAGGCCATGGGGAAGTAGCCCAGGGAGTTGTAGCTGTCATGCAGCTGTTACAGGAGGCACTGTAGACAGCTGCAATCCACAGGGCCCTAGGCTGGAACCCAGAGTAGAGGGTGGGCCCCGGTTCCCCCCAAACCTCCCAACTCCTGATCAGACATAGGAGGTGTTGACGCAGACTGTAGGGAAGATCACTGAGGTGAGCAAATCTGCCAAATAAGCGCTGGACCCACCAAGGTAGAGGAGGAAATTTGTCACACCCCCATTACCATATCTTAAGGAATATCAGTGGCAACTAAATTGATGTTATTCCTTGAATCCTAATCCCCCTCCCCTCCCATTATTCTGCTACAACGTGGCATCTTCATGCACATAAAGACGTCCAAAACACTTTTCCGTTGTGCAGTAACTCAGCCTATCTTCTCAAGCAGTTTTGATCCTTTGTAGACAAGTTCCTAGGGCCTGGGCAGCACACAGGGTTTAGGGGGAGAATTTCTTGTCTCCTTCGCGTTTTTTTTATGAGACTGCAGGAATATGAACTTGGATACATGTACTGAACACGTCCTTTCAGTGTTCTGCTTTGCTATATGAACAAAGCTCTCCTCATCGTTGACACCCACCATGTGCAGATAGCCTTGCAGCTGAACTTGTCCAGAAAGTCCTCCCTGTCTCAAAGGTACATTAACCCTTTATAGACAGCCCGGGCCTGAATCTTTCTGGCATTGTAATACAGTGGTCCTCAGTGGGGCAACACAAAGACAAACTTGGCAGTTTGACGGCTGTATGCTTACTGAAACATATTGTTTGAAATGGTGTGATTCCTGTAATACATTTTTCTTTATTTTGAATCTCCACTTACAGCATTTTATCAATGGAGTCTGTACATTTGTTAATACAGTTTAGAGTTAAATGTGTTCATAGTATGTGTATTCTCCTGCTAGCAATTCATCTTTATTAGGTGGTTTGATGTCAGATGATATTTCACATTTTTCTAATCCACCTCAATTGGATTCATGTGCAGGGATCAAATATTGTTAAAAGATACATTAGTTCTTCAAGGTATTTCTAATACTGGTCTCAATGCAGGTGTCCATTTTGGTATTGTAGAATCACACCAACTGTGAGTGGGGCAGGGTCATGATGCCTTGTTCTTCTGTGAAAGCTGTGGCCAATATGTTCCGTAGCTAGACACTGAATAAGCGATCACTTCTGAAAATCAGGCCACTTACTTAGGTGCCTAATATGGATAAAGGAATCTAAGTTTATGCATCTGTTCTTCAAAAACTTGGTCAAAACAATTATTGGTCTTCCAGAATAAATTAAAATATTAAAAAAAATATTTAAAGAAATAATGAGTAATTCTTTTTGTTAGTTTATAGAATTTTACTATGAAGTTTTCAGTTGCACAGAATTTAGTCTCATCTCCTAGTAAAGCCAATGGGACTTGTGCCCCTATATCCTGGAACAATGATAATACAGGGTATTGCGACCAAAGATTTGATTCTGTAGCAGCTCTACACATAGGACAGATGCAGAATCAGACCTGCACTGTCATTCCTGTGTTCCTTTTTTCCTACAGGGCTTCAAACTGGGCTGACATCTTTTGATAGAATTGTGATTCATCTCCATCCCAAGCAGCCCACTGCCCCAACCAAGATGTGGGTGGTCTGACCTAGTCGTCAGAACAGAAGTCAGGCTGGGTCAGACACCAGGAGGTCAGAGGGCAAACTGGGAGTCAGGAGGCAGGGTCAGGTTACCAGGAGATCAGGCAGTAGGAGCTGATATTGCAGAAGATGCAGTCCTAAGCAAGGGAAACCCAGTTGCATAGACAATTTCCTATTCCTGCCATTGGTTTAAATAGAAACTGAAGACCAGTCAGGACCCCCAGCATTCCACCAATTAAATCCCAGGATAGGAATCTTCTGTCAGAGTTCAGCTTCTATTCTGACAGCAGTTAGCAGATCACTGGTTGGTGGGTTGGAACTTATTAGCACCTAAGAGCCCAATGGACCAGGGTTCAGGATACCCACTGTCTCCAAAGCCACTACTAGGGAAAGGGAATGGAGGGTCTCCACAATCACCAAGAAGAACTGGCTGAGAAGAGAGTGGCACAAAGCCCCTTCCTACAGAGTATTTTTCCTTTCTCAAATTGTCTTGGAGTAGCCTAGTCCCACACTGCCTATTCTAACTCCTAGCTTTGTTTTTCAGAGCCTCCAACTGCATGTTTCACTACTGGAGTGACTTGCAGCCTCCTATCTGCAGGTGGCTTACCACAAAGGTGACCCATTTTCAAAACAGAAAACTGGGACGAACCCATTCATTCCTTAGACTCTCTCCTGAGACTTCCAGTTAGAGTAGGTTTTAGTGGTGTTGGCAACTGTGAACTGTGTCACCTGGGAACAATGAGTGAGATCACCTACTGTTTTACATAAGGCACTGAGCAGCCATCAGATGACAACTTTGTGGTCACTACTGGCCTGAATTGATTTGAATGAGCAACTTAAGAGGGTAAAGCTCCATGTCCCATTGCATCCAGAATCTTTTTTATGTTTTCATTATAGTATTTCAGATGAAATGCTTCTCCTAAATGTAAGTGACGATGGTACTAGTCACCATTATATATAAATTGCTACCTGGTACTAAAATTATGCTTCATTATATTGTGTTAATTACAGTTTCAAGTGCATCACAGTTTGCAGGAATTATTCACTGGATCAGCCTAGTCATCCTATCTGTGTTCTTTTCAGAGGTATGTATAATGCATGGTGAAACACAATTGATTTGGATGCAGGGCCCAGTCCTTCTCCCACTGATGTCGGTGGGAGTTTTGACACTAGGAACAGGAGCAGGCACATGGTATGTGTTAAAAAGAAAATAAGTCAGCTTTTGCCATTCATATTTGGAAAACCAACAGATCTTGTTTGTATTGACAGTCATTCTCTTTATTAGAGATAATTAGAATGGACCAGGAAAAATGTTACCATACAAATATAAGAGCAAAATTGTGAGGAGAGATAATTATATCTGTATCATCTCAAATCAGTTCCTTTAAATGATGGGAAACGGGCCTGGTTCTGAAGTTCTCACTCCAGGAAAATTCTCTTTGGCCTCAGTGGGAATCTTGCTCGAATAAGAAATCTAAGACTTCATCTTATACAAAGCTTGCTTCTGAATAAGAATGAATCATTTCCTTTCATAACTTACTTAAGCAGTTCTCTCTATTTTTTCTAAATATTTTCCTTACATCTATATTACTGCTGTATAGGAAAGTAATTAAATACAGCAAATTAGATACAAAGTAAGAATGAACAATGGTGAATTTCTGTGCAAATATATATTGGTACCATAATTGAATAAATTCATTCATTGGAAAAGCCCATATTGATAATACAATAAATGACTAAATTGAAATCACTGACTATAGTTTGCAACTTTATTCCAAAAAATGTCCTCTGTGTTGAAATATTAACAGTATATCTAAAGTGCTTCCAAAACAGCAATTTGTATTATTCGTCCAGGACATACTACGCATATTGTTACAAAAATCCTATTACGTGGTTGTGTGTTTTTAAATTACACCAATATCCATGCCATGCCAGAAGACTCCCTGGAATATCTACATACCTGAAGAATATTTTTCTAGTTTTGCTAGGGGAAAGGATTTGCATCCAGATAAAACAGAACTTAGAGGCTGCACCTAAGAGTTCAGTTTAGCTGAAGGTTATGAGTATTAGAAGAAGCAGGAGCCTTGATAGTTACAGCTGTTGCTGGAAACCACTCTTGTTGGGCATATAGTTAGTGATATTGCATAGCCATTTATTTCTATGGTTCTATTAATGGATTTAAAAAAACATACCAAATTTAAGCAATGAATACAAACAACCCTAAACCGTACACTTTTGCTCCCAACCTCCAAATCCTGAGTCTGAACCTACTGATTATGGTTCAGAAATAAATATTAAGATAAACTTATTTTGAATATGATAGGCAAAGTGGTCTGGCTACCTTCCATCCCCATTTTGTGTCTGTATTGTATTTTTTCTTCTCTCTATGTTTAGGACAATACAGGTATTGGGAGTGAATCTCCCCTCACTGCATTTAGTACCCCTTGTTCTACCCACTTTGCAGTTTGCTTCTGTCTTTCCAAATTGATTAATTTCATTCACCCGTTTGACTATAGTTTGAATTTACATTTAAAAAACCCACCAATAAAGATATAAGGTAGCCATATGAGGAGCACAAAGCAGCTAGGATTTTTGGAGTTCGGTTCATCAATCAAGCCTTTGGAAACTTTTAAGAGTCATAGACTGGGCTAATAATAGCTGCAAACATCATGTACTTCACCACTGTGACAGAAGCAGCTCCATAGAACACCTGAAAGCACTTGCAAACCATAAATTGAGAACCACTGGGGAAGGGGAAGAGTGAATTTTTCACCTTTGCTGCTGCTATTGTTTTGCTGGAGATAGGTTTCTACAACATTGGATTAACAGGGCAGCAACAATTCTGTTTACATTGTGATGATCATCATCAAAATAGAATAGAGAAACTTATTTCTCTCATCTAAAATATTGTCCAATGCTCCAGAAATGTCAGTCCCTGAAAAAAGCAGAGGATCTATTACAGCATTTTCATTACATTTATTTATTTCCTATTCCTGATGTGACAAATTTGTCTCTATTTGGGGTGGGTAGGAAAGAATTTTGCTTGATGTTTTAGTGAGACTTTTACAATCATTCACTGTTCAGACCAAGCTGGGCAGAAAGATAGTATAATGATTTCACAAAGAGGTTGGGCTTTTCATTTGATTGATCAAACCTTATCAGATGCCTGTTGAATATGATCGATCACTTACAATACTGTTTTCCCCAAACTGCACAAAGGCACTTGTGCTCAAAATTTGGAAAATTGTAATTGATCGAAATCTTTGGTTATAATGGATAACGTTTGCAACTTTAACTATAGTAGTGCTATTAACACCCGTTTAATGTCTCATTACAGTTAAATAAGAGCTGGCTTTTGCTTGATTGAAATGTAGTGGATAAATGTGGCAGGTACTTGCAGCTGCTAACCAGGGCCGGCTTCAGGAAGTGCAGGGCCCAATTCGAACAGTTTCGACGGGGCCTCGGCAGGAATGACAAAAAAAAAAATGTAAAAAACCACGTGGGGCTTGTACTCACTGGGCGGTGGTCCGAGTCTTCGGCGGCACTTTGGAGTGGTCCTTCACTCGCTGCAGGTCCCGCCGCCGAAGTGTGGCCGAAGACCCAGACAAGCGAAGGATCCACCGCCAAAGTGCTGCTGAAGACCCAGAGCGCTGCCAGGTGAGAAAAATTAAAAAGGCGCCTCTAGCCAGGGAAGAGATTCACACTGGGCACGGGGCCTGATTCAGGGGAATTGGTGGAATTGGTCTAAAGCCGGCCCCTGCTGCTAACAATATTAAGTTGCTACTCCTCCAGCATTTTCCTTCTGTCTTGACACTTGTGCTATAGCCACAAGTCTTACCCCAAATTTACTGCATTGTGTTAATTTTATATTCTCCTCATGTTAGTCTCCAAAGACTTTCCAACATATCCCAATATCTTTTTTCAGTAACATGCATATAACTTTTTGCAAATGCTCAAACTAGATTTACTGGTTGTGATGCTTTGCCTGTTAGTCTCTGTTTACATATGTCAAGTCCGTACACCAAACAATACCCAGATGTTAAGACAGAAGAGGAGATAGAATGTCAGAGGGATATTGGGGCAAAAAAGAAAAGCAGCAGTCAAGGCTAATGCAGGATTTCACCATATCAAGAGGGTAAAACCAGCCCTGATTATACTTGGATGAGAAAAGGCAGACAGAGGACTTGGCATCGACTTTGGTAAGTGGTGTGGGGTCTGAATATATTTCAATAATCTTATGACATTGGTATTAGGGGCCAGATTCTGCAGCCCTCACTCACTCCACTTGTTCCATTGAAGATAATGGGAATATTCATGTGAGAGAGGCCTGCAGGGTGGGCTTTTTTAGCCTGTAGTACTCTGCTGTTGCATTGCTTTATATAGGCTCAATTCAGCACAGCACATAAGCACTCTACTGACTTTAGTCACAGGAGTAGTCCCATTGAGGTCAACCGGACTGTTCCCATGCTTAAAATTAAGTACACACTGAATCAGGGTCTTTTTTTTCCCAAAGGTTTTGGAATGGGAAAGCATTCAGCAGGGTTTGGGGTTCCAATAGTTAAGGTGTTAATTGTCTGGGTCTTTTAAGTTTGAGTTAAAATGTATTAAATTGACTTGTCGCATTAAGAAGCCAAAGAAGACAAAATGAAACATATCACTCAAATTACATATAAGCAAAAAATATTCATTGTAGTCTCTCATACTTCTCCTTTATAACAATTTCGAGGAAGATTAAAACATCTTAAGGGAGAGTCCTACAGAATTTAATTAGAATTAAGCCAATATGGTTCTGTAGACGTTACTGGGGAAAAAACCTATAGAATTTAATAGAAAATAATATCCTTTCTGTATGTTTTTTTCCTAAAGAATCCTATAGTAGTAATATAATTCTCTATTAAATTCTGTAGTACGTTTCAAGCAACCTACCAGTATAGAAAGATTAGAATTTAGTAGAAAAGTATATGATTCTTCCATAATGAACTGGAACTTTACCTTTCTGAATGTTTTTCTCCATCCCCTATGCATACTAGTTTTATTATCTTAGGGTTCCTTAAGTGTGCTGGATTGTTGGTCATGTATGTGTATTTGGGGAGTTGCTAAGAAGAATTGATATTGATAACATTTGGTTTTGGGAACAGGTGGTGCAGAGGAAAACCTAGAAAAAATTACACGGATTTTATAAACTGATATAAAAAAATCAGTTAAACTCTGGCTGTGAAGTCTTTGATAGAGTCCAGAAGTTTAACTTATAATGCTTTGTAAATCTAGCTCTGCTCAGCCATCCAACTTTGTAGCTACACAACAAGGTGGATTCAAGAGAGCATAGGATTTTGTGGAGGGATAGGACTTTAGCACAAAGCCTTCCTAAAATTTCATCCATTTTATCTCAGCCCCTTTTTCTCAAGAACATTTCTGACCCACGCAGTGTGCTATACTGGTGCTTCGGTTGGACTCTCTTCAGGCTTCATTTCTAGCTGCTGATGAATCCCTGCACCTTCTACACCATGCACCAGGGATGTAGATAAAACCCCTGGTCCAGACGTGACCAGAAGGAACTTCTGATGTAGGAAAGCCAAAGACTAAGTTTGTATCAAATTCATATTTGGCTTATGGTAGCATGCTGTGCAGCAAATAGGTCACTGAGCCAGGTCCGTAAAACACTTCTGAATCTAGAATTCTGAGTTTACAATCCATTGTGATTCTCAGTGACTATATTCTAAGGACAAATTTGGTACAACGCATGTTACAAGAATGTTTGTCTGAATGCACCTGTAGAATTTATATACTATGTAATATAGAAAAAAAATTGATGATTGCTAGGGTTAGAGAATTTAGGTGTTCATGCCTGCAATCTTGGTGTCACTCTGCTATTGCAGTTAAATATTATTAATTATTGTGGACATATTGTGCAATAGGACCACAACAATTGCAATGCAGAGCATGTGGAAAATACTTTGTACTGGTTTAATAATATATGAGATATAGTAATTGTTATTCTTTTCTTTCTTTTTCCTTGTAGAAGTTTGACTGAGGAGAAGCTGAATGAGATGATACCCATGTGTTAGAACCCTGAGTGTCAGGTTAAAGATAACAACATGTTCCTGATTCTCCAGTGGTATGGGAACAATAGGTACTAATAATTGGGGAAGCACTTCTAAAAAGTGTCAGCCCATACAAAGGTAAATTAAAACTCTTCTAAACAGTGTTTGAAATGAGTAATTTGTGCAATGACCTGGGTTGCAGGAGATAAAACTCTCATAGATGAGTACAAGGTATTCTTCTTGGGGAAGGTTTACTCCAGGTATTTTGAGTGCATTGAAAAACAAAAGTTTGCTTTTCAGAGTAATTATGCCAGCAAACAATAAATGCTGCGGTGGGGGAAGGGGACGGGGGAGAGCTACACCAGGGATTGGAAAGATTGTCCTTTCCCCCACACTCCCCTGTCTTCCATTTTCTCCTTTCAGGACAAACAGTACTGCTGAGCTACACGTAGTACTCTCCTTTACCTAAACCTAATGAGCCAAATACATCCCTTTACTCACTCTTTTGGTTTCTTTACTCTAGGGATTAATTTGACCCAGTGAGCCACAGAATAATAAATTGTATATTAACCATGCAAGGAATAAAGTATGTAATAAAATTATTGAGTGTACATTCACAGTAGGCTAACTCATGCAAATTGTGTGAATTCAATGGCGGCTCAGGAAAGACCTCAGCTAAGTTTCCCTACCAAAGTAGATAGAAAAACTGTAGTACCACTGCAGAGAGCTAATTCTCTTTATTTGACAATAGTATGTCACATTGTTAAGGGGACACCATCAACTACCTCATTTGTCTGAAAACTGTGTACCTTTTTTGAGTAACACCTAAGATTACTGTAATGAAAATAATTTACTAAAAATATTTTTCCAGTTTTTCTTTGTGCATTTAATAACACTTTTTGTGTAATCAGTTATTCAGTTTCTTTCTTGATGAAAAGACATTTACAAACATGAGAGGTAAAAACATTTGTAAAGTTTTGGAATTTTTAGTGATTTTTTTATAATAAATTCAGTGTATTCTATTTAAAAGATGCTGTATCACAAACTGAATATCTTATACATTTTTCAATTTTAAATAATTCAAGTTGACAACATCCCTTTAAACCAAAAGGTAAAGTGTATTAGATGCTTGTGTTCAAGTTTACACATCAAAATTTCAATGTACGATGACAGCTGCATTGTTAAACAGAACATCTACAGGTACACATTTACTATAATGATAGAAAATGTCTATATATAAATAACAGAATAACACTGCTTCTCATCTTTGCCTTTTTCTTACAGAGACCAGTTTAAGTGACATTGTATCATATTGCTAGAGTTCATGCTTAAACTTTGGTAAATATTATAATCACAATTCAGTTTTAATTCATTTACATTTTGATTGTGTAAATAAGATGTTCTAATCATTATTCTCTTTTGTCTTTCAGATCCTGCCACAGATTCTGTTTTTAAATGCACTGTACAAATATATCACATTATCATATTAAATATATTTTTGTTTGCCCAAGAAATGCATTTGATTGTTTTGGTTTGTTTTTTTGGGCGGAGAGGGGGGATTAAAATGTTATTTGTAAGTAACACCAACATTTTTTTATTCCAGTATTTATCATTAGCTTGATAGGTTCAAAATACTATATATGGAAATTTGTCTAATGAAGCTCTTTTGGGTGTAGGAGTTCTCAAAAACAACCATGGAAGCGTGTTGCCAACCTGTGTTCTCTGTTAAGGCCAGAGGTTAGTGAGAGAGGGTGATATTAGCTTGGAATTACATTCATAAGCATTGGCTGATGTGTACGAAGAACACTGCAGGTGTATGTTGGGATACACACAGTGTTTAAGACATATTAACCATGCCCTCCTACCTATATGTCCACAGAGTAGAAAATGATTAAAAAGACCTCTGTATAATTTTTTAAATTAACAGGTTAGTGAATGTTCTGTTGATGAAAGGTTCAGCCCTGAAGACATCTGTCCACAGAACAAGGAGCTGTCAGGCTTGTTTACTGGAGCCCTCCCATGTGTCTGTATTCTGTTCTGGAGACTCTGCCTCTAGATTGAGAGGCTGGTGCATTGAAGTCAGTGGAGTGGCAACAGGGAAGAATGTGTCCCAAGATTTAAATG
This sequence comes from Chelonoidis abingdonii, assembly GCF_003597395.2. Taxonomy (NCBI): domain Eukaryota; kingdom Metazoa; phylum Chordata; order Testudines; family Testudinidae; genus Chelonoidis; species Chelonoidis abingdonii. The sequence continues at coordinate 50,218,195 of NC_133777.1, read as the reverse complement.
AAGGAATGTTTCCTTTTAATTTTCCTATTAACAGCCTGCTGCAGAATTTACTTTGCCTGGCTTTTAGCTTACTTGCTGAAAGCTTTTTTGCAAATTCTTGATCGGAATCTCAGCAGATTTTTACACGAAAAACAAATCTTCAATTATAGACATGCCTTACAGGATTTGATTCTATTTCTGGAAAGGAGCTGGTAGGGTCAGGGCTTTTGAATATGATTTTTTTGGTTTTTTCAAATCCTTGTTCATTTGGAGCAAGGACTGAGAGCTCTAACACTTATAGGAATGTCAACCAATGTGTGTTTTCAATGGGAATGCTGTGTAATGAAAATGCTGTAAGTGCAGGACTATTCAGATGTCCTAAGGGCCTGATCTTGAGATTTGCTGAACACCTGCAACTCCAGTTGACTTCAGCTCAGGATTTGAATTTACTCCCGTTTTAGTGCTCTCACATAATATCGATGAGTATGGAATTGATAGACGAGCTGTTCCTTAGATGGAACCTTAAAATGTTATTAAGTTCTTTCTGCCAATTGAACAGTTGCAGTCTTGTCCCACAGGCAGCTGTGTAACGGGTTAATGTAATTACCCCTGTGAATGCTTTATCAGTTTGCTAAATTTGTTAATCATTTTGGGATCCTTCAGATGAAAAGGTATTTTATATATGTAAGTTTATCAGCAGCAGCATTGGTTCCTGATGGAGGTTCAAGGTCCTATAACACTTCTCAAAGTGGAAAAGGGTAATCACACTAATTATCCTGACTGGCATACCCCCTCTCAGTAAAACAGACTCAGATGTCCAGTGCTTTGTGTGAACTATTTTTAAGTGCACGTTAGCTGATCCATTTGCCTGCATAGTCATTGAACTACTGGTATTGTTCTTTTAAAAACTCTGGGCTTGATTCTGCAGTGCCTTGCAGCCAGTGTAGTCATTTATATCTATGTAAAGTGAGTATAAAAGGCTACCCATCTGATTTGGAGCAGTTTCAACTCACTTTGTTCAGGTGAAAACAGCTACAGAAAGTGCAAGGCAATCAATAATCAGGCTCTTGCGTATGAACAGTATTATTTGGAAGAACCCAATGCTATTCTGTGTCTATGTTACAGTTATTGTGTTCAGAGTCTGGTAGCAGCATAAACTCAGAGCTTTTTTTTTAATATATTCGTATTTGGAATGAATAGAAGATACGTATATTCATAGTCATTTTCATTCTTTTTTCCTGCAAAATTCTGACTCCTTTTCTGGCCTGGGCATCTCTCTCACATATCTACCAAGCTCTCTTATATTTTTAGATAGACAGAATAACATTTTGGTGTATTTTTACAAGCCACACATCTACATTTTAATCCTCCTCTTGCATTTTAATCTGAGTTCTGTACTGCCACAGGCAGAATGGCACCCTAACTTTTGTGTGAGTGAAATTACAGTAATTTTTAATTTTAATTTAATCTTTTAAAAACACCAACACCAGAAAAAAATGTGAAAGATGCTGTTGGAATTTTTACAGGAATTTATCACTGTTTCATGGTATGTTCACTTATTATTCCTCTTTTCTAACAAAATACTCTAACCTTTCACTGTTTGCTAAATAGCAAAAGTGGGTGCAGACATTTTCCTCTTTGCACTCTGATGCTCTGGAACTTTAAAATGAGAAAATGCTCCTTTGCTGTGAAGAGAGAGAGAAAAACAGCCCAGGAGCATGTAGGGGTTAATAGTCTTATTAATTCAAGGCATTTCTGAATTAGTGTCATGCAAATTATAATAAATTGCTGTCTTTTTCTTAATATTTCTTGTTAGACTATTTTGAGAATTGTGGTTCTCGGTATATGGGATTATATTGAAAACAAAATAGAGGTAAGTAAAAGTACCATAACCAACACTGTTTGTATTTCAGCATGGCAAAGTAAGAATAATTAACTATTTCTGCAGTGTGTGCTTTAGCTATAGGAATTGATGCATTTGCAGTCTGAGAGATTTATGCATATTGCTCGCTGCACACAAAGGTGAAAGTAGATGCAAATTTAAACGCTGTCCACAGTGGGAATTATCAGACTGATGCTGGTTAGAACAGTGTTTTAAACACATCTGTTTCTATCGCAGTTTTAGTGTGATTTTGCTGACTGGTGTGGACAAGAATTTCTTTTTGAGACCCGTGCAAGTCAAATTCTGATTATATAATCCCTGTCGACATTATAATGATAACAGAGTCTGAGGATCTGGTTAACAATATGATTGAGAGTTGTAGTGTAGATGAGGCCTAACCATGTTTCCATAATTAAGTTAAAGCTAGAGCTGGTAGGAAAATTTTCATCACAAAGAGTTTTTGTTGGAAAATGCTAATTTAACACCACCAAACATTTTCACTAAATCGTATAGATTTCAACAAAAATGTATTTATGGAAAAAACTTCAAAAATGTTGAAACATCCCTTTTTAATATGTTCAGAACTAAAACTTTAGATTTTTGTTATTGTTGTTTCAAAAAAAAAAAAAAGGTTAATTTGCTTTTCCTTCCAATCCAGGGTGGGGGAAAAAAAGTCAAAATCTCAAAATTTCCATGGGGGAGAAAATCAGTTTTCCAGTTGGGTCTAGTAAAAACTCTGAAAGTCCAAACATATAGCCATTTATTTGGACATTAAGTATCGTCTGCGATACAGTTTTTTAACTGTGTTGCTAACCCACTCCCAAGACTTGATTCTGGCTGTAGTATAGACAAGACATAGACTAATCCCCCACCATACATCTGTCACATAGTTTTATAACAGATTACAAACTCCTGTCCAGACTTGTCAAGGAGACTGTGGCTGAAACCTGCTAGCAATAACTGTGTTCAGGCGTATTTGTAGCTATTATGGTTTTGACCAAGAGTAGATAAGGCCTTAATGTACATAACTAACAAAATGATAATTACTTAAGAATTTACACAGCTAAAGTGCAACAGTAGTTAGTGTGCATTATAAATTTCAGTGATTGTGGGATTGCTGTGATAAAAACAGGTATTAAATGGAATGTAGAGCTAATAAACTAAATGCTGTGCAGGAGAGGACAGGAAATTTGGTTTTCATTACATATAAAGCCACATTTAGAAGTGTGGAAATCTTCCGTAACTAAACCTCAAACCATTTATCTGGCTTGCATATTCCAAGTGAGACATACAGTATGGGTTGGAAGCCAGGTGGTACTTGATGTTATCCAGCAAAACATCAATTTCAACAGTTTCATTTCACTTTTTAAAGGGAAGTGTTAAGTTCTAGCATCCTCCAGATGGTGCAGTGAGGATTACAACTTATTTGTATCTTTCCAGTGGATTGTGTTTATGTTCAGTTCTTGATGCGTGTTGGTTATAGTGGGGTACGTCCTCTTTCCCTGTGCAAACCATGAGTAAATGGGCCTTACACTGGGACCTTCACAGGGGCTAGGGGCACAGAATTCTGCCTTATGCCTTTCCAGGATGTGGTGGGCCAGCCCAAGCATTATTATTAACATTGCCCTCAATTCTATTCTCTCTGCTTTGCTAATGAGCCCAGCCTTGACATGTTATTTGTCCACTTCTCCCACAAACCTTTCCATGCCTTCTCCCACATTGCCCTTCATGAACTGATTCCCCGTGGCCACTAACCTCTCCTTATTCAGATCTCTCCTGAAGATCCATGTTTGCCAGGACATCTACTGGAAGCTAGCCAGCTAATAATGACAGTCATGGAGTCCTTGGAGATAGTCTTTATGTCTCTGACAAACACAGAACACCCAGCATTGAATTACTAGGATGTGGCCAAGTGCCACCTGGTCACTTTACTTGTTTATTGTTCCCCTTTACTCCACCTCTTTCTCCCTGCATCTTTTTAAAATGCAAGTTCTTTCAGGCAGGAACTGTGTCCTCTTTTGTGTTTGTACTGCTACCGCACCTAGTGGCTGGTAATAAACAGCAATAATCATACAGCTCCTGGGTTGTAATAGCATTTGGGGCATCACCTGTACATGGAGATTTTGGCCAATGGAATGGTTGCAGAACTCCCTGGCCATGGCTCCCCCTCACCTCTAAAAGTGCAGATGAAGTCACTAAGAAATTCTGCTTCACAGCATGCAGAGGATGCAGCTTTTTTGTGACCTGCTCACCTCGAAACATACCCAGTTTATCATAACTGCACCACTTTTGTTCATTAAGAGCCTTCCAAGATCACTAAGGAGGGTAGGAGGATATGTGACCCTTAGAAAGGGTTTGGAAATGGTATTCATTTAAAAATCTTTCTCATTTTAGGTATTTGATGGTGCTGTAATAATTTTATCCTTGGCTCCAATGGTGGCCTCTACTGTGGCAAATGGCCCAAGCAGTCCTTGGGATGCCATCAGTCTCATTATCACTCTGAGAATTTGGAGAGTTAAGAGAATTATTGATGGTAAGTGGTGATTAAACTTGCTGTCTTGAGAATTGGTTGGTTAAGAAAAGGATTGTAACCCTCGGAATTGCTTTTAGAGAATATCTTTATTGTTCTCCTTCCTCTAAATTTTAAAAGCAATAAACAGGTATTTAGTGTTGTGACTCCCACTGGTGGGTGAGAATAGGAATTAATTCCATGGCTCCTTTATGAACCCTTCTTCCAGCATCCTCTATCTTGATCCATTCTGCTTTCAGTTCCTGCCTCTGGTATAACTTTGTGTCTGATTCCTCGTACTTTCTTTGTATCTTGGAGGTTCCTCACTGAAAATTTTACACAGATCTGTCTCTGCTATTAATTTGAGCATAATTACCTATGTGCCAGGGCTGTTTTGCCCAGGATTCCAGGACACGCCTCCTTTGGGAAGCATTGGAGAGAGGCAAGCAGCTTGAAGAGTTAAGACTGCAGAGAACAGGAGCAGTGTCTGAGAGCAAAACAAGAATTCAAGGAAGGGGCTATTAGCATAGGTGGAGGGCAGTCAGATCTATTATCAAACTGTAAATTGTTTTGCTATCAGTGTATGGGATTCCCAGATGCAGGGAAGAGGAATGCAAAATGAGTGAGGCCAAGGTAGGATCACTTTGCTTCTGTGAGAGAGAGAGCATGTCACAGGGGCATTTGTGTTCCAGATACAGTAACTTCTCACTTAACGTTGTAGTTATGTTCCTGAAAAATGCAACTATAAGTGAAACAATGTTAAACAAATTCAATTTTCCCATAAGATTTATGTAAATACAGGGGGTTAGGTTCCAAGGAAATTTTTGGGGGGCAGACAAAAGGCATTATATACTGTACTGTACTGTACTGTGGTTGGGAAGTGCCCTTGGCTTACCCCACACAGGCACAGCCCGCTGCAGGCAAGGCCACTAGGAAGCACCTTTGCAGCAATAGCGGCAGCTTCCCCAGAGAAGAACAGGCTCGGACTTTGCCGGGAATGCTCCAGGCCCGCCTCTTCCTGTCCCTGCTCCACTTTGGGCCCACCTCTTCCCACCCCCACTCCACCTCCTCTCCGGAGCACACCACATCCCTTCCCCACCCTCCAAGTCTTAAGATGCAGTGCTTCCCCACTACTGCCTCTCCCTCCCAGAAAGTCCTAAGCGCGAAGTGCTGGGAGGGAGGGGGAGGAGCCTTGCATCTCCACTCCTCCCCCTCCCTCCTAGAAAATCCTCCGCGCCACTAAACAGGTGTGGGGGAAGCACTGGGAGGGAGGAGGAGGCAGAGAAGGAACTTGTGCAATGCTCCTTTGTAAAGTCACTGCTCTGCCACAGAATCTTACAAGCAGGCAGGCAAACGACGTTAGAAGGGAGCATTGCACAACTTTAAACAAGCATGTTCACTAATTGAGCAGGGACGTAACATTGAAACAAAGTTAAGCGGGATGACATTAAATGAGGAGTTACTGTACTGAGGACTCCCAAGTTCCAAAGGGAGAGAATGCAGCCCAGTATGGTGACGTACTGAGGCCAAAGTTCAGGATCTGATTCAGGTTGTGAAGAACATCAAGAAAAACAGTAAAATTTGCATAGTCATCCTGAACAAAGTGAGCTGGCCTTAACTGTGACTTGGTGAAGATTTTCAAAGGCATAAATGGCAGGTAGGCGCCCATCTCCTATTGAAAGTCAAAGGGAGTTAGGTGCCTAGCTGCTGTTTGTACCTTTGAACCTTTGAAACTCTTACCCTTAGTCTGCTATTTCCCTCATATAGATATTTCCTGCAGTTATGTTTAGGAGTCGATGTTAAAATGCGTAGGGTCTGGAATAGCTCTTCTCCTAGAAGCTGGTGCACAGCCACACTTTTCAAATGTTAGTTCAAATGTTTCTGCAGAATACAAAGCAGAAAATGCTCTTAACCAGACAGTTAGAGGATCTGTGATAAGTGCTGGAATAGAACTACATTAATGCAAATGCATTTCTGCTCTAGTTTTGCCTGTTATTCAAGTGATGGTTTGCAGCTGGGGATCTAACATCCAGGGTTCAAACCCTGCTGATGACCCACATCAGGGGTCCTTGTGGTTGCAGGTGATCAAATTCCTTCTCCAAAAGAAATGCTATAGTTCAGTCACAAATTGCTGGGCTTCATGGAGCAATTACCGAGTGAAATCCTATGGTCTGTGTTACACAGAAAGTCAGATCGGATGATTGTGATGATTCCTTCTGGTTTTAAAATATATGCAGACATCTCCTCTGATAAGCTAAACTGCTGCTGAATTTCTTCAAGCACTTGTTTATTTTTTTTCCAGCATATGTGCTGCCAGTGAAAGTGGAGATGGAGATGGTGATTCACCAATATGAGAAGGCGAAGGTCATTCAAGATGAGCAGTTGGAAAGGCTAACCCAGATCTGCCAAGAACAAGGGGTAAAAATTCCATTATATTTTTATTTACATGTTGTCTGTCAAAGAGACTGGTTTTGTAAAGGCTGAAAGATGACAGACTTCAACTTTAGAACTCTCTAGGATGTTAAAGTTTCTAGCTACTTTCAGGATATTGCAGCCTGTATTGTATTTATTCTTACCTCCCATATGTGAAACTGGCACAACTGTAGAACATTTGTTGTTTGAAAGGTGGTCTTTTCCCCTTGCTTCTGTATGTGTATCTTTCAGAGGATAATAACTGGGATTTTTTTTCATTTTTAATGGAAGAGAATAACTTCAATAACTAATTTGTCAGCTATCAGTATGTCAGAGACTCTTTTGACCAGCCCAAAAATGCTGCAGAAGAAGCTTCTATCTAGTTTCTGGGAGCAATTCAAGGTTTTAGGATCTTTCCAGGTCCAAAATTTTTTAGTAATTCAGTATTAAAATAAAAGCAAGGTCAATGTTAAAAAAAGAAATTGTTTCAAATGAACACATTTACATTAAAAAACAAAGAGGGAGTACTATCTTTGAAAACACTGGTTTTGGCAGTGAACTAAATCTTATGAATGCCTTTTAATATCATGAAATGGGCTTTCAGTTTCCTTGCTTTTAAATTGGTTATTTTAGTAGAAACCAGTCACATACTGTAGGCCCAAACTAAGTAAAGCATCTAATTGCTTTTTAAACCAGAAAAAAATTGCTATCCTATCAAACTTATTGCTGTAGTAGTAGTTAATATGAATTGTATTGCACATAGAGGCCTTAGCTGAGATCAGGGTCCCATTGTGCTAGGTGCTGTACAAACACACAAAGTGATAATCAGTCCCTACTCCAAAGAGTTTACAGTCTATGTGCACATGTCAGACAGAAAGTGGAAGGGGAAAGAAAGGTGAAGTGACTTGTTCAAGGTGACACAACACATCGGTGAGATAACTGAGACTCCAGAGCCTGGTCTCCACCTATTAATTAAATTCACCTAGCTATATCACTCAGACCCTAGGTTCCCTGTAAGCTGTGCAGCCACGCAGAAGGCTGTTTAGGGCCATGCAGGTCTCCCAGCCTAGCCCAGCCCCTCTGGAGCTGCTGGGAAGAGGAGCCCCTCCCCCAGTCTGGCCCATGCCCACCAAAGCTCCTGCAGCTGGGAAGAGGAGCCCCTCCCATGGTCCAGAGCCGCCGCAGCTGGGGATAGGAGCCCCTCCCGTGGCCCAGACCAGGCCCACTGGAGCTACCAGGGAGAGGAGCCCTTTTCCTGGCCCAGCCCCGCCGGAGCTGCCGTGGCCGGGGAGAGGAGCCCTTCCCCTGTCCCAGCCCAGGCACACCAGAGCTGTGGGAGAGAGGAGTCCATGGCCCAGCCTGGCCCAGCCCAGGCCCTCCAGAGGAGCCCCTCTCTCAGCCCAGGCCCACTGGAGCTACCAGGGAGAGGAGCCCTTTTCCTGGCCCAGCCCCGCCGGAGCTGCCGTGGCCGGGGAGAGGAGCCCTTCCCCTGGCCTGGCCCAGGCCTGCCAGAGCTGTCAGAGAGAGGGGTCCTTCCCCCAGCCCAGGCCTGCTGGAGCTGCTGCAGCTGGGAGAGTCGCCTCTCCCCACAAGCCCAGGTGCTGCTCCGGGGAGAGAGAGCTGGGTGGATCCCTGTCTCCCTGCTGTAGCCCTGGGGCAGCCTGCACATCAAATGCCTCACACATCACCTCCATATTGGTGCACATAACAAAATTCATTCTGCACATGGATGGGAAAAATTAGAGGGAACACTCCTCAGGCCTGTGAAAAATATTGTGCCTTGTGCAACGTAGTTAGCTGAACCTAACCCCCACTGTAGATGCAGCTAGGTTGATTGAAGAATTCTTCCATTGACCAAGCTACTGCCTCTCGGAGAAGTGGTTTATCTACATAGACAGAAAAACCCCTTCCATCAATGTAGGAAGGATCTACATTATAGTACTACAGTGGCACAGCTGCAGTGCCGTAGCTATGTCTCTAGCTGCTGTAGAGTAGCCATACCCCTGTTCTCCTAGTGCTCTGTGATCACAGATTGGCAAATGTAGCTCCCTTTGCATTAAGGGGAGTTGTGTATAGTCTCAGTTTAGAAATTTCCAGTGCCTACTCTTTTCATGGACTGTTGTTCATAGTTCTGTTTAGACAGGGTATGTAACTTCAGCCTTAACAAGTTTCCAAGTCTTAGGCCCCAGACTTCCCAAAACTTACACTCTTAAGTACATGTGTAAGTCTGTGTAGGATTGGGGCCTTAACTGTTCCAGATGTTAGTAACAATGCTTAGCACATCTTCACATCCGTTAACTAATTATCCTTCTAATGCCCTTGTGAGTTAAGTAGGTAAATAATATTATCACCATTTCAGAAATGGAGAGAAGTGATAATTGACCAAGACCATGCAGTGACCAGTGACAGAGTGGGGACTTGAACCTACAATTTCCTGAATCCCATTCCAGTGTCTAATTTTCTAGCCCACGCTATTTGGTTGCCACTCTTCCCTAAATGGACAATATCAGGTTAAAATCATCAATTTTTAATAAGTGCATTTCCGTATCCATGTTACAGGTAATTCCTTCAACTATGAAAACTTAAAAAGTATTGAGCCTCATTCCCTCTCACTGTCTTAACCTGGGTGAGGCCCCTTTTCCTTGACAGAGTGATGTAAAAGGGTCTTTGAGTAAATGAGAATTAGTCCCATTCTATCTAATCTTTCACAGTTTGTGCGTGTGTTTTCCTTCCTTCATTTTTCTGACATTGGACAACAAGAATAAGCCAGTCCCTTTTTCTTTGAGTGTGTGACATTTCACTTTTAAAAAGCAACAAAGAGTCGCTTTTTACAGATCCAGACTAACACGGCTACCCCTCTGATACATTTCACTTTTAGGTACTTATACGCTAGCACAAGGCTAAAGGCTATAATTTGAGACACTGCAGGGGATTGACTTGATTTTCCTTTTTGTTTTTCAATTAAAATCTCTCTTCACTAGAACGGGAAAAAGAAATTTTAGTTCATGGAAATGTTTCTTTTGATCTGAAGTTTGGGGAAAGCTTTATTTTCACAGAAGCTAAATTCTGGGATATATTTGGCTTGATGGTGCCCAGGAGGAAGCATTTCGGAAGGAAGCCTGTCATCCTTACTCAGGGAAATCTCCCATTCACTAGGAGTTTTAGTTGTGCAGAAAACACAGAGTCAGCTGTCAAGAGAGATGACAGGGTATGGCTACACGTACAGCCGTACAGCGCTGCCACAGGAGCGCTCCCACAGCACCGCTTTGAAGTGTGAGTGTGGTCGCGGCGCCAGCACTGGGAGAGAGCAGTTGCAGCGCTGCAGGTACTCCACCTCCCCGTGGGGATTAGCTTACAGAGCTAGGAGCCAGTGCTGGGGCACTGTTTACACTGGCGCTTTACAGCGTTGTAACTTGCTGCGCTCGGGGAGTGTTTTTTCACACCCCTGAGCGAGAAAGTTGCAGCCCTGTAAAGCGCCAGTGTAGCCAAGGCCAGAGGCTCATTTCTGGCACTCAGCCCAAGCCAGGCTGAAGCAAGAGACAGGAACGGTACCACCCAAGCACTGGGCGGAAGACAAAGCAAGACATACAGCCCGGAGGGATGGCAAAGTATCAGAAAACCAGAGCAAAGCCCTACAAATGCTCTCTTTCATGTATGGTTAAATACTGTCAAAACCTAGCATCCTTAGCCTGTGCTGTAATGGTTAGTACACCCGTATATCCAACAAAAAGAAATGTTGCATTGCTCGACGGAGTAAATCCATGGAAACAGAATAGGGTCTTTCCTAGCTTCGAGTTGGTGCCCAGCTACAGTAAAAATATATACTAAAGAAAAGTGACAGCATACTAATCTCCTTTGTTTTTATATCTTGTGCCAAACAAATGTCTCAGCTGTATATTATGAGGTAAATGCACTAATTTGCCACAACATAAGACATTGACACAAGTACTGCATCCTCCCTTCATAAATTGACAGCTTCATAAGCAAGTGGAGAATAAGCTGTCAGCATTATAATATCACATTGACAGTGTGTATAGTGTGTGGTTGAGAAAACACATCTTAATATTCTTTAACATCTAAAATTCTGTCTGGCTTCCGAACACCTGCTTTTACACCATTATTAACATTTATAGCTTTTGAAATGCTGACCTCTTCTCCTTGGAGTTTGCTGTCTTGAAAGTTTGTGTTCATATTTTTGAGCTAACTATGTAGATTTTGGACAGAAAAGTTCCAATAAAAAGAGGTTCCCCTACGATGGTAACATCTGGAAAAGACACATGCAAAGAGGAAAAAGCATTATTTTTAAGTTTCAAAGCATCGTATATATAGTGAGAGATTAAAAATATGGGGCAGATCCATAGCCAGAGTAAATTCCCATAGGTCCAATGGAGCTACAACAGTTTATACCAGCTGAGGATTTGCCCCATAGGTAGGTAGGGGTGTGTGTGTGTGAAGGGTCAGTTCTGAGCTGCTTATTCAGGCAAAACTCTCAGTGAATTCAGTGAGTTTTGCATGAGTTAGGAGCTCAGGTTTAGTCTAAAGAATCTGGACAAGAGTGAAGCAGGCAGACTAAAACTTGAGTACTTTTCCTGAAGTTTATATTTTATGAGCAAGCTAGTGATTTGCTTTGATTTACAAATTATTATAGACGGGTCTGGGAGCACTGCCTGTAGTTAAGGCTGCCTGACACTATCCATTGTAAGACCCGGTTTTCAGTTCTTATAATCTTGCCAGACATTAACCATAGGGACTGAAAATTTTCATTTCTGCTGTCTGCCTCAGGCTGAATTTTTCTGGAAAATTTCACCCAAAATGGTTCAGCTGTTTCTCAAAACAAGGTTAGGGGAAATATGTTATTTTGCTCATGTTAAAAAAAAATTGTCAGCCTTTTCTTGAGTGTCCCTCTAGTGCAGAGATGGGCAAACTTCAGCCCATGGGCCACATCCATCCCACTGGACCATCCTGCCCGATCCCTGAGATCCCAGCCAGAGAGGCTAGCGCTCACCCCTCCTCCTCTGTTCCCCCTCCCTCACAGAGCCACGCCGCCACATGGGCAATGCTCTGGGTAGCGGAGCTGCACATTTCTGCTGAGCAGAGCGGCAGCGTGTCTGGCTCTGGCCAGCGTGGCAGCCAGACATGCTGCTCTGCATGCTCTGCTCGGCATGGTAAGTGGGCTGGGGTCGGGGGGTTGTATAAGGGGCGGGGGACCCCGGGGGGCAGACAGGGAGCAGGAGGCGGTTGAATGGGGCAGAGGTTCTGTGGGGGTGGTCAGGGGATGGGAACAGTGGGGATTGGATAGGCATTGGGTCCCAGGGGGTGGGGGTGTGGATGACGTCGGACAGTCAGGGGACTGGGAGCAGTGGGGTTGGATAGGAGGTGGGGTCCTAGGGAGTGGTTAGGGGTGGGGGGTCCCAGGAGGGGCAGTTAGAGGACAAGGCGCTGGGGGGGGTTGGATGGGTCAGGGGTTCTGAGGGGGGTAGTCAGGAAGGCACAGCCTTCCCTACCCATCCCTCCATCCAGTTTTTCAACTCCAGTGTGGCCCTCGGGCCAAAAAGTTTGCCCACCCCTGCTCTAGTGTCCCTTGGCTTTGGAGCAAAAATTTCACATTTGGCAGGATGGTGGCCTGTGTGTCAGGGATGTGCTTTTTGCCATCACTGTGAAAATCTGCCCAAATTTGACCAAGTTTTAAGCCTTTGAAAAATCACAGTTTATACATTATCCATAAAGACTTGCGGGGGCTTTGCAGCTAAATTCCCTGAAGATTCCATCCCTGCTGAGTACACTCCAGGCCAGATCTGAGCAGAACTTGCCCTGGAATTGTAACTCTGGGCTGCTGCAGGCTGAGTCCAGGCACCAGAACTGAGAGCAGAGAGACTGTCTCTCCTGTGATCTCAATGCACCCTGTGCTAGATCCAGGCAATGTGGAGGAGGAAGCTGCCTGATTCAAATGCTGAGGGGACAAGAGAGAAACCTGGGGAGATGGGGAAGGGAAGTAAATTGAGACCAGGGTCTTGGGGATGAGGTGAGAGTAAGACTGGAAGTGGCAGGAAAGTTGGAACATAGAAGTTGAGCTGGGGAGACTAGGACCAGCTGAGCAAGGAGACTTAGCCTTGGTCTACACTACGGGATTAGGTCGAATTTATCTACGTTAGATCAATTTAAAAATGACTGCGTCCACACAACCAGCTCTGTTCCGTCAACCTAAACGGCTCTTAAAATTGACTTCTGTACTCCTCCCTGACAAGGGGAGTAGCGCTAAAATCGACCTTGCTGGGTCGAATTTGGGGTAGTGTGCGTGCAAATTGACAGTATCGTCCTCCAGGAGCTATCCCAGAGTGCTGCATTGTGACCACTCTGGATAGCACTTTGAACTCCGATGCACTAGCCAGGTACACAGGAAAAGCCCCGGGAACTTTTGAATTTCATTTCTTGTTTGGTCAGCATGGCAAATTCAGCAGCACAGGTGACCATGCAGTCCCCCCAGAATCGTAGAGCGTAGAATGTTCTACTCTCCCCCTATCATCTCCATCCTTGAGGTTATTGCAGAGTAGAAGGCAAAAAAAACACATTTGTGATGGAGTTTTCTGAGCTCATGCAGTCCTCCCGCACTGATAGGGCACAGGAGGTATTCAGTGGGAGAGGCCAGGAAAAAATTAAGTAAGTGCAAAGAGCGGAGGCAGGATGCTATGCTGAAGCTAATGAGGGAGCAAACAGACATGATGAAGTATCTGTTGGGGGAGCAAACGGACATGATGAAGCGTCTCGATTGTTGGAGCTGCAGGAAAGCCAACAAGAGCACAGATCTCTGCTGCATCCACCACCTACCCTCCTCCCCATGTTCCATAGCCTCCTCACCCAGACGCCCAAGAATGCGGCGGGGGAGGCTCCAGGCATCCAGCCACTCTACTGCAGAGGATGGCCCAAGCAACAGAAGGCTGTCATTCAAACAGTTTGATTTTTAGTGTGGCTACAATAAGCAATGTGGCCTTGTCCTTCCCTTCTCCCCCACCCCACTCAGGTTACCTTGTCCATTATCTTTTTTTTTTTTTTAATTAATAAAGAAGGAATGCATGGTTTCAAAACTATAGTTACTTTATTTCGAAGTGGGGAGGGTGGTTGGCTTACAGGGAATTAAAATTAACAAAGGGGGCGGTTTTGTATCAAGGAGAAACACACGCAGCTGTCACACCGAAGCCTGGCCAGTCATGAAACTGGTTTTCAAACCCTCTCTGATGCACAGCATGCCTTGCTGTGCTCTTCTAATCGCCCTGGTGTCTGGCTGCTCAAAATCGGACACCAGGCGATTTGCCTCAAGCTCCCACCCTGCCATAAACATCTTCCTCCTTATTCTGACAGATATTATGGAGCACACAGCAAGCAGCAATAACAGTGGTAATGTTGGTTGCACGGAAGTCTGACCAACAGCACCAGTGAGCTTTTAAATGTCCAAAGACAAACTCTACCACCATTCTGCACTTGTTCAGCTCCTTACTACTGTCCAGGCTTCATGAACGGATCCCCCGAGCAGGAGAGCAGAGTTGTAGCGGAAGCAATGGATGAGGATGGTTAGCAGTCGTACTGCACCGTCGGCTGCCAGCAGCACCCACAAGGACCAGAACGGATCCCCCAAGCTCGTTGCTGGGGAACAGGAGAGCAGAGTTGCAGTGGATGTGGTGGAGCTGTACGCCATGCCCGAAGGTTGCTAGGAGCTGGGCAGGGAAGACTTTCCCAGAACCCCTCCCAAGCTACATGTCAGACGAGGACGGATAGCAGTCCTACTGCACCATCTGCTGTGAAGGCAAGGAGCTGCTGCTGTGTAGCAATGCCAGCTGCTGCAGTTGCTTCTGTGTCGAATGCTTGGAGGTCCGGGTAGGGCAAGGTACCTCGGCAAAGGCAAAAGAGCAAGAGCCCTGGAACTGTTACATGTGTCAACAACAGAAATGCTATGGGGTGTTACAGCGCCGACCAGACTGGAATGTGTAGCTGCAAGACTTCTTCACCAATGACAAAGGATAAGAATATGATGCACCTAAAATCTAAAAAGGCCCGCACATTTCTCAGAGTCACTATCCTTGATAACAGAACGTCAATGATTGCATTAGCTACTTGGATCACAGCAGCCTGCACAGTAGACTTGCTCACAACAGCAGCGGTGATGGTGAGCTGAGCAGTCTCCAGGCTTGCCATAATATGGTGTCTGCATGGATAACCCAGGAAAAATGGCACAACACGATTATCTGCCATTGCTTTCACAGAGGGAGGCGTGACTGACGACATGTACCCAAAATCACCTGTGACAATGTTTTTGCCTCATCAGGCATTAGGAGCTTAACCCAGAATTCCATTGGGTGGTGGAGACTGCAAGAACTGTGGGATAGCTACCCACAGTGCACCACTCCATAAATCAATGCTAGCCACGGTAGTGAGGACGCACTCCGCCAACTTAATGCTCTTAGGGCTTGGCTATACTTGCAAGTTGCAGTGCTGGTGAGGGGGTTACAGCGCTGCAACTTACCAGGTGTCCACACTTACAGAGCTCAGCCAGCGCTGCAACTACTCCGCAGCGCGGTACACCTTCGCTACATTAGCAATCCAGCGGCGGGAGCAGGCGCCATCAGTGACACCACCACACGTATGGCTCCAGGTTAGAGTAGCCACAATCCTGTATACAACAAACCGGAAGGTTACTCCCCGAGCACTTATCTAAAAAAACAAACACAGCTCTCTTTGCGCAGCGACGACGAGCCCAAGCGAAGCACACTGTTGCTGAGAGACAAACGCACGCGGGTGGGAGGGGAAGGAGTCCGCGGAAACTGCTTATCGTCGGAAGCATAGTAATTACATCTAAAGTGATGAGAAGCGTAGCTGGGAAGCCCAATCAAGCAAGGAGCGTCACACAGTGGTCTGCTCAAAAACTCCACTCTCTCAATGATTCTTTCTTGCTTCACCCTCCTGCCCTTCACACTCCACACCCACCCCCCCTCTTGAACTAGCAAGCGGACTGTCACAGTCGCCCAAATCCACTCCTCTCCTCCGCAAGCATCCACTGCACACTCCAACGCCCCCCCTTTTGGGAAAAGGCACGTGCAGCCACTGACGCGGGGATAGCTGCCCACAATGCACCACTCCCAACAGCGCTGCAAATGCTGCAAATGTGGCCACACTGCAGCGCTGGCCGCTGTCAGTGTGGACACACTGCAGCGCTGGCCCTACACAGTTGTACGACCACAGCTGTAACTACCAGAGCTGCAAAAATGTAAGTGTAGCCATGCCCTTAGTGTGGACATATGCAATCGACTGTATAAAATCGATTTCTAAAAATCGACTTCTATAAAATCGACCTAATTTTGTAATGTAGACATACCATAAGACTGAAAGTCAAGGGAGAAAGGAGACTGGGACAGCAAACCTCTGGGGTGAGAGGAAGGAGGTGGGGGAAGCAAATTTTATAAATATGACATATTCTGTTTTAAAGAGAGTAAAATGGACAGATCACATTCTACCACTTTGCACATGTGTACAATTTATCTTTTGTAAATGTGTTATAGAATAGATCATAGAGCAGATGTAACAGTGAGGTCTGTTTTTAAAAAATTAACAAACAGAAAATATACATCTGAATATTGACGTGCTCTTTTAATTACATTTATTTTTATGGGGGAAAGTTTAAAGGGGGAGAGGGAGATTGGCAGATGATCAAGTATCACATCTATAAAATACATATCCATTCTGGAATGACATAAGAGACATACATTTGCAAACATAAAAAACTCTTTCCAGATGTTGAATTTTGGCTGGTTGTACATTTGAAAGTCAGAATATATTTTATGAATTAAAGTACCATACACTACTATTTTGACCTTTTCGGTGTCCCACTGAAATTGTTTGAATTTCTGGTATTTTATTCAGTCCCCACTTGTTAGAAAAGCTACAATTAAAAGAGAGGGCAGTCAAGGTAGAAAGTATTAAAAATACTGACATAACTGCATTAGAACTCACAATAATAACTATTTATAAAATAGACTGGGTTAAGGTGTACCCATTGTAATTTTGTAGTAAATATTATAACAAACACACTAAGTTACAGGTGAAAACAGTTTTATTAGACTACCTTAAAATAAAAAATTAATCCAAAGCTTTCATTAATGTGCAAATTCCAGTCAAGAAAGGTGTAGCTGTAACTTTTGTGTCAACTGTGAGGGAATTTCCATCCCACTACTAGTTCTAGTCATAGGTCATCAGTTTATGAACTTTCTTGCATAACTTCCTGCTTAAGAATGATTCAGCTTATGATCCAACCAAGACTGCAAATACAGTCATATCACAAGAGCTGCTTTTCTGTCAAACCATGTAGCATTGGGTTTTTCATCATTATTAAAATCATAACTATGGAAGCTAAGACTTTTTTTTTTATTTAGTAATTTGTAAAACAGCTGCTAGTTTAATGGCATGGCTATTTAGCTGGTAAAATTACCTATCAGAGAAATAACTTATGTTATCCTTTTGCAATAACTTTAATTTATTTCTAACTACCAGTCATTTTCCTAGTGAATGGCAGGCAGCCAAGGTTATCCGTGTTTCATTCTGACCATAACTCATTAGTTTGCAACTGTCTCCTGATTTTTATTGTTACTAACAATGGCTAAACTTAATGGAAATAAACATTGGATTGTATCCTAGTGGCAGATGAGTTTTAGGGCAGGGCATTCTGTACAGACAGCACCAATAGAATTGAGCAAAATTAATGCTAGTGCATTAGACAGGAGCTAGCTTCTGGCTAAAGTGTTCACTGATCTCCCCGAGGCTCTGTCAATCATACTCCGTTGCTGGACTGTTAAAAAAAAGTACCATATGATTCACTGCTAATTCTGTCCCTTCTTGATTCTTATATGAGTGTTATACAACAATAGACAGGATGGATGGCACTCTTTATAAATCCAGTCAGATAATGGCAGATGTTCTGTAGATTTCCATATTGGTCTTTGTCATTTTATCTGTTTATAAATAATTACCTAGTGCATTGCATTAAGTTGGGATATGTATTGTAATGCACTCTAATTCTTACTCTTCTGTTTACAGCAAAAGCATCACTAATTGTGTTATAGCAGCATGTACAACTAATTTTGCAAAGAGCAAGTTAGTTTAATTCTCCCAACAATGTAGTAATGAGCTTTACCTCCAAAATGTGCAATCTAGTTATTACTCCCTTTGTTAAATGCTTCAGAATGATTGGATAGTTTCAAAAGCCAATCAGAATTTGAAGGCAATTTCTCTTAAATCAGTGTAACTATCAACAAAATCACAGCTTAAAAAATATTAAGTATCTTGAGACATTTAATTTTCTGGCTTAGAATTTGCTCAGCCAGTGACATAATTGTTCAGTTACTGTAGGCTGAAATGGTAAGAAATACTATGCCCAGTATCACACCAGAAAAAGAGTTCATAACAGAAGAAAGGAGTTGCCTAATCTCACAGAAAATGGCTTTAAACCCCTTTTCCTCAATAACGAAAGCACTAATGTTTCAGTCATGCACAACACATTGGTTTTACACACCTCAGCACATATAAATATGAAACTCATCCTTACTATAACAAATCATATTTTAAATAATAGTGAAGACATAACAAATTATCCACATTGAGTGAGTTTAAGTTTGGCCGGAGTCCCTTCTACTGTTTCAAAAGAGGCATATGACCCAAGTCCTATGAAAGTTCCAGAGGTACAGCTGATAAAAGTCCTGCAAGTTTTGACTCTGACAGTGGGACAACAAGATAGATTTACCAGGTCTAGAACAAATTGTAATCTACTTTGTATTTTCTGAAGTTACTGGAAACTTGGTTCCTTTTAGATAAAAGTTTTTCTTAGATGATAAACTTTTTGGAGTGGGAACCATGTTTTCTAGTGTGGGATTTTTGTTTGTTTGTTTTTCCCCCCAGCACTTAGGACAATAAGAGCCTGTTCTTGATTGCGGCCTTTGGAGTCTTCCACAATATAACTAGTTAAAACAATAAGCTGGTTTTACAACATACCTAGTTAAAGCAAGCCCAAAAATTAAGACGTTTTGGAAAGCTGTTGGAGACTCCATAAAGGAGATAACAGGGTGTCAACTGTCAGATAACCCCTTAGTATTTATATTAACTTGTCTCGAAAACACTGTATCTTATAAAAGCCATAAAGTATTGATCACTCCTAGTTGTTGTTACTATTACTACAGCAAAGTAGTGGAACAGGAGTGACTGCCCTCTAAATCTATTGAGTGGTATCAAAAAGTGTGGGAAATTCTGGTACTAGAATACTTATCCCATCAAGGCAAAGGTTTAGAGGGAAGAAGCAAAAAAGATAATTACTTACAAATCTGTTGGAAACTTTTGGAGTGTCCTGGAAGACGGTCATCACCCGCCATCATGCCTGATAGTCTGAGAATTTTCTTTGAACATAAAGGAAGGATGAAACCCCTTTAATAGTCAGTTAAACTCAAAATTAAGATAATAAAATAAGGAAGATAGATAGGAACCATCTCACTACTAGTCATAACCTTTATTTTTATTGGCTTGTTTATACTAGATAAACCTATTTTAATAAATCCTATAGCAGTATTCCAGCATTTTAAATGTCTTATCTTAAGTATAAAGCACAACAAAAAATTAAGTTATGTAATCTCTCTAGATGAATAATTGGATGTAACTAATTTTAAAATGATCTTTTGGGTAAATCCCATTTGTGAGCTAAAATGATTAGAAGATGTCATGTCATCCTTTATTTTTCCCTAAATATTTTAATAAATATCCATTTTTTTTTCATAGTAGTATTAGTTTATAATATCACTAAGTGGTGATTTTTCCCCTCCCTTTTTTTCAAACATGCTAATTTAAATTAATATATTTTTTTTGTTTTGTAAACCTTTTAAACTGAATTTCTATATCTTATTTACTGTTGTCAGTAATCAGTTTAAGGGTTTACATCTCAGTTGGCCAAACTGTATAGGTTACCTTACATAAATAATGGACAAAGTGGGAGTGTCATGAAGATCATTAATACAACACACTCACTCTTCTGCCCTGGTGGTAGAAAAGCTGTCGCAGACAAATGGTAGCATTTTATGCCCACTTTCCTCTGATGTAAATGACTGCACAAGTTTCATGGGAGTGATGAATGGGAAGCTAGATGCTGACAGTTCCAAATGTGGGGGTCGGGGGAGCCTACCTCAACTCTTTATAGCTGGGTAGGTTTCAGTAAGTCTGAGAGTCATCAGTATTTCAGCTATTAACTTCTACATGTCTGTGTACTGTTGCTCAACACACATGCATTCCACTGAAGTAAATAGAACTATGCTGATTTACACCTTCTAAGCATCTGGTCCTCTAAGTACATTCCTTTAAGAGCCACTCTGATCCTCCATGTTAGTCTTTAGCCCAGCTGAACCAGCATAGAAGTAAGAGTGAAAACAGGACAAACAACTGGATCATATTTGCAAAGAGCAATAAAAAAGGATTCACATATTGTTGGGGAAGTGTATAAGGCCTGTGTATGCTTCTTATGCCTCAAAAACAGGGAAGGGAAACTTTCCACACTACCTGAGACATCAAGTACAGATTTCTGAGGCAGATAAAACTAGATGTTTTACAGAAATGCATAGGTGGACACTTTAGCAGAGCTGGCAATGTGATGTGTGGTTTTGTCCTTTGGCCATAAGATGGCAGTAAAGCCACTTCTGTTATTTTACTTTATCAGCACTATTGCACTGTTCACCCGAATTGCTGTTCTTCACTGTCTTTGTGACTCCAGTTTCACTCACCAGTCAGAATATTTATCTTCAGCTAAGATATGAATTTTTCCAATTTAGGTTATAAAGATTTGCTTTGAGGAAGTGGAATTGTCTAATGATTAAAGCACAGAAGTGGAAGTCTGGAGATCTGGTTTCTATTTACATTTCTGCCACAGATTTGTTGTGTGACCTTGGGTCAGTTTCCGTACCTCAGTTTCCCCATGTTTACTTATTGTAAATAGTTCAATCTGTTTGCTTTCTGAAAGAGCTTAAATTAAAGTTGGCTTTTGTTTTCCAGTCAGTCATGAACAAGATTGAAAGAAAGGGAACAGCAATGCCATTATAAATGTTCCCCATAATCTGTTTCTTGCCTATGGGATTTGTGTGGTTTTTTTTAAAGATGAAATTTTGCAAGATTTTATTTTATTATTTTAGTTCATGTTCTTCTAAAGATTCAGTATTGAAAGTTGAAATTCTCTGTTATCCACCTGCTCATTGTAGTATCTAAGCTGGAAAACAGAGGTCAGGGGATTGGTAATGAAATGTAAAATCTTTCTATAAATCTGTCTGTAAATTGTTGGTTCATATCTGGACCAAACTGGCATTTATGAAAAGTCATTACCACCATCTGGCTTTTGAAGTAGGAAGCTATTGTGAAAGGAGTTGGTGGTCCCTGTCCTGTTCTTTCTTCGGCCATGTCTACACTTACAAACTAACATTGGCACAGCTATACCGAAGCAGCTGTGCCACTGCAAGATTGCTCATGTGGCTGCTGTATGCCAATGGGAGAGAGCTCTCCCTTCGACATAATAAAACCAGCTCAACGAGCAGTGATAGCTATGTTGGTGGGAGAATATCTCGTGCCAGTATAGCGTTGTGCACACAAGCGCTTATACCAGCAAAACTAATGTCATTCAAGGGTGTGTTTTTTCACACCTGAGCGACAAAAGTTTTGCTGACAAAAGTGCTAGTGTAGACATGGCCTTAGTTAATAGGTAGCCACAGAACCACTACTGTCAATATGCTTGTTGGAAGTTTCAGTGGAGAGCTCAAGGATTGACAAGGGATAGAGACTAAATGACTCTCTCACTCCTTACATGTGTGTCTTACAGGCCAAGTGCCCCTCCCCGTACTGTGGGTGGAAGACTTCAGTCTCCAGGGCTACCAGTCTGGTATCTTTTTTTTTAGTATATGGAAGCTGTTGTCCATTTCCCACTCCAGTAATACATGATTCTCAACCTGGAAGAGCCCTGGAGTTACCAGACAGCAAGTGTGAAAAATCGGGACAGGGGTGAGGGGTAATAGGAGCCTGTATAAGAAAAAGACTCAACAATCGGGACTGTCTCTATAACATCAGGACATTTGGTCACCCTAGAGCACACTTCTCTCTATAGCTGACCACTAATCCAGTATTCATACTAAATCAATGGAGACCATTGCTCTGATAGCCTGACAATCATGCTGAATCATGGCATTTCAACAGAGGACTCGGTGGAATGTACACTAAAGGATGAACTGAGTCCTGCCTTACATGGAATGAACTAGGACCACCACATGTGTAATCTGACAGCAAGATGGATTTGAGTCAGCGTCTCGGAGAGGAAAGCCAGAACCATATTAAATTAGCTAATGTGCCATTGCATGCAAGTTTTTAAGAGCTAAGTTGCTAATTTCCCTTCAGTTATAGAAGTGTAGTGACAGGTGCATTGCAGTGTGCACACTGTAAGACTATCCTTTCGGCCGTGCAAAGTCTTTTCAGATCTTTTACTTAAGAGGCACAATGCTGGAAATTTGAAATGCTTTAACCTATCACTTCACTAATGTTCTTTTTCCTCTCACTGTGTGTAATTAGAATTATATTGGTCACCACCATACGTCTCCATGTTTTGAAAGAGTTGCAGCCCAATGCATTCCTTCCTCAGAATTGTGGTGGCTTGGGTGTGGGGGTTGTAATGTAGAGGAAGGAGTGAAGAAATCCTCAGCCCTCAAATGAGGATTCAGAGGACACCTCTTGTCCCTGCCAGGAGGGAGATTTCTTTCTTGTATCACAGGAGGCATGTGTCTGTCAAACCCAGGGAAATATACTGGTTCTATCATTGAGATTGCTACTCTCTAGCGCTCTGCCTTTCGATCATTGTCACTTTTATTGTACACAGTGCGCCCAGCATAGGATGTAACTTATTCAAAAATAATAGCAATAATGGGTCAAATCCTGCTCTCTTCCCTGCAGTTCTAGAGGGCCTTGCCTGCAGCAGAACAGTTGTGGTTCAGTTATTTGAGGGAGGAGGTCCTTGGGTGTAGTGGGGAGAATCCCCTCCATGGAATTCATCAGTACAAAGTCCAGATATTAGAGCTGTGTGTCAGTAACAGGCATCACCCTGAATGATGGTTGAAATGATTATGCAGTGAAACCTGTATTGGAGATCACACTTATTAGACAATTTTTTCTTTTAAGAAACTGCCCCAAAAGTGTATCTCCAGACTGAATGAATACAATTTCCCCCAACCTTTCTTAGAAGACCATCAACATCCAGGCACCAAACAACAGCTTGAGTGCTAATCTAAACTCTACATATCTGGGGAATAATGATTTCCAGGTAGGGTTTACTTGTGTCACATCATTTTATGTTGTTTTTCCCATAGTTTGAAATTAGGCAGTTGAGAGCCCACCTAGCTCAGCAAGATCTGGACCTAGCTGCTGAGAGGGAGGCTGCACTGCAAGTACCCCACATGCTGAGCAAGCAGAGCAGCAATAGATATAAGGTAGTGGCAACTGGAGACTCAGACGACGAGGCCACTGAGAACATCACCGAGTTACGACCACCACGAGGTGAGTGCTATATATGGTGCCAATTGCTTCTGCTGTTACCTTACATGGAATTGTTGAATTCACTGATTATTCTCATTTTACAAGTGAATTGATTACATTCCCTGGAGACTGCACTTCCCCATTTGCAAAGAAGCCAGGTCTGCTTCAGAGTGGCAGATGTTCTATTTGTGAACAAATTCCAGCCAGAGCCAATAAACTGACCCTGGAAGAAAATGACTGTGATGCTCTCCTTCATGGTTCTGATGCTTATATCTGACAAGCACTAAAGTGCAGCAGCCAAGTCAGAATTGGCAAAGAATTGTTCGCTCAGTGATAAAAGAATGGAAAATAGGGAGGAACATTGGAAAACATTATCAGCCTTGGGGCCACCCACATTTCTGTGATTTGAAGCAGGCACAGGACAGTTTTGAATTGATGTCACATCTCACATCTGCTTGTCTGTTTGTGGAGCAACCTGGTCTCAAAGAATTTTTATTAATAGTCAAATACTAATATTTACAGTGAAACACTCTTTATATGGATTTTTATGGTAACAAATTAAATATGTTGGGCCAGGTTTGTCCCTGATGTCATCAGCACTATTACATCAGGAATTTATTTGACTTATTGTGCTAATGAGCCCAATTTTTAAACGTGGTCACCTAGGTTGAAGACCCTATTTCTCGAAATGACCAGACATATATAAACATACACACATCCCTGATATGAATGTGTCTGATTTTAGTACCCAGATGCGGAATTATGCACCCTCGCTTTGGTACCTAATTTTAAACTTAGGCATCCATAGAAACCCTGCATCATCTGTAGTATTCTGGGAGCTGTAAAATATTCTGTGAACATTAACACTGGGTTAGCAAACAGTAAAAACAAAGACGTATTCAGTGTGGGGAAATGGCGAATAGCTACACACCTAAACTAAGTCAGGAGCTCTATCTAGCCTTTGCTGTTGTACAGGCTGTAGATGTTACCTTTTTCCTGATGTGAGCATGAATCTGGGAGACTAGCACTCTGATTTTCACATTAGTATGACCCATAACCATGCACTATATATTGCTAATGAAAGAGCATAATGCCATGTGTCAGCTTGCTGAAATGGAATAAGTAATATATTCACCAAAAGTGTAGGTCCCTTTTCATGACATGAGCTGTGAATGTACAATTCACAATGCACAGTTCTTGTTATGGAAACAGGATCTTGTTCCCATGGCACCCTCACCATACGTTCAAAGGCATAGAATGTGGCGTTGTGATTGTTGGACCTGCATCGGGTGTTAAAGGTACCTCTAGCTCTTTTGTCCCATTGTGTATTACAACAGTTATATGGCCCTGGTTGTAAAAAGAGATCTGTACCAATTTTTGGAAGTCAGTATGTTGCTAAAGAGTGTTGATTTTTGTGAAGCAAGTATATGAATATAAAGAGATGACATAGGGCAATATACAATATAGCATCTAATAGAAGCATCTGTTCCACAACATTTCTACCACATGAGGATATAACCCACATAATGATGTTAAAGCTGATGAAACAAACTTTTGTACTGGATTTTTTTTCGAAATTTCAAAATATTTGGGAGAATAGAATCCTAAATTGCAGGACTGGAAGGGACCTCGAGAGGTCTTCCAGTCCAGTCCCCTGCACTCAAGGCAGGACTAACGATTATGTAGACAATCCCTGACAGGTGTTTGTCTAATCTACTCTTAAAAATCTCCAATGACAGAGATACAACAACCTCCATAGGTTTATTCCAGTGCTTAACTACCCTGACAGAAAGTTTTTCCTACTGTCCAACCTAAACCACCCTTGCTGCAATTTAAGCCCGTTGCTTCTTGTCCTATCCTGAGAGATTAAAGAGGACAATTTTTCTCTCACCTCCTTGTAACTATCCTATTTACTTCAGACCATTTCTCCAGTTTATCCAGATCATTTTGAATTTTAATCCAATCCAAAGCACTTGCAACTCCTTCCAGCTTGGTATCGTCCGCAAACTTTATAAGTGTACTCTCTATGCCATTATCTAAATCATTGATGAAGATATTGAACAGAACCTGACCCCAAACTGATCCCTGTGGGACCTCACTTGATATGCCTTCCAGCATGACTGTGAACCACTGATAACTACTCTCTGGGAATAGTTTCCAACCAGTTATGCACCTCCTTATAGTAGCTCCATCTAGGTTGCATTTTCCTAGTTCATTTATTACAAGGTCATGCGAGACAGTATCAAAAGCCTTACTAAAGTTAACATATACTACATCTACTGCTTCCCCCTCCCCCCGATCCACAAGGCTTATTACCCTATGAAATAAAGCTGTTGGGTTTATATGACATGATTTGTTCTTGACAAATCCATGCTGACTGTTACTTATCACCTTATTATCTTCTGTGTGTTTAATTTCTTAATTTTTTGCTCCATTATCTTTCCGGGTACTGAAGTTACGCTGACTGGTCTGTAATTCACCGGCTTGTTCCCTTTTTCATAGATTGGCACTATATTTGCCCTTTTCCAGTCCTCTGGAATCTCTCCCATCTTCCATGACTTTTTGAAGATAATCGTTAATGGCTCAGATATCTGTCAGCTCTTTGAGTATTCTGGGATGTATTTCATCAGGCTCTGGTGGCTTCAAGTCATCTAACTTGTCTAAGTAATTTTTAACTTGTTCTTTCTCTATTTTAGCTCCGATCCTATCCGATCATTTTCACTGTCATTCATTTAGTTAGAAGTCCAATCGCAACTAAACGTTTTGGTGAAAACTTGAAACAAAAAAGTCATTTAGCATTTCTGCCATTTCCACATTTTCTGTTATTGTTTTCCTCCCTCATTGAGTAATGGGCCTACCCTGTCTTTGGTCTTCCTCTTGCTTCTAATGTATTCGTAGAATATTTTCTTTAAACGCTTTATATCTCTAGCTAATTTAATCTCATTTTGTGCATTGGCCTTTCTAATTTTGTACCTACATACTTGTGTTGTTTGTTTATAGTCATCCTTTGTAATTTGACCTAGTTTCCACTTTTTGTGGGACTTTTTTTTGAGTTTCAGGTCATTGAAGATCTCCTGATTAAGCCAGGGTAGTCTCTTACCATACTTCCTATCTTTCTTACACAGTGAGACCGTTTGCTCTTGTGTCCTTAATTATGTTTCTTTGAAAAACTACCAACTCTCTTGAACTATTTTTCCCCTTAGATCCTGTTTGCTATAGTCTGCATTCTTGAAATCTATTAACTTTTTTGTGAATATATGGACATCAATTGCTTATACTAGTTCCAATCTCTTTTCTTCTTTCTCCATGTGCTTTTTAGACCCCCTCTGGCATTTTGCCTGATAATTTTAGTGGGATGGTCACTAACTCTAAAATGGAGAATTGCAATATTAATCCATTTCAATTAGAACTCTTCTTTCAGTCAAATACACAGAATTCAGTATGCATAGGGTTTTAACTTAAAGGCCCAAAAGAGTTCCCAAAACTTGTCAAATAATTCCCTGTTCTTCGCTAAATATTAAATTAGTAACAATGAAACAAGTTAAATATTTTGGCATTTTGGTTTTTGTTCTTTCTTTTTACTAATTTGCAATTATGATCACAATTTATCTATATGTCACCCACCCAAATCAGTGGGTGGGAGAAATTGATCGGAACAGCAGTGAAAGGGGCACAGTCCCTGTGGCAAGGGAGGGAAACATTTGCCAGGAGACAATAGGTAGCTCCTTCCCCTGGGAGTCACTGGCACCCATTGGCCAGCAGAAGAGAGAGGGGTGCTGATTGGCCAGCATTCCGCAGCTCCCAGGATTTAACTCAGCACAGGGACCATGTGGAACCTCTTTCAGCTCCGTTTCAGCAGCCCACTCTATCCCCAGAACTAGGAATGGGAACCCAGCCTGACAGATGCTATGGGTCTAGCTGATTGCCTGTTTAGGAGGTCAGGAAGGATTTTTTTCTCCCATGGGCCAGTTGTGGAGGACCATGGAATTTTTTGTCTTCCTCACAACACCTTCAAGCCACAGTGGGTTAAGTATGAATGTGCATAGTACCGAACTGTTGGTGTTTATATGTCGCAACTTGCAGCCATTTTCCAGTACGGTTAAGAGAATAAAATGAATGATTCCCAGACGTAGGAGAGCTGAGATTTTGGTGATGGGTCTTGGGCTCATGTGATAGGGTCAGACCTTGTAGCGCTTGTGGGCTGAGGTTCCCACCCTGCTGTCCCCCTCATGAGAGGAAGGGTGCTGGAGTCAGAGAATGCTGAGTCCTTGAAGGTAGGCTGAGGAGAGCCTACCGTACATTATGGGTTATATGGTAATGAGTCCTGTAACCCCTGCATTGGAACTAATTAAATGCCTGATATAGGAGAATATGGGTGATGGGCAGTTAGCACCCCTCTCTAATGTTAAAGTTTAATAAAAAGTTGTGGCCTGCCACTTAATTCCATGCCTGGATCTGTCCTCGTTTTGCTGCTGTGTCTACATCAATAACTATTTGAGCTTTCAAATTGTATTTAGAAAAAGCAGAAAGTGGATTGTTTGTATGCTGCCCCATAAATGCATTTCCTCCTTTTTGTCAGATTTCAGAGATTTCCCCAGGAGGATACTTTATAATTTATGTATATGTTCCTTGAGGGTTACATTTGGAACTGAAGAAAGTTGTGCATGGTATAAATACAATTGCTTAAATTATAGTGACGTCAAATAGATTGCAATATGTCTTATAGATATTAATGCTTGTTACTGAAACCTTGAAAACATACATTTAGCAAATAATAAAAAATGATTACTACTTTACATTTTCTATTTCTGAATATCATACTGTTATGTTAGAATTAGGTGGTCGTGCTGGAAATCTACAATTAATCTCTGATGTCAAGGGAATCAACTGAAAATGTAAAGGAAAGATTTTCATTATGAATCCTATATTGTGTACAAAAAACTATGTTAAATTAACATTTCAAGTATTTGACTTTGTAACCTAAAGTTGGAAACACGATTTTTGAGGTTGCCCAGTGCACTGAATGAAGCAGGGGTCCTATGGAAAAATAGTGTGTGATTATGTAATTAAAAACTATGTCATAAGCATACACAAAAGGGGCCAAATTAAGGTTGCACACACAACGGTAAATCTGCCATTTACTACCTTTCAAATGCTAAACTTTGCAAGCTTAAATAACATTATTTTAATGTTGTTTTTATAGATTTAATTTTCTATATTATTTTTTAAAAAGAAAGAGGTTAAACCAAATCCTGTTATGCACAAATGTAACAACTCTCCTTCAATCATGCATCATCAACAAGATTTGAATCCTGAACCTTCAGTGTTGCTGCACAAATTACTGTATTAGCTGGCAGCTGGGAAAGGCTGTTATTCCAGAGAGGATGGGTAGGCCACTGGGACCATGTGCCCATCCAGGTGTGTCTGTAGAGAACCCAGCCCAATTCGTCTCCCCTTCCTCACAACTGCTCCAATATCTCCCAGGCATTTCCAGTATAATCTGTGCTGCTACTGTTGTTGCTTTGGCAGTTATTGTTTTGGCATGCTGCCAAAATTTTCCTGAGCAGTGCAATGGCAATTTCTATAGACTAGATCTCAGCAAAATTTGAATGTAATTTCTTGGGACAAAGAAAGGGCATTTCAGTAGCCCAAAATGCTACTGCAGCTGGGGCATTCTATCTATCTAGCAGGGGCAGGGAAATCCAGTTAGTCCCAGATCCCTTGTTTTTCCCACACATACCAGTAAGCCTGCCTACGTACTAGGGCAGATGATGAACACATACTCTCCATTCTTGCCCCATCTTGGTCTCCAAAACTGCACTGATTCTGCTGAAAGCAGGGCCTTCCACAGCCCTTACTTTGTCCAGCAGAAAGCCCACGGTTTTTTTCTATACATGATTGTGCTACTTTGGCCCTAGGATTGTATGTTGCAAACTGCCCTGCAAGTCAGCCAGTCTTAAGAATCATTTTATCTACATCTTCTCCCAACTATGCCCCTCTTCATTAAATTCTCTATCTTGTCAAAACCACTTCTGATCGGAATAATATATTTGGGTGGTTCATATCATGGCATCTAGGAACTACGAAGAATACATGGGAATGCCTATAGCAGCTAAGGTAGGGAATGGCATGAATAATACACGACTCTGACAAACCTGTTTTTGTGGACCTCTCAAGATCTTTCCCGGTTTGGAGGGCCCTGAATTGTGTCAAACCAATGGGCTTTAGCTGGCTAAAGAACTTAGTGCATGGGAAAATGGGGTGTTCCTGCCAAAGCTAATCTTATTTCCCTTGTTCATAAGGAAGAATGGAAACATTCAGTATCAACTACTTTACCATGTGGTGTTACAGAATAAAAAAGCATTCAGACTTCTGCTCATTTCCCTGCATGTGAGTTTTATGGGACAGTGCATAAGTTAAAGCTCCTCGGGGGCAGCTCTAGCTTGCACTGTGATATTTACACTGGATTTTGTGTAACCATTTTCAGCAGCATTCAATAAAATAAGTCAGGTAACCCTGCATCACATGTTACACATAGCACCTCAGAGACACAGACTTCCTCAAAGACATACAGTGCATACATACACCAGGAGAATACTTTCTGCGCTGGCAACTCATGTAGCTTTCAATGTACATTTTCAAACTGGTTTTGTTATTGCACAACTGTTTTTTTGCCTTCCTTTGTTTCTAAAGTGAAGTAATTGCTGGTGGCATTGAGAAGAGTGAAGTGCTCTGTCCATACCATTCCATGAAAGTGTTCCAAAATGGCCCTGTCAACATGTCTCATGCTTGTCACCTCTGTGAGGTGACAGCCATGTTCGGCCTCCATAGCAGAATAGTTCTTATGCTAAGCCTGTGAATAACAGGCCTATTGTTTAATTGGCATGTTTTAGTCTCTGCAAGGTACACCACTTCCGAGAATTCTACTGTGGGCAGGAATAGCTGTGTGGAGTGTACTAATGTTGAATATCCTTCTGGGCCAGTTTGACCAAGAGATGCAGGAAACATTTCCTCTTAAACTTGTCCTGAGTGTAGACTTTATGTGCTGGAAAGATTTTTACTAGATCTCTAAAGCAGACAACTATGGAGGCTAAAAAATTTACCTTAACACACAATCAATAGGGTTCCCTTATCAATGACAATGGAGGATGAATATCAACAGATGAGTTCATACTAATAATATGAGCACCTGGGTAAGGAGCTAGGAATTCCAGAGTTCAGCTCTGACATTACCAGTCTCTGTGAATAACGCATTTTCTCCTAATGCAAAATTCGGATAATGATACTTACCTATTTTACAGGAATGTTGTGAGAATTAACAGGTTGGTTTGTAAAGAGTTGAGGAAGAAAACTGCTACATATAAATGCTAAGTGGTGCTGGTAAGTCATTTTTAGGAATCACATGAACGTTCTTTGCATAATAGTGAAAGAAATCTTCTAGATGTTACCCTCTCTCCTCTCTTCCTCCCAGAAAAAGAGCAGTGATGCAATAGCAAAACTTATTTTCACTGTTCATCTCTAGATTACAAAGAAAGTTTTTATTGTCAAGTTCTTGACTCACACAATATGTAACTGATCCATGGTCAGAATAACATCTATTCCTTTTCTGTTTAGATTTGCTCCAGCACAAATCATTTTTAAAGCTTGAGATACAAAGTTCCATGTTTCAGGGAATGTCAAGTTCACAGTGCCCCATATAGTCATTAATACTTCCTTCCAAAATTTATTATTCTTTAATCTGTCCCATAATATGTGAATTACAGTCCCTGGTGGAAATTCCATATTTTTCTGCATATATCATTTCAGTCTTTGAAATTCTACAATACTGACATAGTTTTTAAATTAATACACAGCCCTAGGCCAGGAGAAGAGAAGCCCAGCTCTGTTGCTTTGCATTGCAGAAGGGTTATTTTAGATATTCTGAGACAAATTTCCATTTTTATGAGGTTGGCAATGAAGTTTTACCTTTGGGGAAAAGGTAATACTGCTGCAATTTATGAGCATGTTTAGTGAAAACGAACGCTTGCTGTACCCATTCGTATGCACATTTATGTACGTCTTTATCAAAGCAAGTAAAGAAAATGGCATTTAGTGGATATGAAAAATTCCAGTGCTTTCTAGGGGCTCCATTAGGATTATTCTCAAGCAGGCAGAAAAGTTAAAGCATTACAGTGGAAATGGATTTTACTAATTGTTGCTGATAATGGTAATTCAGTTATATGAATCAAATCTGGTTTTCAAATAGCCAGTTCCCTTTAGTACTTGTATGTTTGTTTGTCTGTCCCCATGCATGCTACTTGATGGGAGCTTTCTTTGCAATTACTTACATGTTTTTTTTTAAAAAAAAATTCAGGAAAGATGTATACACCTTTTGAGCTGACTGTTAGACCTAATAATATCTTGATTGCACTGCACTGACACACTAAAATGCCTTGTTAGACCTCACTCTGTCCATGCAAGACTGGGAATTTGACTTTTCTGTATGTGTCTGATTTAGAAGACACAGTGTTTCATGAATCCACATGCAGTGACCTCTCACAAGAGTGGATGGGGTCATCCAAATCAGTCCTTAAAACAGAACCTCCATGCATGTAGTATGTAGTTATTGAAGTGTGTATTAACAATATAGAGAGGAAGACACACTTTGCATTTCGAGAACCAGTGAACATTTAACAATCTGTGAAAAGTTAAACCTCCTTGCCTCAAGTCTGTGGCTGCTTTGCATGTGTGTAGTAGACAGGTAAAGTTATACTATGAGGGAATTTAAGTTCAAACAAAGATTCTGTAGTCATAGGGTCTTATTTACAGAGCTAATGAGCACCTACAAAGCCAACTGAAATAAAAGGGAACTTCAGACAAAGAGTAGCCTGGAGTCCAGTGTAGAAGAACAGAGGGTGAGATTTTCAGAAGTGACTGAGAAGAACAGGTCCCACTGAAAATCATTTTAAGAATTGAAATCCAGTGGGACTTGTGCTCCTAAGTCATATGGGGTATGTCTACAATGCAAAGAGAAACCTGGGGTGCCAAGTCTCAGAGCCTGGGTCAATTGATTTGGGCTCATGGGACTTGGGCTGAAAGGCTAAAAATAGCAGTGAAAGCATTTCCAATGAAGACCCTCTTCACTCCCCAGATTTAAGAGCCTGGGCTCCATGTCTGTACTGCTGTTTTTTGAGTCTGAAGTGTAGACACACCTTTGGGCACTTTTGAAAACCCCAGTCCTAACAAAAAACTCAGAACTTAGGTCAGTGACTGGTGGTGTTGGCATAATACAGCAAACACTGGTTTTCTGAATCAAAGTATATTTTTTATTTTTAAATTCTTAAAATATTCTTATCACAGATGTCACTGGGCATCTTGACCTCATTTAGAGCAGACTCCAATAACACATTGATTAAATCAACACACAGCTGATCTATCAGCGAAAACTGGGGCCAAAGTCACCCTTTAAGTCACCTGCTGTCATTTTTAGAGGTTTTTCTGCTACAGCAATATGTGCTAATAAATGAAGAGGCTGTGACTCAGGATTTCCCAATCCAACAACCCTTCTATGTCTCAGGTGTATTTTTGATTGTGAATCATACTGATTCTCTTGTCTCCTGTGGCTACTAACGTTGACATTTCTGTCAAGATGGATGCAGCAGATCCTCTCAAATTCTCACACGCACAGCCAGTCTTTGCAGGGACTGGATATTTGTGTGAATGGAAAAGCCTTGTGAACATTACAGCTGTCACTAATGTAAGAATCTGCTGTTGCATAGAAAACAGAAGGAAGTCTCCCCTGGAGATTGTCAGCCACCCACCCTTGTCCCATTGACAGGTATGTTCCATGTCACTAGAGTGAAAGAGGGACTTGGTAGAAGCACCAAGGTAGGGACTGTGAAATTCCACTCAGGTCATCTTGTTTAAACCCATTAGGATGAACAGTCCAGCACAGAAGAGAGGACGTGGAGATGACCGTATTGATGTTTGGCTGTAGGTGACTTCATAAAAAATTGATGACAGCAACATTTGTTTGGAAATGGGATCAGTTCCAGAGTTTGGGAAAAGTGGGAATTCAGATGTGTAAGATCAGAAAGTTCTGAAGTGCCAAAGGTGAATTGTAAATAAGTAGGTCAATATCAGATTACTTGCATTTCTAAAGTGCCATCAGTATAGTTTGTAGGTGCTCTGCATAAGTTTGTTTAGTGCATAGAAGATGGAATTTTTTGAAGTGCTCAGTGTTAGCCCAAATCTGCTCCCACTGAAGTCAGAGGTAAAACTCCTGTTGTCTTCAGTGGGCACAGAATTAGATCAACACTGAGCACTTCTGAAAAATCCCACCTGTAAAGCCCCCTAAATGCAAGCCCTTCTTATGAACAGCTTCTTGTCAGAAGGGTCACATTCCTAGTGGGATCATACTCTTCCCTAAAGAAAACGCATGCATGAAAAGATGGGTGTTGCACCATGTCCTGCAGATTATACAACTGATTCATCCCAGTGGAAAGATGTTTCATAGCCAAGGACCTACTACAAAGAAAGTTCTGCCCCCAGATACTCATGAAGGATAGTCTGTGCTCTGTCCACTGAAGTCCTTGTTGACCACAGCTGTTCTGAGTCACAGAATGAGAGGCAAAGAGAGGTAGGTGGGACCTAATTACTGTTTGTAGGTGAGGACCAGGATCTTAAACTAGAGAGGCAACGATTTTAAAGTGTGAAGCACCAGTGTGTCATGGGAGAATGAAGCATATGAAGCTGCAATGTCTTTGGGGAAACTCACTTTTGTGGGTTGTCAGTGTGATCTCAAAAAGCCATGTTATACCAAAAGCTTTATTTTACATTGTGTATGCACTTTGGTACATATCAGTCTGCTTCCTTACTATATGGCTGCATCATACTAACCCTCTTTTCTGTTTACATATGAACTCAAGTTGAGGATTGCTGGGAGCACTGCTGGCCAAAGACAGAGTAGCATAATGCTTCTCACAGATCTTAACTTTAAAAATACACAGGTGAGCAGGGAAGCCCCTGTGAAAACTGAGGCTTAGTTATATAACCCTGTGATTCACATGAATTAATTGTCACATGACAAGCAGTGTGGCTCTGAATGTGGGCATTCTTATTTAAGGAGCCTTTTCTAAGACAGAAACATTAATGTGTCGCTCCTATCCCTTCTTTATTCTTTTAGCCCGAGCTGCTGTCTTACCATTAACATCATGGCAAATCCCAAAGGGACATAGATTGAACACCACACAGATCGATCTTCAGCTAGTTTCTTTAAGACAGTCTGGCTGGATGTTCAGTCTGTGTCCATCGTTAGCAAACTTATCCCACTGAACCTTTCAGCACTCACATGATTGCTGGCTATGTAGTAGCATTCCTTGGTAATGGAATTTGCTGTTCTTCCATTCTAATAACATGTCTGTACCAAGAAAGCTGCCAAAACTGAACTAGTGCTGATGGGGAGGCAGTTGCTGGTTTCAGCTACAAATATCCTCATTGATGATCTTATCCAGCCACTTAATATGGAGGAGCTGGTGAAGATGATGAAAATAAAAAACATCAATCCACCACTCTTCAGCCTTCCTCAGCCCCCGCCTTTCGCTGGCACACAGTAAAGTTGGTATAAGTGTGGCTGGGTAGATCCGCAGCGTCGTAGCAATCTTGACGTCGTAACATCTCCACAGAGGCCACTGATGGGCCTACATCTTTTGAGCATCCTACACCATTGTTTGGGATGCTTCCCAAGTTTTTGAAAATTGCTATCTTTTCAGTGTCCCGTTTGATCAGGTTAATACTGAGTGGGTTGTAATCTGGAGTTGCATCTGCTTGATAGTAAAGGCCATGGAAATAGTTTTATCCACATTAATAACCAGACAAATTCATGTTGCTTTTCCCCCAACCAGATCAGCCATCAGCTGCAACCATTCACTGAACTGAGCCAACAAGACAACATCCAAGTTGCCAGACAGCCTTCCATTTTGAACTGCTTATTGCCCACAAAGTCTTCGAGACTGTCATCTGATGAGGAATGGCTTTGTTTGTCATCAGTTCTTTTGCTGCCAGCTCAGTGCTGGGGCCTCAGCCCTTCAAACATCAACCATGGATCAGTGAGCCACTGTCTAGTCTCATATTAAAACAATTAGCTATAATGGAACCTGGAATTTTGAATATGGTTATATTATCCAGAGAGACTGCTAATGTAGATAGTAAAAGATAACCAAAATCATGAGGCAATAATGAAGTTAAGCCGTCTCTAATCAGAGCTGATGTACCAGTGACTACCCTGTGTTAAAATAATAGGCAGAATTATACTGGAAAAGCACAGAAATCTGCTTTTGGAGCTCCAGTTCAGATATATGCAGTGATATTTGTTACCGCTTTGAATTTACTTTTGATATCATTTTTAGTTGTCAGGTTTCAAATTTAACAAGTCCCCGTCATAATGTGACAAGGAACATACTGAACAATGGCTCAACAGCCTTTGTTGCTGTACTTGTGTATTAATTTTTCCTCTCTTTATCGTGGTTCTCCTTTCCATAGGTTTCTAAATGCTATTGGTACTCAAGGGGAAAGATACCAGTGATGGAGCTGCAAGATCTCATTCTTAAGAAACCACAGAATAAAGATTGTTTCCTAGTGGTCAGTGTGTCTGTATAGTGAGAGGTAATAATGTTGTATCACTCCACTCTAAAGTCTCATGACCTCACAGAGATTCTGCTGCTGAAGAAAGAATAATTCCGTGGTCTAGGAAATTCAACTCCAATAGACAGAAGTCAGCAGAATCATTGACAATAAAAAGATGAAATAAAATGCTTTAATAATAAAATATTTCCAAGTAACATGAAGAAACTTTTTTTAGAAAAAAGACGACCATAAAGATGTACAAATGGTATTTATTGCATGCAGAGGTTTTGCAGATTCATACACTGGGATCATTGATGAAACAATTGTTACAGTCACTATGGAGGGATTAGAGGACTAAAAGAGGAATCTGCCTTGATGGACAGAATGGCATTTATGTTCCACCAGATTTATGATATTTTTATAGGTTCAGGAGAGAGAGAGAGAGATTACATTGTCATCTCATGGGTTGGAAGGGACTTTACTCCAAATAGTTTATTATTCCCAGGAAATTTTCAGTTTATGTTCTATATTTTTACAGAGGGAAAAAAGGCAGACTATTTGGAACTGTTCATCAAAAACTTTCCAGTTGCTGTGTGAAGGTTCCTGACCAGGAGCCTCACATTTTTCAAAGGCAAGATTTTGGATAGCAGGCTAAAGTGCTAGCTCCATCCCCCCTGAAGAGAACGGATGGGCCTAGCTTTATAATGCACACAGCCGCTCAAGCAGCTGACTCACGGAAAATGGCTGACTTTAAATTCAGGGAAGAAGGCTGAAATTCCCACTCTAATCTTAGGGAATGTCTGCACTACAAAATTAGGTCAAATGTATAGAAGTCAGTTTTTCAGAAATCGTTTTTATACAGTCGACTGTGTGTGTCCCACAAAAAATGCTCTGAGTGCATTAAGTCGGCAGACTGCATCCACAATACTGAGGCTAGCGTCGACTTCCGGAGCATTGCACTGTGGGTAGCTGTGAGTATCTATCCCACAGTTCCTGCAGTCTCCACTGCCCACTGGGATTCTGCGTTCAGATCCTAATGCCTGATGAGGCGAAAACAGTGTCGCGGGTGGTTCTGGGTAAATGTCATCAGGTCCCGCCTCCCTCAGTGAAAGCAACAGCAGACAATCATTTTGCACCTTTTTTCCTGGGTTACCTGTGCAGACGCCATACCACGGCAAGGATGGAACCCACACAGCTGACCATAACCGTAACTCTCCTGGGTGCTAGCAGATGTAAGACTGCATTGCTACACAGCAGCAGCTCATTGCCTTTTGGCAGCAGACGGTGTGTTACGACTGGTAGCCGTCTTCGTCATATTCCTGGGTGCTCTTTTAACGGACCTCGGCAAGGAGTGCCTGGGCAAATGCCAGACATGGGACTGCATTGCTACACAGCAGCAGATCCTTGCCTTTTGGCAGAAGACAGTGCGTTATGACTGGTAGCCATCGTCGTCATATTCCTGGGTGCTCTTTTAACCGATCTTGGTGAGGTCAGTCACGGGCGCCTGGGCAGACTCCTGCCAAACACCCAGGAGACGACAATGGTTAGCAGTCGTAATGCAGCATCTTCTGCTGAGCACCCAGGAGCTGACAATGGCTAGCAGTCAAACTGCACCATCTGCTGCCACCCTAAAGATGTAAAAGATAGATGGAATGGATCAAAACAAGAAATAGACGCAATTTGTTTTGTATTCATTTGCTTCCTCCTACCCTCCATGAAATCAATGGCCTGCTAAACCCAGGATTTTGAATTTGATCCTTGACGGGACCATTCTGTGTGACAGTTGTTTGCATTTCTCCTTGATGCAAAGCCACCCCCTTTGTGGACTGTAATTCCCTGTAAGCGATGTTGTCAGTCGCCCCTGCCTCCGTCAGAGCAGACAATCATTTCGCGCCTTTTTTCAGCCCAGACGCCATAGCACTGGGATCATGGAGGCTGCTGAAATCACCACAGTAATTATGAGCACTGTAAACACCACGCACAGTATTCTGGAGTATGTGCGGAACCAGAACCTGCCAAAGCAAAACCAGGTGAAGAGGCGATGGCAGTGCGCTGACAAGACTGATGAGGACATAGACATGGACATAGACTTCTCGCAAAGTATGGGCCCTGGCAATGTGCACATCATGGTGTTAATGGCGCAGATCCATGCTGTGGAACTCCAATTCTGGGCCCGGGAAACAAGCACAGACTGGTGAGACCGCATAGTGTTGCAGGTCTGGGACGATTCCCAGTGACTGCAAAACTTTTGCATGCGTAAGGGCACTTTCATGGAACTTTGTGACTTGCTTTCCCCTACCCTGAAGCACCAGAATACCAAGATGAGAGCAGTCCTCACAGTTGAGAAGCGAGTGGCGATAGCCCTGTGGAAGCTTGCAACGCCAGACAGCTACTGGTCAATCAGGCGTCATTTTGGAGTGGGCAAATCTACTTTGGGGGCTACTGTGATCCAAGTAGCCCATGCAATACAGGATCTGCTGATATCAAGGGTAGTGACTCTGGGAAATGTGCAGATCATAGTCAATGGCTTTGCTGCAATGAGATTCCCTAACTGTGGTGGGGCGATAGACGGAACCCATATCCCTATCTTGGCACCGGAGCACCAAGCCAGCGAGTACATAAACTGAAAGGGGTACTTTTCAGTGCTGCTGCAAACACTGGTGGATCACAAGGGACGTTTCACCAACATCAACGTGGGATGGCCGGGAAAGGTACATGACGCTCGCGTCTTCAGGAACTCTGGTCTGTTTCAAAAGCTGCAGGAAGGGACTTTCTTCTCAGACCAGAAAATAACCACTGGGGATGTTCAAATGCCTATAGTTATCCTTGGGGACCCAGCCTACCCGTTAATGCCATGGCTCATGAAGCCATAACACAGGCAGCCTGACATATCAGAGCTTTCAACTATAGGCTGAGCAAGTGCAGATGTGGGTAGAATGTGCATATTTGACATTTAAAAGCGTGCTGGCGTAGTTTACTGACTCGGATAGACCTCAGCAAAACCAATATTCCCAGTATGTTATACTGCTTCTGTGCATTCCACAATATCTTGAGAGTAAGGGGGAGACATCTTCAATGCGGGCCATCTGATTACGCGCAGCCAATACCAGGCGTTAGAAGAGCACAGCAGGATCTGTGCATCAGAGAAGCCTTGAAAACCAGTTTCATGACTGGCAGGCTACAGTGTTGAAAGTTCTGTTTGTTTATTCCGTGATGAACAGCCCCCACTTGGTTCACTCTACTTCCCTGTAACTGAAACCTTTCCCCTCCCTCTCTATCACCGCTGCAGAGGCAATTAATGTCATTGTTGCTTCACATTCATGCATTTCTTTATTAATTCATCACACAAATAGGGGATAACTGCCAAAGTAGCCTGGGAGGGGTGAGGGCGAGGAAGTTGCAGGCTGTGGTGGGAAGAGGAAAGACAAGGCCATACTGCACTTTAAAACTTTAACTTTAAAACTTATTTGAAGGTCAGCCTTCTGTTGCTGGGCCAATCCTCTCGGGTGGAGTGGCGGAGGCGAGCCCCCCACCGCATTCTTTGCATCTGGTGAGGAGACTATGGAGCGGTGAGAAGCAGTTGGTTACACAGGGCTTAGTGGCGTCTGTGCTCCTGCTGCCTTTCTGCAGCTCAACCATATGCTGGAGCATAACAGTTTGATGTTCCAGCAGTCAGAGCATCGACTCTTGCCTTCTGTCAACACTGACGCCACCTATCCTCTTCAGCCCGCCAGCTCTCCTCGCGATTCTGTTGTGCTTTCCTGCATCTGACATCATCTCCTCATGCATTCTGATGTCTCTGCAGTGTGGGAGGACAGCAGTAGCTCTGCAGAACATTCTCATCCCGAGTGCATTTTTTTCACCCTTCTATCCTTCACTAGCTCTCGAAGGCAAAACGTTGCAGCTGCTGTGGGAAAGGGAGATTGTGTAAAAAGACACATTTTAGAGAACAATAAGATCACCCTTTCCATTAAACCTTGCTGTTCACATACACAGCACATGTGCTTTCGTAACAAGGTATCTTTGCCTACTACATATAGGGCGCCCTGCCAGTGTGGATATGAGAGATACTCACGCAGTGCCAGCAACAGAATTCGGCTTGCAGGTCACCATGGTAAGCCACGGTCTTTTGGCTTCTTTAACTTTCAAAACATGTGGAATGGTTTCAAACAGCAGAGCCCTCATTTCCCATACCAGCAGCCGTTTGGGCCATTTAAAACTTTGCAATTTAAAGGAAGACTGTTGTTTGGAGGTTAGCGGGGTCAGCACAAACCAAATCCCCCGACCGCGGCCACCGCTATTCTCTGCCATGATCACTTCACCCCCCGCGCTTGGCTAACAATGGGAACATTCGTCTCAGCACAGCAAACAGCCAGCAGGACAGGCACTGCTAATGTCCCTTAATAAAGCCCCGGTTTCAACAGGTGACCATGAATAAATCACTCTCCTGAGGATAACCAGAGAGATAAGAATGGATGTGCTGACATGCCAGCAAACACCAGGATTTCACTTCCATTCCCCAATACATTAACAGACTTGTCAGTAGCGAACTGCTGTGAATTCCAGGCATTAATATAAACACATTTGTCTTACATGTAATTACAAAGTACACTCACCAGATGTCCCTATCCTTGTTTACAGTCCCGTATTGAGCAGCCTTGGGTGTTTTGGGTACTGCTCATCCAGTGAGAATATCTTATGCTATTGGGGAAACCAGTTCTTCCGCTTCCTTGCTGTGATCTATCTTCGTCTTTCCTTCATCCTCCTCTCTTTCCCAAACCCGCTTCTTGTTGCGGATTCCCATCACAGAGTCATAAGCACAGGTTCGGGTAGTGGGCTGCAAACCTAGCATTAATGCATCCTCAGTGTAACAGCTGCACGTCTGTGGCTCTGCCCGGACCTTCCATTCTCTTGTTATGTGTAGATTTCTTAGCATTAGGTCCTTAATTTTCACGCGCACTACTGTGCATTCCTGGTTATGGCCTCTGATCTCATGCCCTGAGACTTTTTCATAATGTTTTGCTTTGGTTTACTGAATGAGTTCAGCTAGATAGAATTCGCTCCCCCATTATCGAGAGATCCCATACCTTCCCGTCGTCCTGCTGAGCTCGTTTGCGATCCTGGGACTCATCATGTGACCTCTCCGAATGAGCTCTGCACTCACCTGCACCTTGCCACGCTGGCCAAAAAGGAAATGAGATTCAAAAGTTCGTGGGCCTTTTCCTGCCTACCTGGCCAATGCATCTGAGTTGAGAGCGCTGTCCAGAGCGGTCACAATGGAGCACTCTGGGATAGCTCCCGGAGGCCAATACCATCAAATTGCATGCACACTACCCCAATTCAACCCGGCAAAGCCGATTTCAGCGCTAATTCCCTTGTCAGAAGTGGAGTAAAGAAATCAATTTAAAGAGCCCTTTAAGTCGAAAAAAAGGGCTTTGTCGTGTGGATGGGTCCAGGCTTAAATCGAGGTAACGCTGCTAAATTCGACCTAAAGTTGTAGTGTAGACCAGGCCTTAGTTGGATTCAATACTAGTCTTCACTTCCTGTCCTGAATTGTGCAGTTCTGCTATGTATTGTTACACAGCTGCCTCATTCCATCTAGTGGCAGCATTTCACTGGCAGGTGAAGTGATTCTTTGTATCTATTTTTGTCAGGGTCAGCATTAATTTACACCCTAATTCATTGAGCAGTGTCTTGCCATAGACAGCAGTCTATCTTACCTTCTTCTTTCCAGGGCTTGTCTTTCTCCTTGCTATGCACCACAGTTTCCAATCCACTGAGAAATGTGAAATCATCTTCCCTTCCTGAATGTGCAGATAAATTGGGGTTCCTATGGGTAAGAGAGATCCTGATTCCATGGCTTTTATTAACAGCGCTGTTGCTTGCAGTCCAAATCTAAAAATTTAACAAGCTCCATCCCTGTATAGAAATGTTTTGATTCCTCTAGGCATATCAAACAAGGAAGGAGAGCAAAGTGAGACACTAAGCATAACTATTCGAGTCCAGTCTCCATAACCATGTTTCCAAGGTCACCATCTCCAATGTGTGAGAGGAAAATTTATATTTTTTCTTGCTTCTCCGATCCATCAGCTTAGGCTGTGGAATGAGATTGGCTTTATGGAAGAGACTCTGGAGGCCACATAATTGTATCTCATGAAGATCCAAGCTATCTGTAGAATAAAGAGAAAATAGTCTCCTGGATCCTGGAAACTGTGAGTTCTCCATGGAATGAAATCGAAAGAAAATTCCACCTGTGAAGAGGAGACAGATGATGAATCTGAAAGGTGAATTGATACTTAAGAGAATCAATATAGAATTTGAGAGAAGAGAACCATATAGTATTTTAGATTATAGACAATCTGCCCTCTCCCAAAAGCTGTCCTCTCCTCCTTGTATACACTGACATCCTTCCTACAATCAACTGTTGTTTTAGTTCAATTGAATGTGCTAAAGGACAGGGACATTTTTATCTGATTTTTAAATCAACATGATCTGCCTTGTTTTTTTTCTTCTTCTAGTAGTGTCCCTATGGATGGTCCACTGTAAGTGTGTTTGCATCCCTGCACTGCTGATCAGCCAACTTCAGTAGCAGTGTCCCTTGGGCCTGCACCTGTGCTGTTTCTCCTCATACTGTGCCATGAGGCTAGCCAGATAGAACCATTCCACAGCTATTGTAGTGAGATGGGCATCGTAGCTCCACCTCTTGGGATTCCTGAAGGAGATGCAGACTATGGTGGAGGACTTCCCCTTTGAGGGTG
Organism: Chelonoidis abingdonii; assembly: GCF_003597395.2. Taxonomy (NCBI): domain Eukaryota; kingdom Metazoa; phylum Chordata; order Testudines; family Testudinidae; genus Chelonoidis; species Chelonoidis abingdonii. The sequence goes on along the minus strand of NC_133777.1, from coordinate 50,175,477 downwards.
TGAACCTCATCGCCGAGAAGACTGACACCTCTCTTCCCTCAAAGGATTCCAGGGCCACTCTCCAGTCACTGGGAATCTACACATTGGGGCAAAAGAGACATTTTAGCTATCAGTACCAACAAAGGCCTTATTCGTCCCAATTCCCATCACAACAGAACTATGAGCCCCAGAGGAAAAAGGAAAAGTTCTCAAAGCAAAAGCCTTTGGGCTCCCAGTCCTCGACCCAAACGCCTGCCCCTAAACACCACTTTTGATGGGCAGGTTGAGGCACCATGAGACCACTCCCCACTATTATCTGTGACCTTGCACCTATTTGGCGACCTGTGTTCTGCAGTGTCTGGGAGCAGATAACCTCAGACAGATAGGTCCTAGAGATCATCAGATCCAACTATTCCATCTACTTCACCACTCTACCCCCCCCAAACACTCTTCCCCATCCCTCTTCAGGGACCCTTCTACTACACTGGGAGATAAATCGCCTCCTGCAAATAAGAGTCTTAGAACCTGTATCTCAACATCTCCCAGGAAAGGCTTCTATTCGACCCACTTCCTAATATTCAAAAGGAAGGGAAGTTGGAGACCCATCCTGGACCTCAGAGCTCTCAACAAGTTCATCAAAGCTCAGAAGTTCCAGATGTTCACCTTATCAACGATCATTCTGTCACTGAAACAGAGAGACTGGTTTTTGGCCCTCGACTTACAAGATGCCTACTTTCACATTTCAGTACTACTGGTTCACAGATGTCTCCTTGGATTCACCCTGGGGCACAATTATTACCAATACAGAGTCCTTCCCTTGGGACTTACATTGGCCCCAAAAGTATTTTCCAAAGTTCTCTCAGTGATGGCCACCCATCTACGATCACAAGGGACAATGATCTACCCTTACCTGGACGATTGTCTCTTCAGAGCCCGGTCACTTCAGGAGGCTCTTTGAGCCACCAACAACATGATGTGCTTGTTCATGGGCCTGCAGATCAATTTCCAGAGGTCGACCCTCACACCAGTTCAATGCCTGGAATTCATAGGGGCCAACCTAGATACACTACAGGCCAAAGTCTTCCTACATCAGGACAGGTTTCTATCCCTGATATTGCTTATAGACACTGCTCAATGCAGCCCTCAAGTGCCAGCCAGAATCTGCCTCCAGTTTCTGAAGCATATGGCAGCTGGCATGGCGATAATTCCACCTGCCAAACTTCACATGCAATGCCTACAGCCGTGGTTCAGCTCAGTTTACAGTTTACAGACTGAACAGGGATAATCTGGACAAACCCTTGTCACTGCCCACCTGGATCAGGAACTCCCTGGACTGGTGGAAGAACCTGGCCAATGCATGCAAAGGGATCCCCTTTTTTCAGGCACCACCTTCGTCACTCCTTACCACCAACACATCCCTCATAGGGTGGGGCCCGCATTTAAACAGCTTTGCAGCTCAAAGCAAATGGCCACCTGCAAAGATATCCTTGCATATCAATCTCCTTGAGTTGAGAGCAGTCAGGAATGCCCATTTCCTCCTGCTGATAACAGGATCACATATAAAGATCCTAACAGATAACATAGCCTGCATGTATTATATCAACCATCAGGGGGAAGCCAGATCGCCCTCTCTTTGTACTCAGGCAATGAAATTGTGTAACTGGTGCATCTCTCACAATGTTACCTTATCCATGGCTTACCTCCCAGACACACAAAACATGATAGCGGACAAACGCAGTCACACATTCCCGCACAACCACAAGTGGGAGATGCACCCGTCAGTACTTCACAACTTATTCATACAGTGGGGAACATCATCCACAGATCTGTTCACCACTTACCAGAACAAGAAGTGTCCATGATACTATTCCAGGGCAGAGATCGGTCAGCACTCTCTGGGTGATGCCCTCCTCCTCCCATGGGACAAAGACATTCTTTACTCCTTTGCTCTGTTTCCTCTTCTGCTGAAAGTCCTGCTGAAGATAAAGAGGGACGGCGCTCATATAATTCTGATTGCTCCCACGGGGCCAAGACAAGCCTGGTACCCTTACCTGATGCAGCTCGCAATGTTTACCTGCAGAAATGGTCCAAGTTTCAGATTTGGTGTGCATCCCACCAGATCTCTCCAGTATCAGCAACTCTTCCACATGTTCTGGAATATACCCTGACTCTTAAAAAATCGAGGTTATCCCTGAGCTCTCTCAGGGTCCACCTAGTAGCTATTACAGCATTTCACCAGACCATAGAAGGATACTCAGTACTCTTGCACCCAACCACTAAAAGGTTTGTTGAGAATAACAAACCTCTTCCCTCAACTTCCTGCTCCCTCGTGGGATCTAAACCTAGTGTCGAAAGGGCTGACTAGGCCCCCCTTTGAAACTATGCCACCTCTTCACTAGCACACTGATCAATGAAAGCGGTCTTTCTGGTTGCAATTACCTCAGTTAGAATAGGGGAAATAGCAGCTCTGATGGTGCATCACCCATACACAGTATTCTTCTCTGACAAGCTTACACTTAGGCCACGTCCAAGGTTCATGCCTAAAGTGACCTCCTCGTTTCACATGAATCAGTCTATTCACCTTCCCGCCTCCTCCCTCAAGCCTCACTGAGACAATAGAGAAGCCATACTGCATATCCTTGATGTCAGGAGAGCCCATGCATTCTACCTCAATATGACAAAGGCCTTCAGGAAGTCCCCTAGACTATTTCTTTCTATGGCAGAAAGATCTAAGGGCTCAGCAATATCAGCCCAAAGACTCTTCAAGTAGGTCTCTAATTGCATCAGACAGTGCTGCCAAATTCATAACATGATCTCTCCGGAGTCGGTCCGTAAACATTCCACTATATCCATCCCCTGCTCTGTTGCCTTCCTCAAGGATGTCCCCATCTCTGAGATCGGCAGAGCAGCGACATGGGCATCAGTCCACACCTTCGCAGAACATTATGCAATCAGCAGGGACTCTGCCTCAGATGCCATCTTTAGCTCTGTCATCTGTGACTAACCCATCCCCAAAGTCCCAGTCCTCCAAGGGGGGGTACTGCTCGGGAGTCACCTACAGTGGAGCACCCATAGGGGGACACATCTTGAAGAACCATTATTACTCCACAAGGTAACTTCTTTTATACACACATAACATTCAGAGGTTTCCAACTTTAATATTTTTTTTAAATCCATGAGTACAACGATATGGAAGTTAACAATGAATAATACCACTTGGGATAACTTGAGTTTATGTAACCTATTGCTTCTAAAGCATTTGAGATTCCCATATGATTAAAAACCAGTTTAATTGCCAGTTTGCTTCAATATAATCATCCAATGCTTGCTTCATGCCTAGTATGCATATGCTTATGTTGCTCTGCCATAGTATTTTAATGCAAAGGTTGCACAAGCTAAAAGGCTGGGTAATTTTATGCTCACTAACAACATTTTTAGCAATGTAAATGGAGATGATAAAGCCAATCTCACACTCCGCAGTATAGACTGTTTATCTGCTGTGTTGGATAAAGAATGTTTCCCTCCACATATAGCACTGCACAGTGAGCTAAGTGCATTACAGGAAGCTTCCTTTGGCACGTTAGATATTGGCCGCTGCCCAGGTTAAGATGCTGGATTAGTTGGACTAATGGTATCCAAGTCAATATGGCAAATTTTATGTTGATTTGTTTGAAAACTATCCATTCGCACATCATAAATGATATGTTGATTGATATACAAATTCTTAGATTGACACATACATGAAATCTGGAAGGAGTTCTGATGTCCAGTATGAGTTTTGACATATGGAACTAAAAGCAGACAAGCAACTGTTTATTTCAGGCTGGGTTATGTCGCCTTTTTCATTTCTCTTTCCACAATATTTCTTAAGTCATCTCTGAATTAGAGTCATATGTTGTTCAAGGATCACAAGAGATTTCTGTCACTCACTCATGCCCGTCACCCCAATCGGGGTATGGGCCGCCAACCACAGATCTCCAGAGTCCTCTATCCTGGGCCATTCGCTCTAGCTGGTTCCAGGTATAGCCCATTTTTTTGCTATCAGCCTGAAGGTCGCGTCGCCAGGTGTTTCTTGGACGGCCTCTTTTCCGCTTGCCTTGGGGGTTCCACCGCAGTGCCTGTCTGGTGATGTTAGTTGGCTGCTTGCGTAGTGTATGTCCTATCCAACCCCACCTTCTCCTTCTGATTTCTTCCTCTGCTGGGAGTTGACGGGTCCTCTCCAAGAGGTGGATGTTACTGATGGTGTCTGGCCAGCGGATCTGGAGAATCCTTCTGAGGCAGCTATTAATGAAGGTCTGGATCTTCCTGGTGGTTGTTTTGGTTGTCCTCCAGGTTTCAGCTCCATACAGTAGGACTGATTTCACATTGGAGTTGAACAGTCGAATTTTTATTGCCAAAGACAGCTCTCTGGAGCTCCAGATGTTCTTGAGCTGTAAGAAGGCTGCTCTTGCCTTACCAATCCTTACTTTGATGTCTGCGTCTGTGCCACCCTGCTGGTCGATGATGCTACCTAGGTAGGTGAAGGACTGCACTTCTTCCAAGGGGCTTCCATTCAGTGTGACTGGGTCGTTGCTGATGGAATTAATCCTAAGGATCTTGGTCTTGTCCTTGTGAATGTTGAGGCCAACCTGTGATGACGTGGCTGCCACAGTGTTGGTCTTCTCTTGCATCTGCTCTTTACTGTGCGAAAGGAGTGCAAGATCGTCAGCAAAGTCCAGGTCATCAAGCTGGGTCCACAACGTCCACTGGATTCCGTTCCTACGCTCGTAAGTGGATGTCTTCATAATCCAATCGATGACGAGGAGAAAGAGAAGTGGTGACAACAAGCATCCTTGTCTGACTCCAGTTCGCACCTGGAAGCTGTTAGTGAGCTGCCCTCCATGGATCACTCTACAGTGTATACCATCATATGAGTTCTTGATCAGGTTGACCACCTTTGCTGGAATGCCGTAGTGCCGAAGGAGCTTCCAGAGGGTCTCTCGATCCACGCTATCGAACGCTTTCTCATAGTCAACAAAGTTGATGTACAACGAGGAGTTCCACTCCACAGACTGCTCGACTATGATGCGAAGCGTTGCTATCTGGGCCGTGCATGATCTGTTCAGCCGGAAACCTGCCTGTTCATCTCGTAGCTGTGGATCGACGGCATCCTTCATTCTCTCTAAGAGAACTCGGTTGAAGACCTTCCCTGGCACCGACAGGAGTGTGATTCCTCTATAATTGGCACAGTTGCTAAGGTCTCCTTTCTTGGGGATTTTGATGAGATATCCCTCTTTCCAGTCTGCCGGAATCACTTCTTCTTCCCATATCTTCTCAAAGAGGGGGTACAGCATTTCCACTGAAGCATCCAGGTCTGCTTTCAGGGCCTCTGCTGGGATGTCATCAGGTCCAGCTGCCTTCCTGTTCTTCATCATGGTGATGGCTTTTCTGATCTCATCTCTGGTTGGTTTATCGCAATTAATTGGGAGGTCCTCGTTGGCTGGGTTAATGTCTGGTGGATTTGGTGGTGCTGGTCTGTTCAGGAGTTCCTCAAAGTGCTCCGCCCATCTGTTCATCTGTTGTTCTATTCCTGTTATAGACTTTCCCTGCTTGTCTTTAACGGGACGTTCTGGCTTGCTGAACTTTCCAGACAGTCGCTTGGTAGTATCATACAGCTGTTTCATGTTACCGCTGTATGCTGCCTGCTCCGCTTCTGCTGCCAGTTCATCCACATACTCTCTCTTGTCCTTCCTAATATTCCTCTTCACTGCTCTGTGGGCTTCAGCATACTCTTTTTGAGCTTTGGCCTTTGCAGCTCTAGTCCTGCTGTTGTTGACTGCTGCCTTCTTCTTCTTTCTGTCTTCTATCTTGGTCAAGGTCTCTGCTGTGATCCACTCTTTCTGCTGGTGTTTCTTAATTCCAAGCACTTCCTGGCATACTAACCTAAGTGTGTCTCTCACTTTCTGCCATCTGTTTAGTACACTGTCTTCCTCTTCCTCAGACCAATCCTGTAATACTGAAAACTTATTCTTCAGCATCAGTCCAAAATCTTCCTTGGTCTTACGGTCCTTCAGAAGGCTGACGTTGTACTTCACTCTTCTGTCTGACGTATCTATCCAGCTCTGCTTCAGCTTCAGCTTCAATCTAGCCACCACTAAGTGATGGTCGGACGCCGCGTCTGCTCCTCTTCTAACTCTAACGTCCTGCAAGGATCTTCTGAACTTCTTGCTAATGCAGACATGGTGGATCTGATTTTCTGTCGTGCCTGCTGGTGATACCCAGGTACTCTTGTGGATCCGCTTGTGAGGAAAGATGCTACCTCCTATGACCAGGTTGTTAAGTGCACACAGATCCACAAATCTCTCTCCATTCTCACTCATCTCTGCCAGAGCGTGGGTCCCCATGACTTGTTCGTATCCTGTGTTGTCAGGTCCAATTTTGGCATTAAAGTCTCCCATAAGGATGATGATGTCTTTGTCTGGGAGAATCTCTAATATTTTCTGGAGTCTGTTGTAAAAATAATCTTTGTCCTCCTCTTCGCTGTCATTAGTTGGAGCGTAGCACTGAACAACATTCATCTTAGTCCTCTTCATTTTAGTTCTGAAGGATGCTGTGATGATCCTGGGACCATGTGCCTCCCAACCAATCAGTGCTCTCTGTGCCTGCTTGGACAACATGAAGCCTACTCCCTGTGTGTGGGGTGCGTCGCTCTCTTCATGTCCTGAATACAGCAACAGCTCTCCTGTCAACAGTCGTCTCTGTCCAGCTTGCGTCCATCTTGTTTCGCTAATGCCTAATAGGGTCAGGTTGTTGCTCCTCATCTCTGCTGCAACCTGCGCCGTCTTTCCTGACTCGTACATGGTCCTCACGTTCCATGTGCCTATGGTAATCCTCCTGGTTGCAAGAAGGGTAATCAGCTTAGTGGCTTCCTCACGGCTTTCACCACCCAGCGTCATGCATCTTCGAGTTGAAGACCCTTCTTTTTCCAGGGTAAAAGTCTCTGTTGTCTCTGTTGTTGGCGTTTCTGTAGCAGGTTGATTTTTCTACGGGGTGGAGTTGCTAGCCCCACGCCCAACCCTCCTCCTTTATCCTGACTTGGGACAGGCAGATGGCCCCAAAGGACCTCTCTGGTGGAGTTAGAGATTTCTGTAACATACAGAAAATCTAGTGAGATCTTTAAACTGATCAAGGCTCTGATATCTGCACCCCCTGATGCTCGCCCCAGAAAGTTATGTATACACCTGAAAAATGCATGCTAGATCTATAAACTGTACATATACTAGCTGTGAAGGTTGTGGCATTTATAGTATAAATTATGAATGATTGAAATAATGTGTATTTTAAGAGCTGATAGCTGAAAAGCAATGCAATGTACTTCTAATCCAGTAGCATTGCCTTGAGCTACTCTGAGGCCTCCTTTTAAACTCAGACATTAGCACAAAGCACACCTCTGACTGCAGGCATTTAAAGATCAACAGGGGCCAAAAAAGCTTTTAAGATCCAGTGAAACCAGGAAAACAACCATGTTCCCTTTCAGTGTCAAGTTAGATTGCCATCTTATGAGTGCAGCTATTTCAGGTACAGAGTGCTTAGTGGTTTGGGTCTTGTTGTGTGGAGAAAGTGTTCCATGGAAAACATCTGTTTCTTTCACCTGCAAACCACAATGTGCTGTGAAAAGGCAGGACTGTAGCCACAGAGACCCAAGGGGATGTGGGAAATCTGGCTCATAGGGATGAGCATGGTTTTCTGAAACATGGTATCAAAAAGAACACTTAAAAGGAGAGGATGCTTTTAAAGCATGTGATACACCGCAAACTGGATAGATCAGATTGCTTTTAAGCTTGAAGTTCTTACTGTATACTCTCATTATGTTCATAGTGGTAATCGTTCAGTTCTGCTCAAAATTGTGACAAAATATGTGTATACTTTGCAGTTACTGTAAAATTCTCATTGTTTTACCATAAGAGAATTAATTCTTGGAGGGGAAAAAAATCAATTGACAGTCAGCTACTGTACAGAAAACTGAACCTCTTTAGTGACTATAAAATCCACAGTACAGCTGGTGTTTTTCTGTTAGTGCTCTCATTACATATTTTTCAGTCTAAAATCAGATGCAGATTTCATATGTGTTGTTACATACGATGACCAGATCCTCTGCTGGTGTCAGTCATCAGAGTTCAGTCGAAGTCAATAGAGAACTTACACCCTCTGATGATTGGCCCTTAATTCGTTCTGAAAATAATTATCATTGCAGAAATAAGGGATAAGAACTTCAGCTAGTGTAAATCAGCATCACTCCATTGGCTTAATGGAGCGCTGTGAATTTACTCCAGCTCAGGATCTAGCCCAACGACCCTTACCATTTGGGACTGTTGTTTGATATCCCAAGCATTTCAGGCATTGTGCTGTTTTGAGGTGTAACTTCCATTGGCTTGATAAATTCTGGAACAGTCTCATGTTCTTTTGATTTATCAGGTGAATCAGTGTGGCATAGTGTAGTTTCTTTCCCCCACCTAAATTCCCTGTTCTGTTTATAGGAACTTACTGGGTACAGGTTAGCATTTTTATTAGTTAATTCTGTATCAGAGCCAACAAGCTGAACATCAGGAGTGAGGGAAAAGAGGCCAGAAACAGACTGAAGCTTCCAGAGAGAAAGATGAAAAATCATCAAAATGGAGTGTGACAATGGAAAAGGTTTAAAAAAAAAAATTACAAGTGAAAGAAAGAGATCCCCAGAACCACCTGGTTAGCATCCCAAAATACTAAGAAAGGGGTTGAATTAAATAATAATATCCCTGGGCCAGAGCCAAGACTTTCAAGTCAAATCCCCAATGCTAGAGAAGCTTTTAGAGGTATTGATCACTCACAGACTAAGGGAACAGCTGCAGATTGGTAAGAAATGGTCAGCATGGATTCATAAGTGGGAGGTCATGATTAACAGAGAAGCAACACAAGACAAGAGTACCACTGCTGTTCCAAAACCATAGCAAATCATCCCCTTTATAAAGAATAATCAGGTGGAAGGAGATTGCTCAGTAGTGTAACTTCAGACATCAGATTTAGAATATTTATATTCCTTGGTATAAAAGACTCAGAAGCCAGCAGAATTGATATAAATGTTTGTCCTTTCAAAGCGGATCGTATGAGTGTGTGAGTCAAGTTTTATCCGGTCTGTGTGGACATTAAAAATCCCCTGGCATGTTTTATAGGTGTAAGGAGTTGCCATGGTTAAAATGTACCCTCTTCCCCTGTTTTTGTTCTGTCAGCTGAGTGCTGCCCTCTGCCCCAAAAGTGGCTACATTTCAGTGTCACAGTAAGTATATGGCTTGCTTACCATTTCAGGAGCTGCAGGTGACTAGCCCCTGTGAAAATAAGGCTGTTTATTTAGGTGGCTAAATGAAAATTTAGGTGCCTAACTTTAGACAACCAAATTTGAGCATATTGACCCCAAAGCTACATCGTGCATCCATGGTATAACCCCACTGAAGTAAGCAGAGCTGCTCCCTAGAAGAATGAGGCCTCTATAGTCTAGACATTCTGAACAGTAATGTGACAAAACTAGAAAAAGGAAACACCCTTAATAATACATCATTCCTTGGATTTATTTTGCTGTGTTAACTGACTCCTTTTTTCAGCCATATATCAATGCACAGGAGTAACTATTCCCTAGCATAGTGTTTCCCAAACTTGGGACGCCGCTTGTGTAGGGAAAGCCCCTGGCGGGCCGGGCCGGTTTGTTTACCTGCCCTGTACGCAGGTTCGGCCTATCGCAGCTGTCACTGGACGCGGATCACTGCTCCAGGCCAATGGGAGCTGCTGGAAGCAGCGTGGGCTGAGGGACGTAGTGGCCGCAGCTTCCAGCAGCTCCCATTGGCCTGGAGCAGTGATCTGCGTTCAGTGGGAGCTGCGATCGGCCGAACTTGCGTACAGGGCAGGTAAACAAACCGTCCCGGCCCGCCAGGGGCTTTCCCTACACAAGCGGCGTCCCAAGTTTGGGAAACACTGCTCTAGCATATTTCCTTGTATCCTTAATAAATCTGTGTTAATGGCGTTCACAGAATATCAGGGTTGGAAGGGACCTCAGGAGGTCATCTAGTCCAACTCCCTGCTCAAAGCAGGACCAATCTCCAGACAGATTTTTACCCCAGTTCCCTAAATGGCCCCCTCAAGGATTGAGCTCACAACCCGAGGTTTAGCAGGCCAATGCTCAAACCACTGAGCTATCCCTCACCCCATTCATTTCATCTGACTTGGTAGAATACCTACAGGTTTTATTTTTTGTTTAATCTTACGGAGAAGGATGATTTTTGTCTCTAAAACACAGGACTCGGAGCCAGGAGATATGTGTTCTACCACTGCTGCTGCCTGTGTGACCTTGGGCAAACTTGTCTTGGTTTCTCCAGTCTATAAACAGGGGATAATAATATGCAGCTATTCCCCAGGGGTGCTGTGCTGCTGTGCTTGTTGCTATTTGTAATGCACTTTGAGATCCTTGAATGCAGATCTATAGTACACCTCTACCCTGATATAACGCGACCCGATATAACACAAATTCAGATATAACGTGGTAAAGCAGCGCTCTGGGGGATGGGACTGCACACTCCGGCAGATCAGCATGTCAGTGTGTCTGGCTCTGACACGCTGCTCTGAGCGGCGTGTTATGGGTGGGAGGCGGGCAGGAGGTGGGTTGGCAAGCGGGGTGAGGAGGCGAATGGGGAGGTAAGCAGCAGACAGGAGGAGGGTGAAGAGCCAGGCAGGCGGTAAGACAGCAAGCAGGAGAGTGGTGGACAGATGGTGAGGAGACTAGCAGTGAGGTGGGCAGGCAGGTGGGTAGGTGAGGTGAGGAGACAAGCAGCGGCCAAGCAGTTGGGAGCGCTGGGCTGACAGTGAGAAGGCTAGTGGGGGGTTGATTTGTCCCAGGCCCTGCACCCCTCTAGAGATGGCTGCGACACACTGCTCTGAGCAGCATGTTAAGGGTGGGAGGCGGACAGGAGGTGGGTGGGCAAGCGGGGTGAGGAGGCGAATGGGGAGGTGAGCAGCAGACAGGAGCAGGGTGAGGAGGCAGACGGGCAGGAAGACAGCAAGCAGGAGGGGGCGGGCGGGCGGGCGGACGCAGGGAGGCACACCGGACAGACGGTGAAGAGACTAGAGGGGAGGCAAGCAGTGGGCAGGCGGGCAGGTAGGTGGGGTGAGAAGGCAAACAACAGCCGAGCAGTTGGGAGCACTGGGATGATGGTGAGAAGACTAGCGGGGAGGCTGATTTGTCCCAGGCCCTGCACCCCTCTAGAGACGGCTTCAACACACTGCTCTGAGCAGCATGTTAAGGGTGCCAGGCCAGGGCTGAGGGGTTGGGTAAGGGGCAGAGGGTCTTGGGGGGCGGTCGGGACAAGGAGCCTTCCCTACCCAATATAACGCAGTTTCACCTCTAATGCAATAAGATTTTTTGGCTCCCAAGGACTGCATTATATTGGGGTAGAGGTGTAGTGCAAACCACAATTTTATAGATTACACTTTCAGATTAATTACAGTGGCTTTGGATGTGAGCCTTTTCAGTATGGAGATGATTAGCAGCACACAGACAATAGGGACTGTACCTTATAGAGTTAAACATCCAAACAACTTAGGATCCCTGGAGAGTTAAGCTCCCAGCTGAACATGATTGTCACTTTAAATCAATAACCGATTGCAGAGAGTGGTATTAATTCTACTTTGTGCTGAGAGAAATGTCCCAATCTATCTCATTTAAATGAAGGGGTTGCCATTCTTCATATCAGAAGGCTTGAATTAAGTGAATAACAGTTTTAGAATTTGGATCAGGAAACTTGTGTTTTGTCTTTCTAGAACCCCTTCTTAGAAGTCTTCCATTTGCTACTATATAAAGAAACTTTAAAAGTGCTCATTGAGGAACTGGACCCAAAATCCTTATCCAGGCCAAACTCCCAGTTACCTTTAGTGCCCGAGTCAAGGCTGCAAGATCAGGCTTGTTGGGAGACTGCTTCCAAATACATCATTGCATATCTAAAAGCAGCTTATAACCTCACAATGTGTGTTGTCAAAGACACAATGAATGGGACTAAGATAAATGATGCAGGAGAGTATTGCATAGTATGGTATTTCAATCACATGGATAAAAAAAATAAAATAAATGGCTTTCTAATAGCATTCCCTGTTACTTTTCCAGAGGCCATGGTCAAGGATGATATGAACAACTACATCAGTCAATATTACAATGAGCCCAGCAGTGGTGAGTTTTCTTTAAAGATTTAGATTTAAACTGAATTTCAGAGTATCAGACATGTGTAACTGCTGTATTGCACTGAATGACATAGAACAAGCAAGACTGAGCAATTAAGTAGATCAACCTGGGAAATTAAACCAATCTCTAAACCTATTGTGTTTTCCATTAAAGTTTATATCAAGGTGATAGTCTCTAAAGAATAAGGACCTGATCTTGCTCCCCCTGAGGTCGGCCATAATGGTTTCAAGATCCAGGTGTGCATTTTTCCTAGAGTAAGTTATCCAGTCAACAGAGTGTTCAAATGGCTATGGAAAAGAAACCTAGGGAGGAAATAAATGAATAGAAAATCAATTGGAAGTTAACTTAGACAAACCCCTTGCTGGGAACCTTTTAGAAAGGTTAAACTGAATGAATGAAGGATAAGAAAACTCAATGCCAGACAACATTGACTTGTGAGCAGTAGCACTGCATCATACCTCAAATGGATTTCTTTACTTTGAGTTGAATTGTAGCCACTAAAGGGTCATAAGATATCACTTTGCACTGCACTGAATGGCTTTCATACACGAATACCCAGTAGCTTGGATTTTAAAAGGTATGCTATAAAGCAAATAGTCAAGCAGTTCACTTGACTCTCTGCAAATTTGGTTAACAAAAATACCACTGCTTATGTGGCATTTTTATGTTCCATTTAAAAAAAAAAATTTACTCCCAAATGTTTTTAAAAATAATCAGGAGTATATCAGCCCCATATACGCCTTCCTGTGTCCTTGAGACCACAGATTCCATTATGGGACATTTGCAAATATAGCATTTTCTGGATACACAAATTTAAACTGCAAGCTCTGGGAGCAGGGGTTGTCTCTTTTTTGTTCTGTGTTTGTACACCATCCAGCACAATGGGGTCCTGTTTTATTACTAGGGCTCCTAGGAACTATGGAAAATCCAAATAAAATAATTACATTTCTATGAATGAAAGCTCTCTCCACTTACCAAACAATTTTACGTGAAAATGTGCTTTCGAGACTATCGTCACACATTTCAGAGGCAGGCCATTTTCAATTGAAATTTCTATTATTTTACTTACAGACAGCGGAGTTCCTGAAGCTGGTATTTGTGTCATTACCACAACAGCCATTGACGTGCACCACCCCAACATATCTTCTGACCTGTTCACAGTGGAAGTGCCCATGAAGATAGGAAGTAATGGAACTTCTGCTAGCGTCACATCAGGCAGTGCCTCCAGATCTACAGACAGCTCTGTAACCAGAGCCCAGAGTGACAGCAGCCAAACCTTTGGCTCTTCTACAGACTGCAGTACCACCCGGGAGGAATCCTCTGAATACGGCCCTTTAGACAAGGCTGGGAATGCAAAACATGATCAAATCAATTCTGCAAGGCATAGGGTCAGCAATGCAGTAGTTCAGGAACTGTTATCATCATTGTCAGAGGATTCTTGCTTGACACAAAAAGGCTTAGATCCAGTCAACCTTAAATTGCCTAGTCCAGCAGGGTCCGCCAAAGCTAGTCCTGAGCTAGAACATAGAGTGAACATTTACAACAAGAAGAACCAAGAGAGCTTTAATGTGCTCCAGATTAAGCCAGTTATTCACCTTCAGCAAACTGCCTCAGTGATAAAAGAAAAGTACAAATCTTTGGAATCCAAAGAGCAGAAGATTAATAGGGTCCCAGATTCATAGTTCTCCACAGTGGTAGGAAAAGATGAGACATTCTAGAGCTTTAATGGCACCCTCAGAACAATTACTGGCTGGATATCTTGCTCCTTGCGTGGTTTGAATGAATTTAATATTCATAAAATGCATGAGTTCTGAGAGCCAACATGAATCCATGACATTTCTAGCTTCAGAGGTCCTCAGGCCAAGTCCTGGATGAAGATAAAACATTCTGTATTACAAAATAATGACCTTAAAGATGTACATATTCTTAATCTTGGTTTTGTGAGGTTTTTTTAAAAATACAAATAATTTTTATGGAACTCTGAACAACCTTCTATCAGGTCAAGCTTCAGCAGGGTATGGTACATGCAGATGTAAACTTCTCCTTCTACTATTTCTTACTGTCCCTTTGTACATGACGACAGCTGTAAAATCCTTTGTACAAATTCTGCAGTTATTTTTGTTCTTCCCAAAATCTTTTTTCAAGGAGCACTTTGGGTGATGCAGATTAAAGGGGGAAACTGTGATCTGTTTCTATGTTAGCATGAGCTCTTTAAAGACAATACTTTGGAAAAGAAAATATCGTTTTCACTTCCAAGTCAACACGAGTGAAAAATGGACATTTTGCAAATTCAATTTTAATTAAAAAACACAAAGAAAATAGATGTTCATTCAGTGTTTTTATTCATAGATTTAGAGGTAGGCTAGATTCATGAGATTATTACTGTGGCTTAAATCTTCCATTTTGGAAAATATTTTGATCTCGTTTACATTTGACTCAGAGTTTAATGAAGTAGTTCATTGAACTCACGTGAATGTACAGTGACTATTGAAAGTGGACACACAGTTTTTTTTATAATCACAAGAATTTTTAAGACAGTTCAGCTACTTAAGACAATTTGAAAGATAACATCTAAGGTTCTCCTCTAGCAGTAGGTGTAACGCCTTTGGCCCAGATCCTTAGCTATGGCTGAGGAGTGCTCTGTATGATGCAGGAGTTTATGCCAAGGTAGATGGCCAGCTACGTGCTCAGCTTATCCCCAGGGATAAGTTAGGAGAGCCAGAAGGCTGCTTGCTGTAACTTGTGCTGCCTGCTAATAGCCTCAAGAGCCCAATATGGAGGCCAGACCTCTTTTCCCCAGCTGCATATCGCCTAAAGGCCACAGGGAGAGGGATGGCACAAGGACCAGTACACCAGTTGTATGCCACTAGCAGATCCCCCTGAGTGGAGTCGTCCTCCCATGGCCAGCTGTTGTTATTTATTATTATTTGCATGCCAAATTTAAGACCTATTTGCACCAGTAGTGCAACCCAAAGCAACCACAGTACAGCTCAAAGTATGGGGCATTGAGTTTATTTCTATTTATTTATAGCTGAATTATTTACAATTTACAGAACAGATCCAGTGAAAATCCATGTGCTGTTCTTTCCCTTTTAGATACTGTGCTAGTTGTATGGGAAGGTGTATTGATCAAATCCATCTTTACAAGTATTAGGGGCCCACCTGTCGTGACAAAAACAAATATGCAGCTCCTAGGATTTCAGTGGAAGTTACCCATGCACTGTCAGGGACAGTCAGGCTCTAGAAAACTTGCTCATATGTGAAAATTCGGCATTATCAAAGGAAACGATTGGTTAATATCTTACTTGCTAGACTAGAGCACTTGCAAGTATTTCAGCTGTAGGTTGGGATAAGAACATATGACCTGCCATTAGCAGGTCAGACCAATGGTATATCAATCCAATAGCCTGTTTCCACCAGTGGCCAGTGCTGGGTGATTCAAAGCAAGGAGTAAAACCTACACAGTGCACCTAATTGTGTATCACTGTACCACGAAGAGAAAGGAGACTTTCTGACCTCAGCTATTGATCCGCCTATGTTCCCCAGCTAGCAAAATTGCTGCTACTGTTTTCAGTCATAGAAAGTTTTATGAAACTTACTTTTGCATTAATAATATTTTGCATCGTGGAGTTGCATTATAAGTGATATCCATGTTCTAGTTTTAATTTGCTTTATCCTAAGTTCGATGAGTGCCCCCTTATTCTTTTGTTAGATGGCTGTCTATAAAACAAATTCACAAATGCAGCTGTTTCTGCTCACAAGACTAAGTGGACAGTAAAGGGCAGTTTTTCAGGAGTGCTTATCATTCACAACTGGGACCAGGTTTTCAAAAGAGCACAGCTGCTCTGTAGGCACCTGAATGGGTGATAAGTACCTCTGAAAATGGCCATAAATGGGGTCAGTCAAAAAGCTCCCCAACAGAAAAGGCACAACTGCTTTCCTTTTCCTTGCAAGGTAGTCAACTGCCATTTTTTGTGGTTTTAATGAAAAGCCACATATTGTCCAACTATTTGCTAAATTGATACATTTCTCCACCATTTAATTCCCCAAACTTGTATCTGCTTACCTAGGGAATGTTAAAAAAGGAGACATGAGTTTCCATAAAATTCCCCTTCAACATTGCTCTACTCTGGATCAATCTACAAATGCCTCATTTATGTATTTGGACATAAGCTGCTTATTCATTTGCATTTTGCTGAGTCTTGTGGTGAGTGGGTGGAATGAGCTTCCAAGTGAAGTGGTAAAGTCAAGTACTAATATATTTAAACAAAAATTGGATGACTGTGTGGAATTTGATAGATTGAAGGGGATCATTAGTTCTGTGCTTGGGAGAAGCTTGGGAGTCCCTGGGGACTGGAGGGAATTTTGCATTGATCATTCTTTTTCCGCAGATCAGCAATGGATTTTTTGCTTTACATGGGAGCATTTTGCCTTTTGATGACACATCCAGCTTTTAAAAAGTATCCTTTCAAACACTGATGTTGTCAGATTCCTTCCAGGCATGCAACGTTCCTGGCTGGCGTTTGGTACTGTACAGCTGTGTAACTAGTTTTTAAAAAGCCAAGACAAACACTTATGCATGAGCTTAACTTTACTACTGAGAGTAGTACTAGAGATTTGTTACTAATAGCAGTAAAATTAAGCACATGAGTGTTTGCAGGATCAGGACTGAAGAATTTGTTTTTATCAAATTGAGACGTATGGTAACTCAATCAAATGTGCATAAAACATACTTCTGTAATCCATGCACGCTGTGGGTATTTGTCATTTTTATAGATAAGTGGCCAGTGCTAAATTCCTTCTAAGCTGCGCAGTTGCACAGCAGGCTATAAAGGGCCGCAGCAGCAGGGGCCTGGAGAGGAGAGAGGTAGGGGGTGGGCAGGGACTGGTGAAGGGAGCAAATTGGGGTGTGCAGGGCTGCCAGGGGCCTTTCTCCTGGCTCCAGGAGCTTGCTCGCTGCTGCCGGCAGGGAAAGAGGGGCCCCTCCCCCAGAGCACCATGCTGCCCGCGAGGAGAGGGCTGGGGGGAGTTCTCTGGCCCCAGGGCAGCCTGCCTGCACCCCCCAGCTGGAGCCCTCACCCCCCACCTCAATGCTCTGCCCCAGCCCTTGAGTCCCCTACCACCCCCTGAACCCCTCATTCCCAGCCCACCCCGGGGCCCTCACCCACTGCACCCCCAGCCCTCTGCCACAGCCCTGAGCCTGTGATCTTTGGCCCCACCCCAGAGCCCACACCCCCAGCTGGAGCCCTCACTCCAACCCACATCCCAACCTCTGCCCTAGCCTTGAGCCTCCTCCCACACTCAGAACCCGTTGCCCCCCCCGATTCATTTTGTTACGTGCACCAATATGGAGGTGATTTGTCACACATCACCTCCATATGGGTGCACATAACAAAATTCATTCCACAGATGGGTGGGAAAAATTAGAGGGAACACTGGCAGCCACTGCAAGAAATAAGATTATGAAGGTCAGTGTGTACCTTGCAAGGTAAGTGTGATATGCTGAAATGACTATACTAATAGTAATCTGTACTCTTTTTCTGTCCTGCCACAGAGGGAAAAGGCTGGGAGAAAGCATGGGGGGAAAGGAAATGATACCAACAAGCCAGCTGACCTGTCACCGGATCTTGATTTAATGTGGGTATAATTGGAAGAGATGAGGTTTAAGTTTCCAATATCATAATTTAATAAGCGAATCGAGCTTCGGGGTGGTAGAAGGCTATATCCACTAAGGTTAACTTCTGTTCTTCTTCGAGTGATTGCTCATATCCATTCCAATTAGGTGTGCGCGTGCTGCATGCACGTTCGTCGGAAGATTTTTACCCTAGCAACTCTGGTGGGCCGGCGGGTCGCCCCCTGGAGTGGCGCCACTATAGCGCCTGATATATACCCCTGCCTGCCCATCCGCTCCTCAGTTCCTTCTTACCGCCGTGTCGGTCGTTGGAACTGTGGAGCACGGCATAGCTGTCCTCCACTTCCCTAGCTTCTCCTTGTTCACTCACCTCTCGTTGTATATAGTTATCATTAGTGTATAGAGTAATTAGTTTTATAGTTGTTAATCAGTTGTTGTATATAGTTTAGCAGGCTTGGGGTCTAGCCCTCCCCCGCACCCGGTGCCCGGGCTCATGCCCGGTTCGCCGGGATTCAAACCGTGCTCGGCCTGTAAAAAGCCGATGCCCACGAGCGATCCCCATGACTCCTGCCTAAAGTGCCTTGGGGAATCGCACGTATCCAAGGAGTGCCGCATTTGTAACGCCTTTAAGCCGCGGACCAAGAAGGAGAGGGACCATCGTTTAAAGACTCTCCTTATGGAGGCGGGTCTTAACCCTCCGTCCTCGGCACCGAGTGCCGACGCCACCCCTTTGGCACCGGACCGCGCCGGCTCCATGAAGACGCCTCGGCACCGGCCTTCCCCAGCGCAGGGTCCCGATCGAAGGCCATCGGCTTCCTCTACACCTGCGAAGCAGGCTCGTGTGGACCACCCAGCATCGGCTCCTGCTGCAGCACCGACGCCAGTGGTACCGTCGACTCCGGCCCCGAAAGGTCCGTCGAGTCCAGTCTTGGAGAGCTCCCCGGGGAGACCTGTGGTCAAGCTGATGGTCCCCTCTACACCAGAAACATTCTCTTCGGCCAGGGACCTTATCGCGATGACCGAGTCTGCTCTGCCTCAACCCCCAGCACCGCCGGTGCAGGTTCTACAGTCTAGAGGCAAACCTGCAGCCATGAGACCTCCTTCCCTGGATTCGGCGAGCCGGCACCGATCTCCATCTAGGTCCCGGCACCGCTACCAGTCTCGTGGAACGTCTCGATCTAGGCGCCGCTCGCAGTCCCGGCACCTCTCACCGCGGTGGTACTGGTCGTACTCGCGGCGCAGATCCACCTCACGCCCAGCCCCGTACCCTTGGCACCTCTCTGGCTCTAGTCATCGCTACCGGCACCGAGACTCGTGCAGCCGCTCTCGCCGTCGGCGTTGCCGATCCCGGTCGACCTCCCGGCACCGAGCTGGTGGCAGGTCCCCATCTCGATCTCGGAACCATTATGATTCCTGGTACCGGTCCCCGGCACCGAAGAGGTCTTCACCATAGGGGGCGAGGGACCCATACCAGCCTCGTTCAGCCCCCCCCCGGCCATCCCGCCAGCCGTCTGTGTCCTCTCAGGCAGATAGTGTTTACGCCCCGGACACCGACGTACCTGCTGCTTTGTTCCAGGAACCCCAGCCTCAAGAGCATGGACCGCAGCAGTGGGGGTTCTGGACGCCTTGGGCGTACCATCAAGCCCAAGGCCTTCAGCCAGGTCCCTCACGTTCAAATGTCTAGGAACACAGGGTTCCGGAGGCCACAGTTCCCGTCCTCCTCCTCCTCCCACGGAGGAAAGGTTGTCCCAGCCTCAGGACCCCGAGCCTCCTGTGGAGTTGGACGCAGTTCTTCAGGCAGAGCCCTCTGCAGACCCGCTCCTGCCTGGTCTCTCTTCTTCATCCTCCCGGACAAGGCTGTGGCTGGAACTTCATCTACCAGCCCCCCTCCGCTTGACCTCAGGGCGCACCAGGACCTCCTCAGGCGTGTTGCACAGAACATGAACCTGCAGGCCGAGGAGGTCTCGGAGATACAAGATCCAGTGGTGAACATATTGTCAGCGGATGCCCCCACTAGGGTTGCCCTTCCGTACATTAAAACCATTCAAGCCAATGCCACTACCATCTGGCAGTCTCTGGCTTCTGTTCCCCCGCTGCACGAGGGGTGGAACGTAAATACATGGTACCCTCAAAGGGGTATGAATACTTGTATGTCCACCCTCCCCCTTGTTCCCTCGTTGTCCAATCTGTGAACGAGAGGGAGCGCCATGGTCAGGAGGCCCCGGCCCCAAAATCAAAAGAGGCGAGACGTATGGACTTACTCGGCTGAAAGGTCTACTCTGCAGGGGCCCTCCAGCTCTGCGTGTCCAATCAGCAGGCCCTCCTTAGCCGCTACAGCTATAACACCTGGGCCGCAGCAGACAAATTTAAGGAGCTGCTTCCACAGGAAGCACGTCAGGAATTCTCCACGATCCTCGACAAGGGCAAAAAGGTTGCGAGAACTTCCCTACAGGGTTCCCTGGACGCCGCGGACTCAGCTGCCCACACTCTGGCATCTGGCGTTACTATGCGCCGTATCTTGTGGTTGCAGGTCTCTGGCCTCCCCCCGGAATTCCAATATACCATTCAGAACCTCCCATTTGAGGGCCAAGGGATGTTCTCAGACAAGACTGACCCTAGGCTGCAAAGCCTAAAAGACAATAGGGTCATTATGCGCTCTTTAGGGATGCATACACCCGTAACCCAGCGCAGGCCCTTCCGGCCACAGCAACAACACGGGCCTTATCCCCAACCCCGGCAGAGGCAAGACTTCGCAAGACGGCGAGGCAGGAATGGTCGCCGCAGACAATCCGGCAACCACGGAGGTCAGAACCAGAACCCCTCCAAGCCTTCCTCTGGGCCGAAACCTTCCTTTTGAAGGTGTGCCCGAGGGCGTTGTACCAGTTTCTTTGACGAATCCGTCCCCTCCTTTTTCCAACCGTCTTTCCCTTTTCCTCCCTGTGTGGTCCCAGCTAACATCAGACCGCTGGGTCTTACGCACGTTGGAACTTGGATACCACCTACAATTTGTTTCAAACCCTCCCTTCCACCCCCCTCCCTCATCCCTCTTCAGGGACCCCTCTCACGAGCAACTCCTCCTACAGGAGGTGCAAGCGCTCCTTGCCAAAGGAGCCATAGAGGAGGTTCCCGAGCTCAAGCGGGGCAAGGGGTTTTATTCCTGCTACTTCCTGATCCCCAAGGCGAAGGGAGGTCTCAGACCTATTCTCGACCTGCGGAAACTCAACAGATACCTGGTAAAGTTGAAATTCCGTATGTATCCCTGGGGACCATTATCCCATCCCTGGATCCTGGAGACTGGTACGCCGCCCTCGACATACAAGATGCCTACTTCCACATAGCCATCTTCCCACCCCACAGGAGGTTCCTTCGGTTCATGGTCAACCGACAACATTTCCAATTCGTGGTCCTCCCGTTCGGCCTATTTACAGCCCCAAAAGTGTTCACCAAATGTATGGCTGTAGTCGTCGCCCACCTTTGCCGCAGTTGCATACACGTATTTCCATACCTAGACGACTGGCTTATCTGGGGGACTTCCGAGGCGCAAGTCCTCAGTCACGTCCGCATGGTCAAGAACCTTTTCTTAAGCCAAGGTCTAATGATCAATGTGAAAAAATCGACGCTAATCCCCACTCAGAGGATAGAGTTTATCGGCGCCACCCTGGACTCCACTCTTGCCAAAGCCTCTCTGCCACTGTCGAGGTTCCAAACTATGGCGGCCATCATACGGAGACTGCAAGCAGTGCCCTTGACCTCGGTGCACACCTGCCTTACCCTGTTGGGCCACATGGCGGCCTGCACGTTGTAACGAACTACGCAAGGCTCCGCCTAAGACCCCTCCAGTCCTGGCTCAACGCACAATACCGTCCGGCCAGAGATCCTATCGACATCATTGTCACCATTCCCCAGGATGTCTTAGACTCCCTCCAGTGGCGGCTGGATCCTTCCGTGGTGTGTGTGGGGCTCCCGTTCCATCCGCCCCAGCCCTCAGTGTCCCTGACAACGGATGCCTCCTCCCTGGGTTGGGGGCTCACCTCGGGCTCCTGCGAACCCAAGGCCTGTGGTCACCTCACGAGCTAGCCCTCCACATCAAAGTCCGGGAGTTGAGTGGTCCGCCTTGCTTGTCAGACGTTTCGTCAGCACCTCCAGGGCCGTTGTGTCATGGTATTCACCGACAACACAACGACCATGTATTATATAAACAAGCAGGGCGGCACGAGGTCTTCTCCCCTGTGTCAAGAGACCTTATGACTCTGGGACTTCTGCATAGCCCATTCTATTCACCTCATCGCATCCTTTCTCCCGGGGGTTCGGAACACGCTGGCAGATCATCTCAGCAGATCCTTCCTTTCCCATGAATGGTCCCTTCACCCGGACGTTGCTCTTTCGCTCTTCCGGAGGTGGGGGTTTCCCCGAATGGACCTCTTCGCATCCCGCGGGAACAGGAAATGTCAGATGTTCTGCTCCTTTCAAGGCCTCTCACCGGGTTCAGTGGTGGATGCCTTCCTTGTACCGTGGATGATGCACCTGCTCTATGGCTTTCTACCGTTTCCGCTCGTCCACAAGGTCCTACTGAAGGTGCGCAGGGACAAGGCCCGCTTGATCATGATAGCTCCAGCTTGGACCCGGCAGCATTGGTACACCATGTTGCTAGAACTTTCCATAGCCAACCCTGTCCCTCTGCCCCTTCACATGGACCTGATCACTCAGGACCATGGCAAGCTCTGTCACCCGGACCTTCAGTCACTCCACCTCACGGCGTGGCTCCTGAGTTGCTGACCCGGTCTGAGCTCCGTTGCTCTACCCCAGTGCGACAGGTGCTCCTGGGTTGCAGGAAGCCTTCCACTAGAGTGACGTATTCGGCCAAATGGAAGCGTTTCACATGCTGGTGCGCAGAACGGAACTTCCTTCCCACCGAGGTCTCCATTGCTGATATCTTAGACTACCTCTAGTCCCTCAAGCAACAGGGCCTAGCGATATCATCTCTCTGGGTTCATCTGGCGGCCATCTCCACCTTTCACCCAGGAGGAGACGGCCGCTCGGTGTTCTCTCACCCTATGGTGACTAGATTCCTTAAGGACCTGGAGCGTCTCTACCCCCAGGTTCGCCGCCCTGCCCCTACCTGGGACCTTAACCTGGTTCTGGCCCGGCTCATGTCCCCTCCATTTGAACCATTAGCGACGTGCTCCCTTCTCTACCTCTCATGGAAAACCGCTTTCCTGGTGGCCATCACATCAGTGAGATGAGTCTCGGAGCTTCGGGCCCTCACAGTAGATCCCCCGTATACTGTGTTCCACAGGGACAAGGTGCAGCTGAGGCTGCACCCAGCCTTTCTCCCCAAAGTGGTATCGGTTTTCCATGTTAACCAGGAGATCTTTTTACCTGTCTTCTTCCCAAAACCCCATTCATCTCGCAGGGAGCAAGCAGCTGACACTCACTGGATATCCGTAGGGCGCTCGCTTTTTATTATAGAGCGAACTAAACCATTCGGGCACAGAACCCCCAACTCTTTGTTGTTGGTGGCTGAATGTGTCAAGGGGTTACCCGTCTCCTCGCCAGAGGATTTCCTTGTGGGTAACGTCCTGCATCCGTGCCTGTTGTGACTTGGCTCACGCCCCCCCCGGGCACGTGACTGCCGCACTCCACCAGCGCTCAGCCTCATCGCTGCTTTTATTTGCTCACGTTGCCCATTCAGGAACTGTCGGGGCAGCGACCTGGTTCTCCGTCATGCCTTCGCTTCCACTACGCCTGGTTCAGCAGTCTAGGATGAACGCAGCTTCAGCTCCGCCATTGTTGACTCTGCAACATCTCACTCGACCTCACCGCCTAGGTTAAGGCTTGGGAAATCACCTAACTGGAATGGAGATGAGCAATAACTCGAAGAAAAGACGGTTACTCACCTTTGTAACTGTTGTTCTTCTGAGATGTGTGCTCATATCCATTCCACACCCGCCTCCTTCCCCACTGTCGGAGTAGCCGGCAAGAAGGAACTGAGGAGCGGATGGGCCGGCAGGGGTATATATCAGGCGCCATAGCGGCGCCACTCCAGGGGGTGACCTGCCTTCCCACCAGAGTTGCTAGGGTAAAAATCTTCCAACGAACGTGCACGCGCGGCGCGCACACCTAACTGGAATGGATAAGAGCAACACATCTCGAAGAACAACAGTTACAAAGGTGAGTAACCGTCTTTTCAGCGTGCAGCGCTAAAAATGGCTGCCCAGTCTTACATACAACATGCAGGGCTTGTTCAATTTAAATGTTACAGTATCACAGCCTGTGGGGGCAGAATGAAATCATTTGGGGTTATTTCCTCCTTTTTCCTCACTGCCCATTATCAGGAGCCCTCAGAGGCTGTTGTGTAAACTAAAGAGCAGTGGGCTATGGGAGTCATAAAGCACATCATAAAGGAAGCTCAAGTTCCAATATGACTTGAAGCTAACTAACCCCTGCTTCTTGCAGCCTAACTGCTAAGGCAATATGGCAGGCAGCATCAGCTCGCAGGTCTCCATCTGCCCGTCACCAACCAACGCCTCAGAAAATTAGCTAGATCACAAAAGCTGTTTGTTGATCTTCATGAGCCACAGAAATTGAATTAAAAAACCAAAGAGCTCAACTCATTTGACTTGAGAGCTCATGATAATGGTAAGCCCTCCGTCATCTCCGAAAGCTGCTGCTACTTGAAAACAGCTTCCTCATTCTTGCATTTGGACCTATAGTACCTGGCCTGTTACACAAAGGATTTCTTGTTTTATTTTAAGCATTTTGGTCAAATTATTTTGGTCTCATGACCTGGATCCTTTCTTTTTAAGTTACTCGCTGACAGACAGATGAGTTCATTGTCTGGGATCAGCCAAGGAGAGCCTCAGTCTCTGCTGACATCACCCCACCTTCCCCACACACACACACCCATCCCCACACCCAGGCCACCCAACAGGGTCAAGTTAGTTCACGGTTCTTCTGCCTTTTCCCTGCATGTAATTATATATAAGGGATGCTGACCCCTCCCCTCCCCCCATCCCATAACAGAAGACAACCCAGGGAAAGCAATCACATGTAACAATATCTACAAACCAGAGGAACAGTGTTAATAGTTCTAGTCATTGGGGCGTAACTGTATTAGAGATCATGCTCCTGAGATGTCCTAGTCACACTGTATAGCAGTCCAGGGGTTAATTCATACAGTTGTGATTTGCTATTGGCCACATCTGAGAAGAGAATATGATCTTATGTGTTCTACATTATGCGCTGCAATGCACATCCATTGTAGAGTGTCTATGGACCAAGTAAGGAGGCAGAATTTGCGGCTGACAAATGAATTCATGTCCTTACTGTTGTTGCAGTATATATGTATTTCGTTATTCCCCCACCACCACCCCCGCCACTCCACAATGCGATCGTACTGCCTTGCAAGTCAGAAACTACATGGAACAGACACGTAGAATGCCTGGGTACCAAGGGAGCTGTTTCTCACAGCAACAAACCACATGAAAGCTCTCCCAAGTCAGCTCCTCCTCATATGAATTGGTTGCAGCTCCCAGACTGCAGGTAATAAAGGCAAGTACCCACTTTGTTGCTAAAATTACTCCTAAAGCAGGGGGGTTGTTCTCAGAACACCCCCTACTTTACCTCCGTTTGGCTTCTCAAATGCACAAGCACACCAGCACTTCGTAGCTTAAGAATTTTGGAATGTATGTAATGTTTATAAAAGCTGGGGATTAATAGTGAAAGCCACATGCAATAGCACCCAAGATTCCCCATTCTGCCTTTCCAGGACACCTCAGGAATGGTTGGAAACATACCTGATATTCCAGTGCAAGGGGTGGGGATTAAGCAGAGGCTGCCAGTTTGAAGTTCAAATTGACATTGTTATCAACAGCATTGCAGATGCAGAAGAGGATCATTGGGAAAAGCAAGGCCTCAGCTGCCTCTGTGACATCTGTCCATCCAACCTATTTTTGCTGGACTTGCTGATACCTGTGCAGCATCAATGCTAGTGGTACTAACAGCAAGCAGCATTGTGTAATGTTCTGGTCATGTGGCTCATGACGGTATGAGGCTGTTCAAGGGGAGGCCAGACCCAAGCTCTTCCTCTCTCACTGTGCAAGTTTGGTCCTGATCTGAGTCCCGTGGATGACAAGGGGTACTGGAGCAGTCCCTAAGAACATCTAGCCAGCCAGCCCTACCAAAGATTTGTTTTCCAGAGACGATGTTTTGAATTTGCCCACCTACCCAGAACTGAGGTTGATTTTGTTTGGGAAGGAAAATATTGGAGTGTCCCTGGGGCAACCCATCTACATGGGGTTCAAGTAATTTTTCAGAGCTGTATACAGGCAGTTCTGTGCTCATCATCAGTGGAGCTTCCTGTACTCTGTTTGTTCTATGTTGTGTTTAACCAGGAGTACGTGAGTCCTTCGTTTCTCTGTTTCTTGGTCCCCTAGCACAGATACATGTGGCAATCCCAGTAGTCTGGAATGTCTACCTTAGTGAAAATTACAAGCATAAGGTTGCAAAGGAAGTGGAAGGAACCATTTACAGCTGGAGGCTCACCAAACATGAGCCGAAATAACTTGCTATCATTTAGTGCCTTATTGTGCTAGGGGTGTACAAACATACAGGAGATGACAGTCCTTGCCCCAAAGAGCACCTCATCCGAAAGACAAGACATGGGTGACACAAACAGGTTGAAGGGTGGGGAAGGGGAAAGGATGTGATTACAAAAAGAACAGGCGGGTTTAGCTCAGATAGGGGTGTGCCTGGTCCCAGAGAGGTTAGCTTTTCCTCTGCCTTTATTGTTGGTAGGTTCTGTATGTGTCACCAACAAGAAAAGAATAGATTTTGGGGATGGGGTCGGGGCAAATGCGCTGCAGGATGGGGGCAATGTTAGGGCTCAGCACAAGGTTCAGTGAGGAAAGGGCCAGAATGACGAGAGATGTGCAGGAGCCAGCCAGGAGGGACAAACGGGTGGCTGCTGGGGACACAGACCAGTGCAGTTTCTCTGTGCGTTAGGCCAGATTTACCTCCTCCTGTCTCCAATGCTCATTATTTTTTTGTACAGAGGCAGAAGGGCCCCGCCTCTGTAACCCAGTCCGGAGGCCACAGCATGGGCTTCGCTTCCTGGGGCTTTTGGCTGGCATCTCTGCTAGTATCCAGCAGTGAAGTGTGGCTAACAACCAGGCCTCAGCCAGGCAAATGCACAACACAGAGCTTCTAAAGAAGGGGAACACAAATAAAATGACAAAGAGCAAAAACGCTCCAGGCTGCAGCTAAGAATGTACAGCCCCAGGCACTGTTAGGTTAGCTTCTACCACAGCTTGTGCCTCTTCTCTCTTCAGGACTCCCAAAGCCTGAGCCAGCTTTGTCACTGCTCAGGCAACTTCTTTTGTGATAGCTGCTAACAGTCCACCTGTGACTCAATTAATTCCAGCCTCTGCCTAAGACTGTGGTTTGCAGGAAGTGGCTGGTTGCAGCTCATCTTCCTTGGTGAATGGAAAGCAACTGTGCCTGTCCCTTTCCCAGGCAGCTTAGTGCTAGTTCCTTTAACAAAATGAACTACGCCAAACGGAGAGATGGGGGAAAGGAAACCCTTTAAAAAGAAGGAAGGACTGATTTCCTCTTTGCTCTGGGACACAAGCTACCACATGGAACAGCACAGTGATTTATGGGAGAGAAGAACTAACAGGTAACTCTGTCACTCACCATATTCCATTCATGCGCCTTTTCACAATGTCTAGCGGGAGGTTTTTGTGGACATTTCAAAGGTATATGGCCTCTCATACTGAACTAGTGCCTCTGTCCCACTGCTGGGGTGTGAAGGAAGGGTTGGGGAATAACACTCGAGCATTAGATCTGGGCATGCAATTCACAGGCCTTGTGTGAATTGTACTACAAAGTGACCAGCATGTAACAGTGACTAATACGACCTCTGGCATCGCCATAGTCTGTGTGCTGAGAGCAGAGGAAGGGTGAGCCATGGGAATCTTGGATTCCATCCCAGGATTTGGTGGGAAATGTGCTCTGGTGGACACAGACTCTCCTGCCCATTTCCTGCAGCCTGGTGCCTTTTGACTTGTCCCAGCACACGCTCTTCTCCATCCCATACTTCTCAGCCAGCTTTTTTTAATGTGGGCCTTGTCTCCCCCTCTAGGCCTCTCTTCCCCCAACGCTCATTCTCTCCCTCAACCCCTCATCTAGTCCCAAACTCTTGGACCACCCACCGCCAGGTTTCCCTCCCACTCCAACCTCTTGCACCCAGTCTCCTTGCCTGGCCAGTCCCAGATCCTCCTCCTGGTTCCTCAGCCAATCTGTATATTGTCCCCACTTTCCTCAAGCTGGAGCCCAGCCTGCGCCTCCATCCCAAGGCTCCTCATCCAGTCTCAGTCTCTGTCCCACCATCTCCCTGGCTTCTCATCCCAGGCTCTTTACAGGGCCAGTCCCAGCCATACCCCAGCTCCTTGTCAGATCTCTCCTCCCTCCCTGTTGCCACTGTTCTCCCCTCTCCCCCACTGTTTCCTAGTCCCAGTCTCCTTGGCCAGCCAGTGCACAGTCTCCTCCCCGCCCCCCCCAAAAGCTCCTCATCCAATCTCACTGGTTTTCCTCCCCACACCCACACAACCATCTGCTCTCCCACTCTCTCCTTGCTGAGACAGTACAAATCTCCTCTTCCCAAGTCCCAGGCCTAGTCTCACCCACCTCCAGATCCAGTGTCAGCAGGCTCCCAGTGGTCTCCTTTCCCTTCCCACATGAAGCCACTGTTGCAGCAGAGAGCAGGCAGAAATAGAATCTTTTTAAAATGAAGTGAAATTGGAAAAAAGAGCTGGCCTGTGCCAGTACATTATGCACTCTAAGCCCATGCGCTAATCAGAGTGGAGCTGGTAATGAAACAAAAAAAAAATCTCTGCCGCAAGTTTCCTGGCACATCAGGCCTCCCTGTCACAGCAGGGGGTATTAATTTAGGTGCTAAGGCACTAGAAAGCCCCTGTAAGATATTGCCTGTGGGGGGGAGAAGTCAATTGTGCTGAACTTTTGCTGCTCCCTCCTGGTCTGAAATGCTTGTTGGTGCCTCTCCCCTGCATACTGCACTGAATATTTGTTTCATGCTGTGTAGCTTGAAGTCAGCCATGGGCTGGAACTCTTTGGAAAGCCACCTTGGCCTGAAGACAAACAGAAACTGCAGTGCACCAGAGGGTGGCACTAGTTTAACACAAAGCAATGCACTCAGGGCCACACAGGTGCAGCAGCAGCTTAAAGGGCCACAAAGGCTGTTGAGATGCAAGGCTCCTTCCCTTCTGCCACTATGTTTCCGTTTGGGCTTTAAGCACTCAGTATAAAATGATGGGTTTTGGCTTCCTAGGTTTCAGTGCAGGGACATTTGGAATTGGCATCTGGCAAATATTTAATCTAATTAGCTTCAGAGCTGATTGAACGTCTGTTGTTGAAATTTATTGTTGGTTGTGGAAGAGCCTGTTGGCAGGGCTTCATGCAGTAGCACTCTGTTCCCAACCTGTATACAATCTGGCTGATCACTCTGGGCATGGGGGAAATGAAGCAGAAGGCTCACCTCCCTTCCCCACCCCCAGCAACCCCCTTCTAAATATATTTTGCATGGATTTCAACTTAGCCACAGGCCTCTTCCCTTGCCTGTGTGTTGGACCCAAAATAGTCCTCGATGCAGGAAACGTGACATGCTGTGGGATTTACCCCATTACTGTAAATAACTTTCTGTAATGATTTTCAGCTGTACAATGGAGGGGGCTCCAAATGTGTGTGAATCATAGACAACGTGGGACTGAAGTGAGGGCTGTGCCGTGACAGAGGGATGCAAGCAGAGCTCAGGGGTGAGACAGGGTAGTTTAGCCTCCTTACCCATTCAGTTTTCTGAGCCAGCTATCGCCAGGTGTGCCTGTAGCAATGCCATAGCTGTCTCTCCTCTGGGGCCTGCCACTGTCACCAGAGGGTAATGACTCCTTTGAAGTGGTCACCGAGAAGTAAAGAGCGCTAGAGTCCCTTCCCAACAGTACTAGCTGAAGGGAAAAGTACAAACAGCCACTGCAGTAAAATGTGAGGCTTGCTTTGGAGTCTGCCAGCTCTTCCAAATGGCTAATCTAAGCACCCTCATGCCTAGCCGGTACTGAAATGGGCGTTGTCAGCAGAAAACCTAGATGTGGCCCAGCATAATGGTGGGCAGGGGCGGCTCCAGGCCCCAGCATGCCAAGCATGGGCTTGGGGCGCTCTGCTGGGGGCCAGGAGGGCAGCAGGCAGGTTGCCTTCAGCGGCATGCCTGCGGGAGGTCCACCAGAGCCACAGGCCTGGCGACTGGCAGAGCGCCCACCCCAGCATGCCGCCGTGCTTGGGGCAGCGAAATGTCTAGAGCCGCCCCAGTGGACAATAATTCCTTTAAGACAGCAGCACTGAATTACACTCCAGCTTACGTGACTAGTGGTGTGATCCACTGAATGAAATTAATACCAACAGCCTGACCCCTTCCTGATGAGTAACAAGTTCATGGGACTTTTTGGTAAGAGGACTGTTCCTCTGCAGGATCTGGCCAGCATCTAGTTCTCCATTCACCCTACCTAAATTCCTGGGTTTGGGAGAGGGCTGTAGATTGGGGGAGCAATCTTGCATGTGCCTGCCTTGCCCATTGTGCTCTGTTATGACTCATTAAGATCCAGCCCTCTCTAAGCTGGCCTTTTTCCTCACAAATGCCTTCATAGCCTCTTTTGCCTTCAGAAGAGGCCCCTGCTGTGCCCTATACTGCCCAGCTCCTTTCTTATAGCCCTTGCACCCCTTTTCCTCTACCCACCCCCTCCCCCGGTGCTGTCATTTGCCCAGCTTCTCTTTGACATCCAACACTTCTTGGTTCAGTTCTGCCAGCCCTTGAAACTGTTTCCACCCTGGCTCCTGCCCCAGAGCCTCATCTATCCTGTGTCACCATTTTATTATGGGCTCTAGCAGCACACTGCTGATGCACAGAGCTGGGCTCTCACTTGGCCTATGCTGCTAACTGCCATGTGTGCCTAACTCACACTACCACTGACATGCTTTTCTACCATTGGCAGGCTCCCCCCCGCCCCACTTTGTTCTCATGAGCATCTGTTGAGCCCATGGTAGGCTATGCAACTTTAGCCTCTTCCTCCTCTCCCCCAAAGCCCTTGTCACGCCTCAGACATGCTCTGTAACTATCTCTGCTCTTGCCAACACCACCAGCTATTATTGGCGAAAGCTAACTGCTTATATTGCATGTTCATCTTGCCTTCCCTCAGCTCCTGCCTCACACGTGACCGCTTCAGTGACCCCCATGCTTGGTGTCTCAGCCATTTTGTCACTGCCACTGGCCTTAAACCCAACAGCCAAGACCAGCCACACACACACTCAGTCCACCAGGAATACTCATTCTCCAAATATTTTGATGCAAACTCAGTGTCTGTGGCCTACATCCCCACACTGCAGCTCTGTACACCTGTGTGTATTTAGGGCCCATCCCCTCCCAGTAGAAGGACTTCCCCAGCCTGTCTTTGGTTCTGTTTACCCCAGCATGACCACTGGGATGATCATGGGCTAAGCTTAAGAGCTTCCCCCTGTATTTAGTTGGAACCACCGACCATTTGTGCGGCTGCCCTTCTTCCTGGCGTCCACCAGAAAGAATTTCCCTGTATAAAAGTCCTTGGTCTATAACAAACCGGGATCGGTCAGAAGAGCTGAGAGGCGGTGGTTGTTCCGTCCGCCACCAAGCTTTCTGAAGGCTGTCACCTGCTTCCTGCTCAGTCTGGAACTGTTCCCTTGAAGCTGGGGACACCAGTTTTCCTCAGACTGGGGACTTGGGCTTGGTCCTCTGGAAGTGATGTAGATGATGGGGTTGTTCTATAGCTGGTGTACCACTGTCCACTGGTGCACCGGGTGGTATTTCAGGCTCTGCCTGAGCTCTCGGTATGGTTGTCTGTTACTTTTGCCAGTTCAGGCTCGTTGGTCCCTCTGGCGTTGGGGTTGAAGTGTGGGTTGCACTTGCTTGTGCTGGTGCTGGTTGCTGTTCCCGTTCCGGTCTGGATTGGAGGTGTTGTGGCTGTTTCAGCCGTTGACAGGGATCCGGGTCCACTACCTCAGTCGGGTCTCTGGTAACACAGACAGGTTCTCTGTGGACGGTTCGGAACAGGAATAGGTCTGGAAGCTTGCCGGTTTGGCTGCGTGTAACCATTCCCTCTCTCTTGGACTGCTTCACTTGGTTGGCCAAGTCTTCCCCAGTAGCATGGGGAGATAGTTGTCATAGACTGCAAAGTCCACATTCCTGACCAGCCTTTGTACTGGACAGGCAGTTCAGCTGTAGGTAAGTCCACAGCTTGTGACAGAAGGGGTAAATGGTTCACTTTGGCCTTGAGTTGATGAGTTTGGGATCGACGAAGGATGGTGGATAGCTGACACTTGTGCTCCGTGTCTCTCCACGCGGTAACCTTCTTTCACCCACTCTCAAATTTTCCCTCGCTCCAAGGGGATTTGAGAGTATTCTGGGCCTGGGGATCTTAGTCTGCTGGGGTGCAATGACTTGCACCCGGGTGGGTTATTCGGCAGTTGGCTTTGATATGCCCGTTTCATTACACTTATAGCATCTTTCAGGTAACGGGTTACTGGGTTGAAGTAAGTTACTGGAGACTGGTGAGGTGAAAAGATAGGTGGTCTGTGGCTTTTCTGGTTGTAGTGGGGCTTTGGTTGCCCTCGTTGTAGGGTTTATTTGTCAGTGTGCTCCTGGGGTGTTCACCCCCTTGTACAGTAGCTTTCCTTGCTCTCTGCCACTGCATCCATTTTGGCTCCAATCTCCCCGCCTCGGTGAGAGTTTTGGGTTGTCCATCTAGGATGTAGCGAGTATGTTCTCAGGAACACCATCCAAGAACTGCTCCATTTGTATGAGGTGCGCAGTTGGTTCAAAGGTTTGACCTGGGATCCTGCTATCCAGGCGTCACAATGCTTCCCACGTAGTAGGCGTGTTGGGAAATGACCCATCCGGTTTTCACTTTTGGTTTCTGAACCGCCGACGGGCGTGATCCGGGGTGATCCCTATTCTGGATCTGGCCATGGTTAGAAACAGTTGATACTCCCATATCGGTCCCGTGGCATTTCAGCCGCCACGTCTGCCAAGGTTCCCACTGAGGTGTGACCTTAGCTCGGCATTATTTGGTCTGTAGGATCTTGTACCACAAGACAGGCCTTTCAAAAAGTTTAAAAGGTCTCAGTGTCATCACCTGCCTTGTAGTTGGGAAATTTCCTGTGCGGTTGAACCACAACTGGCAGCGGAGGGGTAGGATTGCTGGGCCCTGATGCTTGCCCGTTCTACTTCAGTTCATGCTTTCTTGTTTTTCCCTCTCTTCACTTTCTTTTTGTGTTTTTTCCATTTTTGGCGGTGGTTCTCCCTGTTGAGTTCGATCTGTCTTCTGTGGACTGCTCTTCTTCTTCTTGTTTTCTTCGGTAGGCACCCTCTTCTTCTTGTTGTTTTATTGTGGTGGCCTGCTCTCGTTCTTGAAGTTGCTTTCGTGATCTGCTTTTTGGCTTCTTGTGTCTTTTGGTGTGCTGCCAGTTTGAATTGTTCCTCCTTTTCTTTAGTTCCATCTCCTTTTTGTTTAATTTCAAGATCCTGAAGTTTTTTTTTTCATAGATCGTTGTGTTCAGCGATTTTCGTTTGTCGTCCTTGGAACCATGTTCCTGGTTTCTTGTGTTGTGGTGCCCTCTGGTGTCTGTTGTCTGAATTGCTGGCTTTCTGTCTCTTGAGATTTGCCTAGCAACTGCTTTGACTTGCTCTAGCTCTATTTGATAGGCAATTGAACCAAACAAAAGCTACTTTATTCACCTGTGTGCGTTGCTGGCTGGGTACTTAAGTTCCAATTGTTTAACAAAAGATATGTAATGGTTTCTTAATGACTCTGCTAAAATGCAGGCTGCTAAAAGCAAGCAGAAAAAAAAATTCTCTCTCTAGCACTTTAAAACAACCCCTTTCTCACTGCTAGTCCCTAGCAGGAAAAAAAGAAAAATAGGTAGCTACTGGTTTTTGGATTTTTATATCCCACCCGCTGCCACTCATGTGGTAAACGTCTGTCCCAGATCTGGACTTAGAGTCACATCTGGGTGTTTATCTGAACCTCCCCAAGCTCACTACCAGCTTGGATATTTTCTCGCTGCCACCAGATAAGAATAGGCCCTATATCAGCCTGGATTCCCAAATACTCCTTGGGGGACCCCCTCTGTGGACTCCCCAACTTCCCTTGGGAAGACCCCAAGACCCAGACCCCTGGTCTCCCTATCTCATTCCCCAGCTTCCCCACTTCCTGGGTGAGCCCGGGCGATGCAGTACTTAACTCCTGAAGGCAAAACAAAGAGGGAAATCACCCTCCCCCTGAGGCGATGCATCAAATCTAGTAAAGCTAATATAAAGAGAGTTTCCAACCCCCTTCTGTAGCCTCACTAGAGAAACCCCAAAAACCTCAGCCAGGTTTAAAAAAGAACTTTAATATAAAAGAAAGAAAATACAGAACAATAATCTTCCATTAAGAAACTCAATACAGGTCTTTGCTTAAGAAAATATGAACAAACAGTCTGATTTAAAAGATAGCCCAGTTTAAACCAGTCCAGCAAATCAACACACATGTAAATACAACCACAAAGCATATAACAGCCTATTTACTTTGTTTCCTTTTGTACTCACAGATGTTTAGGAGAAACTTTGAAATAAGATGGAGTTAGAAGAAAAGCTTGTTTACCCACAGCCGAGGAAACAACAAAGACCCTCAGTATACAAATTCCCGCCCCTGACTTTTAAACAATCCAATTCTCTGATTGGTCCTCTGGTCAGGTGTTTGGTTCCCTTTGTTCATCCTTTACAGGCAAAAGAAAATTAACCCTTACCTTACCTATCTACTTATGACAGGGGCTGGA
The DNA here is from genome assembly GCF_003597395.2 of Chelonoidis abingdonii. Classification (NCBI taxonomy): domain Eukaryota; kingdom Metazoa; phylum Chordata; order Testudines; family Testudinidae; genus Chelonoidis; species Chelonoidis abingdonii. Next base: position 50,140,720 of record NC_133777.1, on the reverse strand, counting down.
ATGGCTTCTGTTAGATCTTGGTGTAGCAGAGTGAGGTTTAGCTCTTAGCACAAATTGCTTCTAAAAGGATTTGTAACTTTAAGTTACTACTTCTACTCTGGCAGGGACTGTTGCTAAGACTGGTTGGTTGACTACATTTAAAGAACTTACAGTTCTGATTCAGCTTGGACTATTACCCTTGTCAGCAATGCTTCAGAGCACATTGCAAGCCATGCCAACTTCTTAACAGTGCAAAGTTAAATATGGGCAGTGGTTGAGCTGTTACTTGCCAAATAACATTTCACAGCTGACTTGTACATTTACATGACCAGACTGTTTAAGTAGCCAAACTGTTACTGTGTATGCAGCCTTTTTCTAAGCAGCTGGGAAAGCAAATTCACCCTGGCACAGCTTCTAGGATCAGTAACTGGGGAGGAAGGAAATCTGGAAAGGGCTGTCTGGAGACAGCGGTATAGTAGGAAGATGAAGGAAACTCAACACAAGATATCGCAGAGTTTACCACTGATTTGTAACTTTCACTTTTATTATATAGAAGTTGGGCCAAAGCATTAGCTATTTATTAAGGAGTTTTCACCCTATGTGTTTAAGGCTGTTCAAATAAGTTTGTATTTCATGATTTGAAAATTAAGCCTTTCATTCATTAGTAAAAAGGGTGTAAGTTTCCTTAGTAACTAGAGCTAACCCATTATTTCCAAGAAAACTTTCTGTCATGGTAGCGGTCTATCCCAGAGCCATTTGGAAGTGGTATTTGTATAGTAAGCCCTAGACTATTGTATATTCAGGGATGTTAGTTAACACCTAGTGGATTGTCTGTGACTTGCTCATTTGAGCTCAATAATCTATGTTCTGTAAAATTAAAGGGAGGGGGAGAAAATCTGCACTTAAATTCATTCTTTCCTCAGGGGACATTCAGAGACCCCATAGGCTTGTACCTAGGAAATCTGGTTCCAGTCACACACATCTTGGGCCATCAGTTACATGGAGCCAGGCTTTGACTTAGCAGCACAACTCAGTCATGATCTGTCTTGCCATTGATGCCCAGCTAAGCATGCCCTTTTCCTCCCATGAGTGGACAGAAGCCAGAGATTAACAATGCCGTATTTAGCAATGCTCAACAACATGGAGAATTTTACAAGGAGGCTATGCCAAGCTGTACATGAGGAGGGGTTTCCGCAGGTATAAGGGTTGAGGATAACAGTTAAGCTCTTCTTTACCTTCACCAGTTGCTCTTCTACAGAAAAAAGTTACTCTGGGACAGCTTCCTGGGACATCAACTGAGAATTCAAGACTAAGTTTGCTGACACTGATAACAGAAGGGGTATTATATTGCCTAAGGAAGAGGGGAAGCTATCTAGCACTTCATGGCATAAATGATTCTGTTAGGTATGGAGAATGTAGAGGAGGCCTTGGTACTAAGTTATTTTGATAATCTTACAAGGGAATATTTCTCAGAACTCTCAGTAGTTTGAATCATTTAATGGAGTCAGAGGTGGCTTCACTGTTCACACCACTTACAATAGTTAAGAACTCTATAGCATTCATCACACTTCCCTTTCTGTTGACTCTCCTCTTTCTGCATGATGGTTTCTTTATCTTCCTAACACTCAGACAGGCTGTCTGACATTTCTGGTTTTGGTGGAGCAGTTATTCTCTCTGAGTATGAAAACTCATCACCTCACACTCTGATTATGCTGACTAATGTGACTGCATTCACAAATCCCAGGCTAAGCACCAACTTTGCTCGATTGTCATTAACACAGGGATCACAACAGAACATCGCAAAGTAAATTAAAACTGAGACCACATAAAACTATGAGACTTTCCAGAAAAGAATCAAGAGATGAGGAGATTTTGAAGTATATTTCCCAGGGACCCACCATTGGACATCTGTGACCCAGAGCCTATTGCTAGATGCACTATTAAGAAAAGCAGTAAATTAGTATTAGCTATTGTTTCCTCTGACTAGTTAACCTTATTTACAAAACTTAGACAAATTAGGATTTTTTAAATGTCATACATGTCACTTCTAGACATTAACAGTGATTTGTTAAATCAAAAACACGTTTAGAATTGACAAATTGTCTAGAAATAACTAATTGTTCAAATGCATATTAAGAGTTTCCAGCAGGGGTCAGTGTTTGGACAACGCATAACTACACACATGCTTGTCACTTGTAGCGTATATACACTTTACATAAAGAACTTCACTAACAAATATAGCACTACTTTAAGTGGCAAACAAACAACACTATATTGCAGATAAGTTGGAGATAATAGCATTGTATAGCAGCCCAAGTAATTCATTCACAGTTGAACAGTTCTATACCACCCCCCAATGTTTTATACGTAAGCCAAAACTGAGCTTTGTAAAAGCTCCTTTAAGATACATAGTGACTAAAATCTTGATCTCTGGAGCTTTTAAGCCCATCCTTCAGATGGCAATTCTTAAAAAGTTGAAAATTTAACCTTACCCCAGAGTAGTCCAGCTGCTGCAGACTTTTTTTTTTTGTTTTTAAAAGCAAAATAGTTGTTCCAGAAACAACTCTTTCAAGGAGTTTTGCTTTCCATAATTAATACTGTGGTTATCATAATATTAATTGACATGATTGGTAAAAACTCTTGGATCAAAACTCCACTCAAAAATAAAAGCCAGTGCTTTTCTAAAGAACATCATACAGTGATTCAAAGTAGTAATTGTGTACTCACACACCCCTTCTATGCGTCAGTATAAAATAAATTACAAGGCAGAGGGAAACTGCTACTAACAAATTAAACCAAAATCAAAGCTGAAATTCTGGTTTTAGATCCTGCAGCATATAGTCTTGAGTGTGAAGTCTAGATATAGCAGAAGGAAATTCTTTACTCTCCATTTGGAGGATGTGGAATAAAGTTTTTGAAAGGCTAAACATAAGTTGTTCAAATAATCTTATTAGTGATCTTGCCAAAAGAGACTGAGAGAGGCTGTGTTGAGCTAATATATAGCTCAAATGCCAGTCTGTTAGTGTGTAGACAAGTTTCTGGAAAAGAGGGATCATTTTTGTCCCCACCACAAATCCAAGTTTGAGTTAAAAAAGCAGACCCGCTGCTAGATTTTATATTGTATGTTTTATTACAGAATTGGAAAAAAATCAGAACTGTTTGCAGTCCAACAGTAGCTGAAAAGGTGAATGAGTGCAGTACACAAAAGATATTCAGAGTTAGAATTTAGACAATTTGTACAGTTTTTCATTGTTTCAAAATCTTCCTGAAACCAGCAACTCAGTGGCATTGCACACAGATTTTTGTTTCTTCAAATTTGAAGGGTGCTTTCACTTTTTCTTTAATGCTTCAGTCAGCTCAGGAACTACCTGCAAATTTAAACATAGACAGTAAGTATATACAAATTTCAAAGAAAAGGTTTGCTAAGACTGGGAAAGAAACAGGTTCTGACACGTTATGTTTAGAGCTCATAAAACACAGACAATACCAAGAAATGATTTGATATGCCCAGCCCTCGCAGCCGAATGAACACTTGTTTAGATTTAGCTTGTCTTCTTTTTCCTCTTTTTTTCTTTTTAAAGAATGTTTTTCACACCAAACTCAGTCATGGGGCTCAACCCAACTGAAAGTCAGATTCTAACCTCAATCAATACAATAACCACTTCTTGGAGGTATGCTGTAATGTCTGTGTACTGAACAGTTCTACAATTCGCCTGTTCAATATTTAAATATCAGGTGATTTTCAACAGAAAAACTAAGAAGCAGTAGCGTTGATATTATGAGAAGCATCTTTATTGTTGCTGTAAGGCCTCATTAGATACACAAGTAGTAGGTTACAGCCATTCCTTTCTCCTACTGAAGTCAATGGAATTAGAACTGCACAGAGCCTTGAGTATCTGAAGATCCTTACGATAAATAGTTAAAGGTCCTGGTCCTAAAATTTCTAGTTCTAGCCTGGTTAGGAATAGCAGTGTTGCTTTAGGACGTTACAGTACATTTCTGTGACTTACTTGAAAAACAGGTTTAGTTCCTCACATTTTCAGCAAAACTTAATTCCAAAAAGAGATGAGAAAGTGATAGGCAGTAAACAATCACCATGGCCAAAAAAAATAGTTTAAGGTAAAATGCATCTACTAGTCAGGCTGCAAAAAATTAGTAACTAAGTAATAAAAAAAGGGAATTGTTTAATGCTAGTTAAATCAGCTTTTCAATCCCTTTACAGCGAGTCAGTGCCAAAGCCTTGGCATCTGCTGTGGTTCTGCCACTTCACACCAGCTGTACTGCACTGTAATTCTGACTAGCACTAGGAAGAATAGTTATGCATATAAAGAGTTGGTAGATTAATCTATAGAATACACCTGAAAACCTATCCTAGCCACTTGTGTAAAATATCAATTACCTTGTCTTTCAAGGGGCTGCAGGTTGCCCCAGCTCACAGAGATCTCAGCTGAACTCACCACTGATGAATATAGCCTCTCAATTATTTAAGAAAGCTACATTTCCATTAGGTGGAAATAATGTGTTCGTACAAAATTTATTAAGGAAATTGTCTACATGTTGTTTCTTCCGAATGTCACTTTGTCTCCAGCTTATTAAAAGGCCCATGTTTACTGCCGAGCCAGCAGGCATTAGTTCAGGAATGGCATTAAGTGCTGGCAGTGTTTCTGCCTACTTTCCTCAGTGGACATAGTATGAGCTCATGCCAGTCATACAGATTACATGCTAATAGAGCCCCAAGTGTAACCTGTAGCAGCGCTGTGAACAGTTCTGGTAAATGTTCAATCTTTTCTATATAATGGTGAACATCTTTTTGGGGTGACAGGAGGAGTTCAGGTGATAAGCCTCTTTAATATTAGGAAACTGACATGCTTTATTTAGTTCACACTGTACAGAACTAGAACCATCACTCAAACTCTATTCATTCATATTCAAATTCAATGTTAACTGCACATTCATTCATACTTCAACTAAAGAAATTTAGTGATTGTTCAGTATTTGGTCTTTTCTCTTCTATAATAAGTTCAAAAAAAGGAAACCAAATTGTTAACATTTCTGAAAGTGAAGTATTTGGGATAACAAATCAAGAAAGTCAAACGTGACTATTCAGATCTGCTATGCTGTGAGAATGATACATAAATGGTACCTGAAATTAAATTCTTTCAATACGCAACAGAGGAGAATGAAAAAGGGAAAGCTTTCCTCAAGACTTTAAATAGCAGACTCCTTTGTGGAAAGGCTAAGATTCCACATAATACTTGGTGAATGGGAGATCCTTGCCTAAGTAGAGTTACTCTTCAGAACCTAGCGCACAGGATGGATGCATTTTTAGTACAAATCTAAATAAAATTCAAATAGATATTTGCAGAGGCACAGATTTCCTCCTCAGAGCTTCTTATTATGGGGATTGTTTTGATAACTTTATGTCGTAACTTTCCCAGAATTAGGAAGAGTCTGGAAAGCAAATCAATGGTAGACAAGAAACAGGACTTCTTAAAACCTTGCTTTCACACAACTCAAACCTGGCTCATCAAGGAAGCCAGTTTCGCTGTGAAATGAGAGAACACATTTCAGAAATGTAGAGGGATAGTTGCCCCAATGCAAAGCACTTATGCTTAATCATGTGCTGAATTCTCATTCATATCAATGGGATTTAAACCTCTACATAAAATATTTTCCTGAATGAGGGCCAATGAGAAGTTCTGATGGGTAAAACAGGTACTGGATCCTTCCTATAAAGCAGTGGTGGGCAACCTGCGACCCATCAGGGTAATCTGATTGCGGGCCGCAAGACGTTTTGCTGACATTGACCCTCTGCAGGGAGCAGCGAACCGCAGCCACCGGGAGCTGCAGGGGGCCATGCCTGCGAACGGGCAAAGTCAGCAAAACGTCTCATGGCTCGCAAACACATTACCCCGATGGGCCTTTGCTAAAGGAACTCATAACGGACTTGTTAAAATATAATCCTAAATTTGAGTTGACTTTAAGATGGAGATGTCTGTAGGAATACGTAAGGCAAACACAACCGCATCCTACAGGGAGATAACTATAGGTATGCAAAAAAATCTCAGTGTAAATAAGATTCATACAAGAGTTACAATATTGCTGACATCAGAGCAGGTTCTATGAAATTTTGAAGAGCATGAGAAGCAATTAGGAAAATGAGACTGCAGATTTGGAAAAGAAGGTGATCACTAAAAATGATCATTAGGATGACTGTGTCAGAGTGAAATGTATATTTCAGTTGCAAAACTGCTAACGTAAATGTTATCCCTAAACAAACACCAAGCTGAATTTCAAGCTCATTACACCAATTACATCTGTTCACACCTGCACTGGAAATTAAGAGTATAACTAGCTTCCAAACAACTCTGTATGCCTGCAAACACAGGGGAGATGGGACAGTCTCACTCACCCAACACTGGGATGCTGAAAGTAGGGAAAGAACATGATAACCTAAGAGACACAGTATGCAGGATTTTTTTTAAAACTTCAGTGAGGTTTTGGGCTGCACAGAGAAGCCAGAATGTAGACTTTGAAAAATATCCTATACCAAACTTTTGTTCTTTTGGTTTCCAGCTTTATGTATGATCCTTTTAGGAAAGTCACTGTGATGTGTTTTTGAAAACAAGCTTATGACCTCTGGTGAGAAGCAGGAGATGATGGAAAGTGCCTGACTGAGGGCACTCAGTCTAAAATATAGGAATACAAGTGGAGTCTCATCATAGACGCATTTAACTTAGCGATTTTAACTATATGCGCACAGCAAAAACAAAACAAGAGAGAAAAACAACAATTTCAATACTGTACCTGTAGTGCGGGCGATTCTGCCCGCCATGCCACTCAATGAGCGTTTGACTATATGCGATTTTTGCCTTACGCGCTGACTTCAGAACCTAACCCCTGCGTCAGATGCAACTCCCCTGTAAATACTGCCTGTCCCTAAAAGGTGCTACCTGTATGCTGGCTGGTGTAAGGAGCATGAAAAAAGCCTGATTTGAGAGGAGTAGCAGGAATAATGGACATATTACAAGATAAAATCATTAAAAGGGCAATTGTTCAGCATCCATAGTAGCTAGTTTTACACCTTAATCTTCTGACAGTTTTACTATTTAAGTTAAACAGTGATGCCAGGATACAGTTATGTACTACTGGCTATAAAGTGTTATGTTTTCAACATCAGTTTGTGTAAATGATCCAAAGCATCTAAGCTTCCTCCCATATTCTAAAGGCCTCTTCCAGAATGAGTCTGATTTAATATAGATTATTTTGAACTGTCTTCCTGTCTCAGCTTCATTACACATAGCTCCCATCTAGGTGCGATTTTTTTTCTAGTAATCTAAACTTCTGATAAACAGGGAGGAGCAGGTGCCACTATAATGCAGAGATGCACGGACACAGAAATTTAAAGATTAATGTTTAAATTATAATTAGTCTACATGGAAATTAAAGGAAAACTTTGCAACAGTTATGAGGAGTGGTTCTCATCTACAAGCAACTACATGCAGTGGGGGACACTTTTAAAGACATCCGAGGGGTCGAATCCATGAGTTCCTTACTTCCAGCCACATGCTTACATCAGCTTAAACACCATACTTCCTTATTCTTAGTACCTCCTTAAATACGTCTTTACTCTTACTTGAAAATTTCATGAAGGAGCAAGTTAAAAAAAAAAGGATGCAGAACTGATCTGTGCTAGGGAAGCTCTAAAAAAATTAAGGAGATTTTTTCCCCTCCCTCTCAAGGTTACCCTTACCTTAAATAAATCTGCTACCAATCCGTAGTCCGCAACCTGGAAAATCGGCGCTTCTGGATCCTTATTAATAGCAACTATGATCTGAAAGTAGAAACAAAAACATTTAAAATATACAGCTATAGATTACATTTTGTCCATATAAAACGGTGTCTTAAATTCACACTGGAATATTAGACCCAGCAGATATGGTCAAGTGCATTTGACAAATGCTTCCCATTTCTGTCTTGAAAATAAAACTAAAGGAAATCTCAATAAAAACTAAATGTCTACAACAACGGAAAAGTTTTTTAAGCTCTCACTATTCTATGCTCATTTGGTCAACGGCATTTGACAAAATGTTTTCAAGACAGAAATGGGAAACAAGACTGTGAAGGAAATCTCAATAAGTGAATTAAAATGTCTACAATAAATAATGGAAACACTTATGGTCTGACTATTCCATGCTCAATTAGCAGGGCTGTCATTTGATGTGGGGGGGGAAGACACTTCCTTAAAATGCTATAATAAAAAAGGACATCCACTATAAAAGGAGCATGAGGTTTAACAAATAAAAACAGGGAAAGACATTTTGAAAAAGGACCATAAAGCCACATACTGGAGACTTAACTATAATGTGGGCAGTATCATTTAGTTCACTACACAGTGAATCCCAATGGTAAATACAGAAAACTTCCTCTTCTAGAGGACAGAGTCAGTACTTCTAGACCAAGTCACTTCAAAATAGCCCAAAGACTGCAGTTGCCCAGATAAATAGCCTGTTATGGGATAGGGAGAGCTCTGTAAACACAAAGCTGTACAGCTCACAAAATAAACCCTATGCTGGTTATGGTTATAGCTACCACCTAACAATTCAAAGCAGTGAAAAGCCACACAGATATTCTAAATCAACATATTTTTCATACATTTATCTGCAATTCAAAGAGATCTTTCATTCAAATGTGTTTTTCTCCATCCACTACAAGTACTCTACCAAATCATTAATTTTGCTGAAAAAGTATGATGGTAATAATTAAATGAAATAAGGTTAGAAAATCCTATGTTTCTAAACCACAGAAATGGTTTTCTATAAATAGACACATTCAAAATTTGTGCCTCCAAAACTAAGTTGTATGTTCTAAAGCGGTGGCATTTGAGGGTATTAATGCATGATCAAGTACCAATTTTCTTTAAGTGTGTTCCCTGGGACATGCCCTGTGATTTTTAAATGGAAGTGTTTGAATCAGCCTGCAGCCTTAGGAGCAGCTGATGTTGATGCCAAGTTCCAGCTGCCCTGCTGGTTGCCTGCAGCATTGCAAGGGAGGGAGGAGAATCCTGCTCCACTGCTGTTTCCTTACTGGACTATGGAAGCCCACAGAATAGTAGTTGAACTGACTTTACTTGGCACCTAGAGACAACTAGCAAAGGATGATTTTCCTCCCCAATACAGCCACTCAGGACAGCCCAGGGGGAGGGAGGAGAAGCAGTTATGGCTCCTCAATTCTCTGCCCTAGCCTTGGGCACTAGTTAGAGGAGCATGGGGACTACTCTGAATTTCCACCAGCTGGCAACACTCCCTTAGAAACCATATGTCCAGCTGGGGATAACCTCATTGTAGGGTGCCGTGGCCACTCCAACAAGGACTGCTTGCAGGAATGCATAGGCATTGGCTGCACTGGTGTTACACCTGGTGAGGACTTCCCTGATAGGGCTCTTCGGGGCGCTTTCTGTTCCTTCTGCATTACCTAAGTAGGATAAAGGGCACAAGTCCAGAAACCTGCCCCCAAGTAATGTCATTTTGAAACAAGGTGTTTGGCCCTCTGGTTGAAATGGCTGGAGAGCACTGCTCTAGAAGAACCTTCTGGAGGTATTATCTAACAGGCATTCAGAAAAATATTCACCACTGGCCTGTTGGAGGGGGAGATGTATCCTCACCATTGTTAGATTTGTTTAAAAACACCTCACTTCAGTTTCTCCTATAACATATTCACTAATTCAAAGAACCTCAGTTACCTGGTATTTCTTAATCAGAGCCAATATTCTAGGTCATACATTACATTTCACAGTCTTTAGTATTGAGAAAATCTCAATACCGAAGGATCAGGCAATCAGCATCTCTTCTCTCTCCCTTGCACTTCGTAAACAAGTGTTTTTAAAATTTGCATTCTGTACAACTTAAAACTTTGTATTTTGGCCTCAAGACTGACAACAATCCATCTGCTACCCTGTGTGATCTCTCGAATCCATATGTTTTAAGGGTGCAAAATCAAAAGCCGATGAGAAATGACAGCCTCATGTAAACTGGTCATATTTCCATCATTTTATAGCTCCATCATCCTTCTCATGAAATACTGAAGGAAATCATCAGATGGTAACTTCGGAGAAACAACAAAACAAATACTATACCATTTAAGATTTTCTAAGAGATAGGTCTCTTCACTAAAGCCTTTAAATGATAGTTGTTTTCAGACACTGTATTTAAGACCTAGTCTTTAACAATGCTTCGTAGCTTTGAACATTTTATTTTAAATCACTGTTCTGTAAAGTGACTGGATTCAGTACATTTAAAAATTATGCTAATCTGATTGGCATGTAAACTAGGTAAGATATTTAAAAAAAAAACTCCTAGAAGGGAAAGGAATTGTGAATCCATAACAGACAAAACAACTAACATAGTCCATCCCTTCTGGAAAACTGATTTTTCTACCTTGTTGTAAAAGTACAAATAAATTATACATTTCACTCAGAGAAAGCTTCTCTGACTACTTCTGAAAACATATCCTTAAGTGTGCAAGTTCACAATGCCAGATAATTCACAGTATGGGGGGGGCTGGAGGAAATCACACAAGAGACTGTAGCCATGGTTACAGTTAGTTTTTTTTTTTTTAAACAGTAATATAAATTGGATCTTTTCAGTAAATACAGTACCTGACTGCTTTTACTAAAAAGCAGAAGTAGGTCACAGTTCAAGTAAATGTAAAAATAGGTCTTAAGATACACAAGTTTGTTTAAATATAAAATAAATAGTATAAAGAGAAAAATTAAGCCAAGTAGTATATGACTCAAAGTTACCTAATCTTTTATATGTAATTGGGACCAAACCAAAAAACAGAGAGGATTTTCAAACTTCAGGACGCAGTATTGAAGAAAGAGAAAGGGATCTTCTGATATTAACAGGAATGCAAATATTCTTTATCACCTTCCCCATCTCTCTGTTTAATCTAGCAGAGAAGAGACTAATGTTACACAATTTCACTAATGTTGGACTAAAATCTGCCTCTGCCACTGCAGATCCTATTACCTGCATCTCTCCACCTCACAATCTTCCCTGAAAGTTTCTCCTCCATTGCCCACAGCATATTCTTTAATTTCTCGCTCAGGTTATTTTTCCTAACTGTATTAACTCTAAAGCAGGACACAACTTGAATGAAGAAGGTTGTACAAAATGTATTACACTGCATCTTCCATGGAATTTACTCTAACCTAAATCTGGCAGCTGGTGTTCTACGCATTCCTATGCCCTCCAATAAAAGTTTGACATTTCACTTTATTTTAGCACCTAGTTTCTTCTGAATACTGCAGTTCAGTATGTGCATTTTAAAATTCAAATCATCCTATTATGCAGTTTGGTCATGCCAAGAATATCATTGGATACATAACCAAGCTAAATTTGTTACTGTGGACAGAAAGGAATTTCAAGAACTTTTCTCCTGAAATTTCAGAAGATGAAGATCCATTTATCAAAGATAAAAACAGAAACGTGCACTCCACCTAGAAAACAATGGGAGACCCTCATAGGGGTTTTCCACTGCTTTATGAGCTGTTCATGCTTCAGCAGGATGCCACAACAGAAACACATTTAAGCCTGTTCGATAAATCTACTTTAACAGAATCTCCTGAAGAGGTTAAAAAAAAATGGCCTCATTTTAAAAGTTACTTGTAAAAACAAACAAACAAAAAAAAAAAAAAAAAAAAACAAACCCCAAACCCCCCCCCCTTTTCTATTTTTGGCATTGTTATTACTGTACATAATCCTGCCAATCTATCAGGAAATTGTCATTGTCCAGTCCAGAGTCAAATTTCCAAATTCACCCCATACATTTCAGCTACTAATGAGTTAAACCTTTTAAAGTTTTGTTACCATTTTATAATAGGTTTCCATTTGAATGGATAAATGCAGGAATGTCAGAGTCATCTTTTACTTTATGGAATAGTAAGTTCATAATTCAAATTGCACATTGTTATGCATGAATTAATACGTCAGGTTCTGAAATATGTGAGTGGGACCTATAGTATTCAAGAATGGAATTTTTGTTTAAACAATACATTAAATCAATTAGTCTCTTCTAATGAAAAACTTCTGTTTTTGCAACATATTTCTTTTAAAGCGAGCTTACTATTGAAACACTTTCTTTCACAGTATTTAACATAATATAGAGCTTTGAGAGTTGACATTTTTAACACAGCAGAACAAACCAATCGTCTTGCTATGTTCACTTTCAACAAATGTTGGAAGAAGTTTTTCTGCTATATGTATTTTCCAACTAATAATAATACCCTTTCTTTCAGTCTCTTCTAATACATGCAGGACTGTACCTTGCTGTCTTTCATCCCTGCTAAATGCTGGATTGCTCCAGATATTCCAACAGCAATATAAAGTTCCTAGAAGAAAATTAATATTAGAAGTGAAAGTTTGTATCATCTCATTGAAACTATAAGAAAAATCAATATTGTAGAGTGTTTTAATATACAAGTCATTTTTCGCCTAGATTACCGAAATCCAGATATCCCAGGAACAAAATTTGGTTCTCTTGTCCACCTGGCCAGTTTTGGAGTGGGAAATAAAGACCAAAAAAAGCATCTGGCACGTATACAGGGCATCACTGTCGTTCTGTGTATGTGAGGTCTGTAGTGTTGTAAATGCATCATAGTACACACTACTCCTTATCTGAAGGATGGGACTGTCACTCTTGGAGGGTCTTTCAGATTCTCTGAAAGATTTTTTTTTTAATTTAATTTTTTCTATCAGTTTTAATTAAATACAGGTTTATTTCTAAACAAACATTTTTAAAATTCAGTTTGAAACTGACAATCTTTGTTAAGGCCTAAATTTACTATAATCATTTAATTTAAACACAAAAAAAATATTAAATCAGTATATGTTTGCTAACCAGTTTCAAAGAAATTCACCCACTGACCTAGTGGTATTCACTGGCTATGCACCTGGAACCAGAGTTTGCTGACATGCTAAACCAGCTTTTGACAGCAATAACCTCTTCTGTAGGTGCAAGAAACAAATTTTTTTCTTTTCAGTTTACTCAGCTAGTTCAGTTCAATAACTAGTTCATTCAAAGTTAAGAAATCAAGTGGGAGTGGAAAAAGCAGGAAAGCTTGTTTTTTCTCTTCCAACCCATGAAAAAAAACTAGGTGTGAGAAGGTGAGTCCTAAAACTGAAGGACACAATGACCAGAAACAAATCAGTTCAATTTGCTAACTACTGATAATTTAGATTAACTGTTTAACAAATCAGTTAGTTTTAAATGCAAAACATGTTTTGATAAACTTTCTTATGTATCAGCACATGTAAGATTAATTAATTAAAAAAATTAAACATAAGCTTTGTGCATATTTACTTGAATTTTCCTCCTAATGCAGCTTGACAACTCTCAAATGAAATTAACTATCTAGTAAATACAAAATGCAATACTCACCATATTCTAACAATAAAAATTTTAACATTAAGAATCTGAACATACATAAGTTAAGTTACATAACGGTTTAAAGAAATGTGCATAGACAGAGTGATCCCACCTGGGTAGCAAGAAGCAGCATCAAATTTAGTGCAAAGAGAACATTTAGGTTGCAAATCAACACATTTTTATGTTACTAATAAGAACCAACCTCTCTTTAGAAAAATAAGTACAAATGCAAAACATGATTAAAATCAAGAATTTAAATCATGACTAAAACTGGCGATTTAAATCAATCCACCCTGCTGCTATCTGTCTTGGAGACATATAGGGCTAAAGTCTCCAGGGTTGTCAATGTGGCAACTTTTACATACTTTACATTTGAAATGGGTAAGAATTTATAAGCAAATAAATCTAAATTCTTCAAAAAGGCTTATTAATATTGGCAGTCTTAATTTATAGAAGAAAAAACTGTTTCCCCTTGGTTTGAAAGTCATCCTGACTACAACCTGCCCAAAGCCAGGCACATTTTGAACTCATGGAACAATAGTTTTCAGCCAACAGTCCAAATTTCAGTCAACATTTTATTGTTTGTCTACCTTCAGAAATTCACAGAAGAGAACCAAAGAGTACTATTCACCACCTCATTCATAAAGACCAAGACAAGGAGCTCCTAGCCAAAAAGAAGAAGGTCTGTCTAAGTCAAGTCATCATTTCTCATTGCCTTTCACTCACCCACTCGCCAGTCAAGGTCCTCCATTTTGAAAACAAAAATTAAAACAATCTTAGTTACAAAACCCAGTTAGTTCACAACACCTATGTTGTAATGCAGAAAGAGCATAGTGTACATTATGATCAAGGATGTAAGACTACATTTTTTTTTAAATTAAAGTGTGTTCTAGTTCAAGTTAGCATTTTTAGGGCAGCAAATTTATCAGGGACCCCAAAAAACCACAAGTGGTGGTTTGTATGTCCTTTTCCCACATGCTCTAGCACTTCCCAAAGAAGCACACAATGCCAGCCATTGTCACTTTAGCCCATTACCTTACTTGAAATATGAGCAATCCACCAAAAATTACCATATATAACAGTATCGGAGGTGCCACAGGACTCTGCTGCTTTTACATATATAACAGACGTGGGCAAACTACAGGCCGCAGAACCGTTCTGCCCAGCCCCTGAGCTCCCAGCGGGAGAACCTAGTCCCCGGCCCCTTCCCCACAGCCACACCACCAAACGGACCATGCTCTGAGCTGTCGCTCCTGCTGGGCAGCATGGGGAGCACAGCTGGCTCTGGCCAGGTGTCATGGCTGCGTGCTCCTGCTGCTGGTAAGGGGGTAGGGAGTGGGGGAAGTTGGGTAAGGGAGCAGGGAGGTTCTGAGGGGCAGTCAGGGAAGAAGGGATGATTGGATGGGGCAGAGGTTTTTGGGGGGGCGGTCAGGGGATGGGGAACAGGGAGGGTTGAGAGTGGGAGTCCTGAGCTGGGGATGTGGATAGGGGTCAGGAAGCAGGGGGGACTGTATAAGGGGGTGGAGAAAGGGTTTGTCTCACAATTCCATTTTCCCAAAGGCCAGGGACAATATTACTGCTATTCTCCTCAGGCTGCCCCAAGAGACATCTTCCTCTTCAGCAGCTTTTCACAGCNAGGGGAAATGGGGGGGGGGGGGGGGCTGTCCAGGGGCGGGGGCAGCCAGGGGACAGGGAGCAGGAAGGTTGGATAGGGGGCAGGGGTCCCGGGAGGCGGCAGCCAGGGGACAGGGAGCAGGAAGGTTGGATAGGGGACAGGGGTCCCGGGAGGCAGCAGCCAGGGGACAAGGAGCAGGGGGGGTTAGATGGGTTGGAGGTCCTGAGGGGGGCAGTCAGTGGACAGGAAGTGGGAGGGGGCAGAGGCCAGGCTGTTTGGAGAGGCACAGCCTTCTGTACCCAGCCCTCCATACAGTTGCGCAACCCCAATGTGGCCCTCGGGCCAAAGAGTTTGCCCACCTCTGATATATAAAGACAGCAGAATACAGAACAGAGCACAAAGATAAAGTCCCCATACAGTACAACAAATATTAGAAAGTGATCATGTAACAGTCCTTATCCTTAAGGAAAGGCCTTCTCCAAGCCCACCCTTGGAGTCTTGTTACAGTGTTTCAACCACAAACTTCGCTAGACACAAAACTGAGGTCTCAATTTTGACGCCCCACTCCACATTCCAGGCTTAATTTGGAGAAAAATCAGCTTGGAGCCTCTAATCTTGATTTCTTCCATTTTACAAGAGGCAGGTAGTACTCAGAAAATGATCCCCCAACTTTCCCTAGTCTTTATTATACCCTTCCCCTACCCCCAACTAACTGAAGCACTTTCCCATTTAGCTTTAAAGTGAGCTGAGATCTATTTTTCCTTCTGCAGACTTAGCGGCCCCAAAGCTACAAGTTATGTGCCAGAATCTAGATCAGTGGTTCCCAAAGTAAGGTTTGCAAAATGTTACAGGGGGTTCTCAGGAAAAACTTCCCTAATGGTGGACAGAGCTGTCCATAGGGAGCCCAGGTAGCACAGGGCCAGCAGCCCAGAGCCCCTGGACTTCCAAGAGTGAAGCAGATCAGAGCAAGCATCTCTCTCACACATGCATCCAACGAAGTGGGTATTCACCCATGAAAGCTCGTGCTTCAATACGTCTGTTAGTCTATAAGGTGTCACAGGACTCTTTGCTGCTCTTACACTGAGGAGGTTTAAACTTCGAAACTCCTTATAAGAAATGGAAAAAGGGAGGTTGATTTTTTTTTTCTGTTTTTAAAATTAAATAGGCAGCTAGTATTATTTTTAAAATTATTAGGAAGAACAAGCTTTGTTGTAACATGCATTGTTTGCCTGGACTGCTCAAGACCTGAATGCTTCTATAGGAGAAACTCTGAGTTGGCTTCTTAAACACCTTCATGCTGTTTCACATCAGATACTCCTTGATGAAACATAGGAGCCTTGTCTTATAACAGGCTTAGTCACAGCGATACAAGCTGCGAAAGTATTTTTACTACATTATGAAAACAGCAACATACTGTAATGATAAATAATAAAGTGTAATAAGTGTGTCATAAAACCAAATTTTACATTTCCAAGGTCACTGCTTTTATAATTTATACTCAGGTAAAGGAGAAAATCCCTGGAAATACTCATCTTGAGAAGGGGGCTCGCGAGACTGGACATTTTAATGAAAGGGGTTCACAGGTTGTTAAAGTTTGGGAACCACTGATCTAGATCAAGGAAAGGGACTAAACTGTAGCCTTATTAGCTCTTAGCACGATGTTTCAACTAGAAAGCCTTGGATATGGCTGTTTCCCTTTTTCTTCACCTCAGTTTAATGGCTACCCACTTCTGTTCAAGTCTTCGCTCTAAAATTACATGCACAGATCAAGTTTAGAATCCAGAGTTCCCACACCCTGACTTATTTTAGCAACTCCTGCATGGGGCTTCTCCTTTCCAAGGATTGGGGAGAACACTTATCTCAAAGGCACATTTTATTCTACTGGATCCCAGCACAGAAATAGCATTGTTCATTACTGTCTGAAACTAAATAAGCCAAATTCCTGCCCCATTCCTCAGGGGAAACAAAGGCGGGGGGCTTGAATTAAGATGGCTGGATGTATAAGTTAGGAGAAAATTTACTTATTTCTGCCAAAGTCGTCTTCAAAAATTATACTTTTAAAATTTTACTTTATTCCTGAATCTCTCTCACTGTTTACATAGAAAAATCTTTACGAGTGATAAAAATTATATAGAAGCAGCGCAGTGTTGATAGGATATTTCCTTTTGAGTATAAGAAGGCTGCAAAAGCAGGAAAAATATGAATAGGGCTATGAAATGCATCTCAATTCTGAGTGTTTTCACAAAGATATCCAATAGTTAGAGACTACAAAATTCACTGAGCTTCCCCTTTACTCAATAGATTACTCCTTGGGGTCACCCCATTTTAACTGCAGCAGATATGTCTAACAAGTGTAATATAATATGTACACAGAAGGAACCACGGTTAAACTGTAATATTGTAATTATCCCAAAGGAGAAAGTAGAGGCTTAAAAATCTTACTGTAATATGATTTTGAGAGAGATTCATTAAGTGCTGGTCTTCTAGACTACAAGGTTTCTCTTGTCAGTTTGCTACACTTTAAAGACCAGTCTTTAGAAGGAGTCCAATATACCAAAAGTCAGACATTCACATCTATTTCCTATTAACATATCTAGCAAAGACAAAGATGTTTTATTAAAAGATCATTTATATACTACCAGTTCTTTGCCCAAAAAGACTTAATTGTACGTTTAAGACCTATGCACATCACTAGCCTTTTAGTTTGCCTGCCTTCAGCTCCCAAAGTATGATATCCAACCCATTTTGACTGGTTTTAGTTTGTGTGATAGATCACTTCACGTAAGCAACACTTTCACTTGAATGTCCAATTATAAAGACACTGTGCAGAACTGCCTGTTTCCTATTAGTAGTTCCCTACTGCAAAAAAAGAAAAAGAAAATCCCAGTATTAAGGAGGAGACTCGGTTTATAGAGGTTACTGTTTAATTAAATGTACCAAGCTGATTTGACCAATAAAAATTTCCAAGCTGCTAGGTGCTGATGTAAGCATCACCAAGGAAGGAACTGGTCACCCACAAGGCTCTCAGCCATATCCCCTGCCAAGATAAGATTAGGAAAGCCGTATTTCCTCTCAGCTCTACGGTGAAGTCTTTGGAATTATCTGTGCTGTAATAGTGCCCAAAGTCCCCAGTCAAGTCTGTGGCCTCATTGCACCAGGTGCTGCATAAAAACAAGAGAACGTGAAGCCAGATTTCGTACTAATGCTCTCAGAAGGCACAGTCCAGGTGGAGGGTGGGTAAAAGTGGGTTTACACCATCTGTGATTTTCCCAGATTTGGACTCCCTGGAGCAAGTTAGAGCACTCGCCGGGGCTGTTCTAACTTTCTGTGACGTATGTCAGCCCTATGCTGCTCCTGCACGAGAGAAATTTCACCAAGAGGGCATGTCAGCCTCTTTATATCACTGGGGTGGCAAAAAAAGGGCAGTTGTGGGGCCAGATTCTAGTCCATGGTCCTTGCCCTGAAGAGCTCACAGTCCAATCTGAAAAAGCATACAGCAAGTGAATGCAAGTAACATGGGGGGGTGGGGGGAAATGCAAAATGATATGAATATGATGACATGGCTAAAAAACTATATACTCAGGTTGATGGTTTTGAATAATTTGAACATCCTTCAATATTACCAAGGAATATATACATTAGAAGGGTTTGGTAAATACGAACAGCATGAGTGTAAGGAAAGGGGAAAGA
Organism: Chelonoidis abingdonii; assembly: GCF_003597395.2. NCBI lineage: Eukaryota > Metazoa > Chordata > Testudines > Testudinidae > Chelonoidis > Chelonoidis abingdonii. The sequence continues at coordinate 50,122,008 of NC_133777.1, read as the reverse complement.
GGAGAGCTGACGGGGAGATGGTATGGAATGGAGGAACCAAAACGCATGGAGCATGAAGGGACACTGTGAATAGCATACAAGGGCAAAAAGTGGAAAGGTAGAGAAGCATGAGCAAGACAATACTAGCAAATAACAGCTGTATTTAAATTAAAGAGGTGCTATTTGGGGAATTGGTGGCAGTTCCATCAGGGCGGTGATGGAAATGTGTGAAGGCAAGGGAAGGGCCAGCAGGACACACACATCCCTTTTGCCCCGACTCCTCCGGAGGGCTACATTAGCAGCCAGAGAGGACTCTGCTTGTGGCTGGGGAGTTTGTAACCTGCCCAGACAATCACACAGTAATTGCATAAGCATGAGAAAGGGGGCATGCAGAGGCCCAACTCAAGCATTCATCCCTGGCATCTCTTAGGGCTATAGCACCAGGTTTGAGTCAGAACAACTCTAAAGAAAGAGAATCACCACTTAAAGCCCTGATTTTGTTCTATGCACAATCTGGATTTTGACTCAAGTTTGAAGCAGCCAGAATTCTAGGCTGAGCATAATCTTTACTCAGATCTCTCCATAAACTACCAGTTTAGAGTCAAATTAAAGTACCCAATCCTGCAAATCCCTGCATCTGTAATTTTCACTCCATGCATCTGAAGAAGTGGGTTTTTTACCCATGAAAGCTTATGCCCAAATAAATCTGTTAGTCTTTAAGGTGCCACCAGACTCCTTGTTATTTTTGTGGATACAGACTAACACGGCTACCTCCTGATACTTAAGCCTTACTTGAGTAATCCCAGTAAAGTCAATGGAATTTCTTACACAGAATTTTGTAGGATTGCATCTGAAATCCATATATCTAGTTACATTAAGTTTTATGGACTGTCACCTACAGGTCATTATACAGCATACCAATAGGTCAATGCAGAATGTTTTTCATGTGTACATAGATCCCCAAGTTATTTATGAAATGATGGATTTCCTAAATGTGCCATGTCTTATAATGTTACTTTATATTTATTTATAAGATTATTTTTAAATGCCCAAGGCTGCCTTAGGGCAGTTACATTTGCTTAAGGGAGCCACAAGAATAATTTTTATTCTCATTTATAGTATGAGTGGGAATTCTCTTAAGGTACTGTTTTGTATCTTGCACAAGTGTAACACAAGATGAGGTAGTTGCTTTGCAAGTGTGCTGTCAGCTCCTATTGATTTTCATCCCAACTTTTGAATTATTTTTAAAATCTTTAGTGTACATCAATTTGTCATCATTGCAGTGGCATGCTTTTAAACAGCTAGTTTAATGAACCCATTTTGGCACATGTACTCTTTCTACAGACAGCCCAGAGATTTTATTTTCTTTGAAAGAGTGAACGGACAGTAAAAATAGAAAGAAATCTTAGTTATGAGAGTTACTTCACATGAAGGATCCCTTGCAATTACAAGCTATTAACCCAATAAAATATTTTATGGCTTGACACTGGTTATATATAAGCACTGTGTATCGGACAATTATTCCAAAAATGTACTAAGCAATAGTTGAGTATCTTGCATTCAAGTAGCAGAGGTTATTAAACAGTACACAAAGTATTGCAGTTCCATCCAGTCCTAATCTTTTTCACTTAAAGAACCTTTAAGGACTTTGATCAGCTAGGGTATGTAATTACTCTTAAGAAGCATGCTTAGGGTGTCTGCTGGAGTACAGGGCCATACAGCATTTCTTTCTTCTCTCCTGGGAACTGCACATCAATTGCTTTCAGCTAAATGCACTCACATATGAATATTTTAGTACAATTTAATGTTTCTGCACCAACCCCAAAGGAACAGAGCATCAATTTGTGAACACAGTTCTCTTGGAGTTAAAAGCCATGCTGGATAATGCAGGATGAAAGGGTTGTCAATCTTTAGCTTTTTAGCAAGTCAGAGAAAGGTAGTCTGTAAATTCAGTCCCAGCTGCATACAAACAGCTCTCTAAAGTTCGCTGCTACAGAGCTACTTTTCAACACAAGTGACTTTTCAGAGGAGAGAGTCCAAAAAACAAATTTCCTAAGCATGGCCATTTTTCCCAAAGCTATTCCCATCTGCTAACCACCTAACGACCTCAACTCAACCATTTATATAATAACAAGTGCGCCTGCTGGTCTGTTAATAAAATACCCAAATGTAATGCACAAATAACATTCCCACAAAGAAGCTAACTATAGGTGTGAGAACACAAGTAATTCACCATGTGCTCGATTACTGAAACTTTAGCTATCTCAATATGCTCCTGAACCTATGGACAATTAGGAAGTAATGAAAATTTTGTCCATATAGCTGTTGATAAGCAGGTAGGGGGAATACTATAAAAAAGTGAGTATGTACAAATAAAGGAGGTCCAGATGACATGCAGCCTAGGGGCCTAAGGAATTAACTAGTTCACTTACTGTTTGAAAGGGAGTCAGAGATCTGAGAAAGAACACGAATACTGAAATAATGACGATGTGGTACCAACCTCACCTCCCAAAAAAGAGAACAAGCTTCATTGATACCATTCACCAGATGGGACAAATAAATAATCTCAAGGAAAATAATGGAATACATACTGAGAAAAGAACTTGTAAGCACTTAAGTGAGTAACAGAACCATGAGCCATTAATATAAAGAATAAATCAGGCTACACAAAATATTTGATGCTGTTTTCCCCTAGTTTAATAATGGAATTAGATTAAAAGAACGCAATAAATACAATAATGCAGCATTGAAGTATATGGTGTTGCCTCAAATGGACTGAACAAAATGGTCAAAAAAAGTGTGATGCATCACATGAAGGAGAGATTGTCTAGTGCAGTGCATCATAGAAAAGCAGATTTTCATTTTTTGTCCAGTCTTCCTTTAAATACCCAAAGTGATAGAGCTTCCACCACTCCCCTGGGGAGACTATTCCACGGGCTAATGTATCTCAGCACCAGGAAATGTTTCCCTACTATTCAGGCTTCATTTCCCTTTCTCAATTTCATTCTGTTATTCCTAGTTATATGGGATGTACCTCACTTAAGGGTTTGTCTACACATGGAATGAGAATATCTGCATAATAGTTATTGTGCTTTAAACGCATACCCTACCTTAATCCAAGTTAATTCTGAAATGTACACAAGTCCCAAGTTGATGTTCTCCATCCTTGGTGTTTGTGCTCAAATATTTTAGACTTACATTACAGAATATCAGGGTTGAAAGGGACCTCAGGTCATCTAGTCCAACCCCCTGCTCAAAGCAGGACCAATCCCCAGACAGATTTTTTTTTTTTTTTTTTACATCCAGTTCCCTAAATGTCCCCCTCAAGGACTGAATTCATGGGTTTAGCAGGCCAATGCTCAAACTACTAGTCACATCTATTAAACCAGGGTTCTCAACTTTTTTCCTTCTGAGGCCCCCACAACATGCTATAAATATCTCCACAGCCCACCTATGCCACAACTGTTTTTTCTGCATATCCAGTAGATTAAAAGCCCATGCCAGCATTAGCAGGTAGTGGCACCCCTTCCCAGCCTCCAGCTGTGGCCCAGACCTGCTGCATCTGGGGAAGGGGCACCTATCCTGCAGCCCCAGCCCCGGAGCTGCCACGATAGGGAAAGGCACCTCTCCCCCACAGCCTCAGAGCTGCTGCGGCAGGGAGAGGCACCCCTTCCCTCCAGTGCAGGTGCTGCTGTGGGGGAGAGAGAGCTGGGCAGTCTTCTCTCCCCGCCACAGTCCCCTGGCACTCTCCTGCACCCCAAACTCCTCATCCCTAGCCCCACCCTAGAGCCCACACCCCCAGCTGGAGCCCTCACACCCCTCCATCCCAGTCCTGAGATTCCTCCCACACTATGAACCCCTCAGCCCCACTCCCACCACATGAATTTTGTTATGTGCACTGATATGAAGGTGATGTATCACACATCACCTCCATATTGGTGTACATAACAAAATTCATTCTGTACCTGGGTGGGAAAAAAATAGAGAGAACACTGCCTGGGACTCCAGGCCACAGAGGGGCTTCAGACCTACACAGCAGGGCTCAGGCTACAGCTTTCTGTCCTGTACCCCAGCAAGTCTGATGCTGTGCATGCTCTCTGGTTTATTTTGGCAGACTCCCTGAAACCTGCTCATGGCCCCCCAGGGGGCCGTGTACGCCCAGTTGAGAAGAGCTGTATTAAACTATACCTATTTAGCTCATTCCGTTTTTCCCTCCTAAATCAATTGCTCCCATCACTAGATAAATGTTTTGTTGTTTGTGAAGTTCCTCCAACCTGTTAATGGAAATATGGGGTAAAATCCTGACTCCATCCAAATCAATGGAAGCTTTACCATCAAATTCAATGGGGCCAGGATTTTACCCGCTGTGCTCAGACCTGAGTGCAGTACTCTGAAAGTAGTCATACCAGGGCCATATAGGATTACTACCTCTGCTCTGTGATGTGTCTCAACATACACAATCCTCAACTACAAACGCTGTTTATGGTATCACATCACATTGCAAACTCCCATCTAATGGGTTTCAACTATTATCCCGAAGTATCTTTCTGGACTTCCTGTTTTCTCTCTCCCACTTAATCTTGTCATCATTATTTTTCTTCTGAAATATTAGTTGCAATGACAATAGAATTATTCATAGATTTCAAGGCCAGAAGAGAACACTATAATCATCTAGTCTGACCTCTTGCATAAAAAAGGCTGCAGAATTGCCTCCAAATAATTCCTAGATTGTATCTTTTTGAATGGAGATTGAATGTTTTTTTAAGATTGTCAATGATGGGGAAGCCACCATGACCCTTGGTAAACTATTGTAGTGGTTCATTACTCTCACTGTTAGAAATGTATACATTATTTCCAGTCTAAATTTGTCTATCTTCCACTTACAGCCACTGGATCATGTTAAACCTCTCTCTGATAGATTGAAGAGCCAATTATTAAATATCTGTTACCCATGTAGGTACTCATCAACTGCAATCAAGTCACCCATTAATCTTCTCTTTATTAAACTAAAACAAATTGAGCTCCTTGAGGCTATCACCACATGACATGTTTTCTAATCCTTTAATCATTCTCATGGCTCTTCTTTGAACCCTCTCCAATATACAACATACCTCTTGAACACCAGAACTGGATACAGTATTCCAGCAGCAGTCAACCAGTGCTAAATACAGAGGTAAAAAAAACCTACTTGTCTGGAGAGTCCTGTTATTTATGCATCTAAGGATCTCATTAGTTTATCCCTTTCTAGCACTGCAGTGGGATCTCAGTCAGCTGATCATCTACCAAGACCTCCAAATTTTTTCAGAGTTACTGCTTCCCAGGATAGAGTCCACCATCCTGTAAGTATGGGCTAAAATCTTTTTTCCTAGATGTATGCATTTTAATATGGCTAAATGTATATAGTCTGTTTCCACCAAGCTTACAAGGCAATCCAGAGTGCTCTGTATCAGTGACCTAACCCTCTTCATTAATCTACCACTCTTCCAGTTTTTGCATTTTAGGTTTTGTTCCAGGGTCATTAATAAAAATGCTAAATAGCATCGGGCCAAGAACCAGTCCTTGTGGGATGCCACTGGAAACATATCAGGTCTATGATGATTCTCTGTTTATAACTGCATTTTGAGACCTATCAGTCAGCCAGTTTTTAATCCATTTAATGTGTGCCTATGTTAATTTTATATAGTTCTGTTTTTTGTAATCAAAATGTTGTGCAGTACCAAGCCAAATGCTTTATAGAAGTCTAAGTGTATTACAAAGTTGGTTGATAAAGGTAAGTGTTGCTGTAAGTTCAAAAAAAGATGTAAAGTTAGACAGACAGGATCTATTTTCCATAAACCCATGTTGATGGGCATTCGTTATATTACGACTCCATTATCTTGCTTAGGATTGATGTCAGGCTGACAGACCTATAATTACCCAGGTCACCATATTTACCCTTTTTAAATATTCACACAAAATATTAACTTTCTTCCAGTCTTCTGGAACTTCCCCAGCATTCCAAGGTGGTGGAATAGTAGTGCAGTGAGCTCCTCAGCCAGCTCTTTTAAAACTCTTGGATACAAGTTATCTGGACCAGCTGATTTTAAAATATCTAACTTCTGTAGGTGCTGTTTAACCTTCTCCTGAGATACTAGAGCAAGGATGGGCCTGAGGGTCGCATCAGGTTTCAGAAATTGTATGGTGGGCTGGTTAGGGGAGGCTGTGCCTCCCCAAAACAGCCAGGCATGGTCTGGTCCCAACCCCCTATCCAACCCCCACACACACACTTCTCGCCCCCTGACAGCCCCCCCCAGACCCTCTGACCCATCCACCCCCTCGCTCCGTCCCCAGACCCCCCACCCCTAACTGCTTTCCTGCCTCCCCATCCAACCCCCCCCTTCCTGACAGCCCCCTGGGACCCCAGCCCATACAATCACCCTGTCTCCGTCCCTGACCGCCCCTGGACCCCCACTCTGACTCGCGCCCCCACAGCTCTCAGTCCATCCAGCCACCCTCTCCACCCCTGGACGCCCCCAAGAATCACCCCCCCCATTAACCCCTTGTTCCCCGCCCTTTGACCCCTCCCCACTCCATCCACACCCCCAGCCCCTGACCACACCCCAAACACCCCTGCCCTCTAGCCAACCCCCTTCCCCCACTCCCTGCCCCCTTACCACGCTGCCTGGACCACCAGTGGCTGGCGGCACGGTTGCACCAGGGCAGGCAGCCATGTACCGTGCAGCTCAGAGCACCAGGTCAGGTTAGGCTCTGCAGCTGTGCTACTCCAGGAGCTCTCAGCCCCACTGCCCAGAGTGCTGTCCATGTGGCAGCATGGCAGGAGAACAGCAGGTGAGGGGCTGGGGAGTAGCCTTCTGGGCCAGGAGCTATGAGGCTGAGCAGAATGGTCCTGCAGGCCGGATGTGGCCCATGGGCTGTAGTTTGCCCACCTCTGTACTAGAGGAATTGGAAGTGTGTGTTATATCATGATATGACTACATCTCTTTTTCCCCACAATACAGAACAGAAATATTCATTGAACACTTCTGCCTTTTCTGCATTGATAATTTAACATTTCAATCTAGTAATAGACCAATAACACTGTTAGGAGGAAAAAGAATTCTAATACACTTTTAAAAACGTATTATCCTCATCTCTGCTGGCCACAGATTTCACTTTGTGTTCTTTTGCTTCTCTTATCAAATTTCTACAATTCCTAGCTTCAGATTTATACTCATTACTATCAACTTCTCCTTTCTTCCTATACACATCTGCCTTCACTTCCCCTCTAAACCAGGTCAGTTTTTAAACCAATATAGCCTTCTTCCTCAACTGTGGCTTTTGATGTATCTAGTAAAGTATTCTTAAACAACTCATAATCACTATTCATATTTTTCTGATTAAATTAAGGAGATGGGAGAACTTGCAAGAAAAGACTGGAAAAAAATTCCACTGAATAGCTTGGATACATGACAGCTAATGTGTGTACAGAACAATTATCTACAAGTATATGAAAGGTGTTAATATCAAAGAGAGAAGTTTTAGGGTAGTCCAAGTGGAGATAATGGGATGAAAGAGCAAATGCATATCTTCCTCCTAGTAATGAGATCATTTTAGATTCTGAAGGGGCAGCTTTCACCGTTTTCCCAAAGACTACTCCACTTGCCATTTAAAACTAGATTGGACTCCTACAAGTAGAGGACATGCTGCTCTACTTAGAATCATCTCTCCCAACATTTCCTAGGAGAACAGTTTCAGCATCTACAGAGGAAGCAGGCTCCCACAGAGTTTCAGGGGAGAAAGTCAGAACCAAGAGAGGAAGAAACTATGGGATGCCATATTCTCCCCTTGAATACCTATAGCAGCAGCCATGTATATCTTTGGACTTGCATCCCCTCACATTTGCCCAAATAAATGGTAGGCCTAGCCAATGGCAGCACAGCTCTTGTAGAAGTTATGTGGCCATTGTGAAAAGGGTAACTAAAGAGTAGCACAGAGGCACCAAACCTCTGTGGGATCTGCTGATCTCTTTCCTGCAGATATATAAGGCTGGAAGGTCACATCACCTGCCTCTCCTATAGCGTCTCTAACCCTCATCCAGCCACCCCAACTTCAAGGTTTTGCAGGACATCACATAAGGTTTACAACAATTTGCTGCCCCTCATATACCCTCTCTGAAGGAGCTTACAAGTTTAATAGCTTCAGAATTCAATAGCTTTAATGATTAAATACTAGACAGAAAATCCTGCCATGTGCCAATTTAAGAACAACAGCAACACTGCTAATACTAATAGCTCAAATCTCCATGAAACACCAAGGTGTTCTTTTCTAAGTGGAATACTATCATAAATGGGACATAAGTACTTGTTTTCATGTATCTAAACAGTTGATAAACACAGTATTTTATTTACCTACACACTAGCTTTTTGTGGACATCTATGCAAGTGGGTATATTTTAATTGTGTAAATTGAAATCTCTGCTTCAGAACAAAATTCCCCATCAGTTCAGCAAGAATAAGTTTCCTGTTTGGGAATGCAGTAATTTTCCAAACCACATTAGTGTAATGAATATTTACAATCTAAACGTCTAATCAAATATTCAGGCATTCACAAAAAGACCTGTAACGAATTGAGTATCCAAAACTACTTGAATTGAGTGTCCTAAAAAGAGTTAAAGGAAAAAATAAAATCATAAAACACACCACTCGTAAAACAGGGACAGCACATGGTACTTATTTTAAGGAACAAATTCTGTACGTTAGCAGAATTTTTATATGGTCATTGTAATAGAAGATGACTGTCTTTTTGTAAACAACATACTCTTAAAGCAAAGAACACAAAATAAGGTTTCTTATCACTAATTAATATTAAATTAAATTGGATAAATAGGATTTTTCATTAGTAAGAAAGATTTTAGCTTAAGGTTGAGCAGACACATGCTACTCCTTATGCCTAACGATATTCTCTGAGTTCACAGATAATCTTAACACAATTTGCCTCCTTATCTATAGGCTAAAATGCCCAGTAGGGGAGTTTTTATTTGGATATCAAAAGTTTCAAGAAAACATTGCTAGTGTAACAGACATTTGGAGGCAACAGTAACAAAGTCTATATTAAATTAAAGTAATAAACCCCAATGTTGTAAAAAGTCTGGGACAACAACTCAAAAATATACAAGAGCAACATTACAAAAGCTCCAGTCAACTATAAAATGCACAAAACTCAAGAATGAAAGTACCATATATATTCGATCATAAGTTGGTTTGTTTATAAGCTGAGCCTGACCCCCCCACCAGATGGATAAGTAAAAACAGAAAATTTTTATAACCCATTCATAAGCCGACTCTATAATTCAGGGGTCAGCAAACTTTGCTCCCGGGCCATCAGGATAAGCCGCTGGTGGGCCGAAACAGTTTGTTTACCTCCAGCGCCCACAGGCACGGAGATAAACCTAAGTAAACAGTGTCCTGGCGTCCTAGCTGCTTACCTTGACGGGCGGGACAACAACTGGTGGGGAATTTTTTTTTGAGGGTGGGGGAAGAAGCTCGGAGTCAGGGGAGTAATTCCTGTGACCACCCCCGACATGACCCCACCCCTAGCCCAGGACCCCCACACTCTCCCCATCCTCTCTCTTCCCACCTTTTCTGGGGAGGATGCCTCTGGCCTGGCCGCAGCCTGCTCTGGGGGGCGGGGCCGAGCGGCGCAGCCACAGCCTGCCAGCCCCAGAGCTGCAGCTGCTTCAGAGGCTGTGGGGAGAGCAGCGTAGTCAAAAGCAGACACACTCTGGCCTTGCCTCTTCCCTTCTGGCTCTGCTGCCTCTCCTTGCTCCCTCTGTTGGGGGGAGGGGCAGTATCCCACCTCTCCCTCTCTATACCCGTTCATAAGCCGACCTCCTTCTCTGGTGCTTCTCTTTTTTACTAAAAAAAAATCAGCTTATGAACAAGTATATACGGTAGATGATTTTAAAAATGCAAAGTTATTGTGAAAGTTAAAAGCATACCATGAAATGTACTGCACACAGAGCTAAGTCTCATGTCCATAACGGAACATTTGTATTTGAGTTTCTTATTCAACTCATTTCTCCAGTCACTGAAGAAAAGTGAAAGGTTTTATGGAAGTTTTCTAGGAACATTCCAAGAAGAATGTGTGCTGTTTAAAAAACAAGAAAATTGGCCACATGGTCATATATTAGCATATTAGCATTTCAGAAAATGCTCTTAACTGTTCAAAAAAACCTCACAAGACTGTGGGGATTCACAGAGTGTCCTGTGATGCACTAGCTGAGTTGCATTCTTAAATCTGTAGTCAGTCAGCCAAGGAAAAATTAAGGGTCAAGGACCAAAATTTCTCCCCTCTCACCACATCCACAGAAAAAAATAAGGAAAGAAAAAGACGTATCTCAGAGCATTACCTTCTTTACCAATTAACAGGACGAAAGCACCTCCTCGCAGTAGCAGGCAAAAAGAAGGAAGACTCACACCCTTCTTGCCCTGCCTCTAAGCTCTCAGAATTAGTCTCCACCTTTCTAGCCTTTAACAACAAACTCAGTTCCAGATCCATCCCAGTCCCCTACTGGGGCTATGCAAGCAGATATAAATAGAATAGCAAGAGCATACACTGGAACACTTTTCCCCTCAGAAACTAAAAAGCACAGACCTCTCACGCTCATGCAGTTTCTTGTAGCAGAGTCATATCCTGCTTTTTACAACAAATACAGCAATGCATGATTTAAGTCAGAATTCAATTCTATCTAATCCGAGTGGAAAACTAAGGAATCAAGTAATGTGATTACTTAATATATAAGGTTGTTTTGTGACGGCACTCAAGTAAAAACTTTCAGAATATACTATAGGCTCCTGCTAAACTATCTTCATAGCAAAGCTTGCAGTCACCTCTTTCCAATAACTGTTCTGTATCTAGTATCCCTTTATTCTATTTCAAAGAATCCAATTATATTACTTTTCTAGGTGAACCTCCTCTTCAGTTATAAAGACATACTCTCTAGCTAAAGAACTGAAGTGACTACAAGTTTAAACTAGTTAACTTTCAATAGGAAAGATTCATTGGAGGTCAAGTACACGCATTTTTAGACCTTTTCACATCTAAGATATGCATGCATTATGGTACAAAATTCTCTCTTCATATTAGTAACTCTAACCTTTTTACTATCAGTTCAGCTTGGTTAAATTCCAACTTACAGATAGACATTAAAAATAGTTTATGTAAGTTACAGTATGTTGCATTTTTGACCTGTTATTTGGGACTATAGCTAACTTGGAACAATTCTTTCAACTAAAAAAAAAATAAATAGTTTTAAGTTTTAATGCTCTATACAACTGCTTATTTTTAAAAGCATTTAAAGAAATGAGTAAATATAGCAAAATGCTGATAAAAGGATTTCTTAACTATCTCATTTACATTCACATGGTTGCATCAATTAAGATTAATTTATTGACAAAATAGTAAGCCTTGTCTATCCACTCCAAATTATTTTGACAGTCTAACTACGGTCACCAAGACCATTTGAGTTTCTTATACCTTTTACAAGTTGCTGATGTGATCAGTCATCTGGAGTGAGCCTTCTCCCTCCAAAAATTAGTCTTTTCTATGCCAACTTTTCATAACTGCCTCTAAGGCTGAAGATCAAAAAAGGCTTAGATGCCCTTGTCTCTAGAATGTCCTCTAATGCTTCCATGATCCTTGCTTGCTTGCATTTATATACCTGCCCCTGAAAATTTCCACTACATGCATCCGACAAAGTGGGTATTCACCCACGAAAGCTCATGCTCCAAAACGTCTGTTAGTCTATAAGGTGCCACAGGATTCTTTGCTTCTCTTCCATGATCCTTGACTTTTATAAACCATTTCACAGCTGAGATGTCCCTGAACTAGCATTTTGGAATATAGTCAACATTCCTTGTTTATTTCCCATTAACTTGTAATCCAACAGGCTCTCTGATGCTTGATGTTCTGTCATTTTCATTTGTTGCACAAGATTTGCTTAGGGCACAGTGCAACAGTTCAGTAAGAGTCACCTAAGAGCTTAGAACACCACATCATTACCGTGCATATGAGGAACAGCTCTGTAAAGTGCCTAACTACAAAATTACTAGTTAAGTTATAGCATGCACAGAATTAGAAGCCAATGCCAGCAATGATGGCATTCAGTAGGTCAAGAACTTCTCCTTGAAAGATGCAACGTGTTCACATAGATAACTGAAAGGAATCCAGCATACAGACACCTACTTGAGGTAACCTGCAGAACACTTCAGGTGAACAATAAGTGGAAAAAATATTACACCAGGAGTTCTGCTGTTATGACCTTAAAATGCAAGGTGCATTTTTTATACGATGTACTTGGATGCTGCTGCTAGGTTCAATATTAAATCTTGACTCATTATATGCATTACATTAGAAATACATGATTATATTTTTATTAATGATATGGAATACATACAGTTCTCTTATGAAAAAGACTGATATTTCCATACTTACTGGTGCTACTATTTTGCCTGTCTGTCCAACCTGCATGTCATTGGGAACAAAGCCAGCATCAACTGCTGCACGGGAAGCACCAACTGGTTGAAAGAAAATATTTTCAGTGTTTTCTCTTAAAATATTAGCTAGCCAAATTTAGTTTGTATATTAGCAAAGAGTCCCATGCAATGGAATGTATTTGAAAATTTCCCTCTTAAGATTATATCCTTATAGTACTCCCTCTGTACCACTGATTGAAGTTTCTAGTTATTAAGTGCTAATACATTTCATAAGCAACAGGAAATCCCTACTCCTACCACCAAAGAGTTGTATATTTAAGTCTGGCATATTTCCACCCTTCACTTCATCAAAAAAATATTTGCACACAGTGCTTTCCCCTACTCTTCACCTACCTTATGTGTGTTATGTTTGTATCATATCATGCGCCCATGGAGATAAGAGGTCAGTTATAAAATGTTTTACTTAAGTTTGCTTTTTCTTTTATTTGTAAACTTCAAGTGTCTAGAGCAGGTGTGGCCAAACCATGGCTCATAAGCCACATGCAGCTCTTTTACAGTTAAAGTGCAGCTCAGAGCCCCCAAGCCTCCTCGCATTCTCCACCTACCCTGCGTGTGTGGGGCGGGGAGGGGGAAGTAGGGGCTTCTTCCCTGTGGTGGGGGAGTTTTCAGGGCTTTAGCTCCACATGCGGGACGCTGGGGCTTGAGCCATGCCTGCTGGGACTTGGGGCTTCAGCACGAGCAGAGCTGAAGCACCAACAGGCATGCCCCATGGGGGAGAAGCCCCGAGCCCCAGCAGGCATGCCCCGCAGGGCTGAAGCCCCGAGCCCTGGCAGGCATGCCGTGTGGCTTTTGAACAACTGAAGATTATCATATGCAGCTTGGAGAGTCAGTAAGTTTGGTCACCCCTAGTTTAAACATTTCCTGAAAGTCAATTTAGAACAAAACCATGTTTGAAAATATCTACTTATTACTGTTACATTTAAAATCTAAAAATTACTATCGCTGAATAAAGAGAAAATATTTTTTTACTTTGTATATTTTGCCACCACATTATGCAGTCAGTTTTACCTGTCTGTATCATAGATTAACGGAAGGGAAAGACTTAAAAAAAATAAAATTAGAAAATGTGACTGTAAAACCACAAACTGCCAGGGGAGCTCCGGTGCAGATGCAATACCTAAAGCTATTTTTAATTCACTTTTTTTGACTAGATTAAGTTAAAGGGTGCGCCTTTTAGTGACATACCACCTCATCATCTACCCAAAAAACCAATACTTAAATGTTACAACGGAGAAGGGTTTTTTTTTTAAATCACGAACAGATACAAATTTACATTTAGCAAAGATATAATTATACTTGGATATTTAAAATTACTTTAATGTATTCCATTTTCATTGAATATCTGCATTTGAATACCTATGCTTTACAAAGCAAAGGAGTTTTGAATTCAAAACTAAGTGATATTGCCATTTAAAAATATATGAAAAATTTCCTCATGTTGAGTTTTTCTGTTTACAAGGTACTATTCAGATATTTCACCAAAACCCATGCAGCCTGAAGAAAAGAGAGAGTTTCCTTTTTACAATGTTAAGATGTCATCAATGGCAAAAACATACCATAATGCCTATACAAAAAGCAATTTTACATCAGTAGTTGGATGGGATTTTTAAAGACTATCAAAAAACTAATGCTATCAAGCCTTCTTCTTGTGTGTCAGTTTCAAACACCTGCAATTAAAACAAGAAAAAAAATTTTTACCTGCAGCATGCAACTGATCTGCAAGGTCATATAACAGTTTGAAGTTGTCACCACTCTTCAAACCTCGCCCTTAAAGGTAAAAAAGGAAGGAGATATTTGATATTCTGTTCAAATACCTTGTAAAAGAGAATGTATGCATACATGACGCACATTACCAATACTTGTATTCACAGAGGCACTCAAGTACTTTTTTCAAGGGGTACTTTTGACATTTTACCAATAGTTCTAAGCACCCCTATGAATCTTGAAAATAAAAATTTTAATTCATACAGATTTTGCTCTGTTCCATTTGATTAATATGTGGTTATTTCTTACCCATACATCAACACTGCCCTGTCTTGTTTGCCTCCTTATTTGTCAACAGCATCATCAATTCTCTCTAAAGTTTGGGAACAGGATTTGTTGTCTATTTGTGCTCCCTCTGCTGGCTTTAGTTATATAGCTCTCCTACTGCAGAGCAAACTAAAATAAAAATATGTCAAAACTTTTTGTTTTCTCACTCGGGGATAGTGCAATTAATTTTTAATTAACAGATAATTCTTGAGCTATTGTACACCGGTTGTACTTATTTTAAGGCAGGTCACATTTGGATCTAAAAATATTTGCATAAATCTCTTTACGTTTCCAGAACTGCTAAACGTGATGACGACCTTAAAATACTTGTCAGCATTTGTTACAAGCTTTCACAGTTTGCAGTTTACATGATGTTGGGCATCTGCCCTCTTCCCAAAAAGAGAGCTACATACTGTAAATAAATAATATCTAGACACAGCAGAGCAGGTCAAAGATGGAGTTCTGCTACAGCTATTAGTTTAACTGAAACTCAGCACTACTTAAATATTATCTACTTACCACCCGATACGACCACCTTTGCACTCGTGAGCTCTGGCCGATCACTTTTTGTTAGCTTCTGCTCAATCCATTCAGACTGACCAACTGGTGATGACGCCGTTACTGCTTATGTCACGATATTGTAAAAAGTACATATTTCTTCATTTTTTAAAAACAGCAATATTTTTTCTGCTTTAAGCTAAAGGACTACATAAGAAACCAAGTGAACAAGAATCCATTCCAGCACAGATTCTATTCATATGCCTCCATAATAATTCCTTTCGTACTGTGTTTGAACTATAAGTCCATTTATTCGCCTCTAAGATAATTTACCTCCATATTATACTTATAGATCATTTAAATTTTATTTGTAGTACCACATGCAAAGTTTACTGAAAACTATTTTCACTTTGCATATTAAACTGGACTAAAATGAAGGCTTGTAATATACACACAATGTATCTCCTTAGAAGCAGCTCAACTATTATTAAAAAAGAGAGAGAGAGAGAGTCAAGCTGCTTAAGTGACCTAATGACAGTGCAACATGCTAATATTCATTGATCAGAGTTGAGTTGACAAGGTCAATACTGGAGAAGGATTCAGAGGCGGTAGCTCAACATCCCTGAATATTTTCATTGATGAGAAAACGCAATACTTATCATAGTGCTACTGACTCCCTCTGGCAGATGTATGGAACAGTCTTGAATGGCCCCAGACCAAGAAAGGACACATGTGACTAAGGCCTTGTCTGTATTCAAAGTTGCACTGGTTTAACTGAAAGTGTTATTTTGAAGTAGTTTATTTAAAACTGGTGCAAAACGCAGTCTGGGACATTCAATCTGATTTAAATCTTTTTATCAATTTCTCTTAATATGATAAGAAATCAATGTACGCTAAATTGATAAAGAACTGGATTAAATCAAATTGTGAATGTTCACACTGTTTTGCACCAATTTAACAGAATTGTTTTTTAAAGCAATTTAAGCTTAAACTAGTTCAACTTTAAATATATACAACTTGTAAGATTGCTGCAGCACAAGGCCAAAAAGCAGGCATAGTGAGTGAAATAGTTACTTGGTATTAAGACAAGTGTGATCAGAAGAGGAGAAAAGGCAAGTGGACAGACAATATGTATCTTTCCTTTGCTGGCAAAACTAAAAAGTACAAGCTCTTAAGCATAATACGACGATTATTATAATTAGTTTACTTTGATAAGAAGTGTTGTGAACTCAAGTTATGCTTTGCACAAAACTAAAACCAAAAAGATGAAAATATATCAAAGTAAACACCCACCTTTTTCTACAGTAGCACTACCACCACTCACTGGTGCAGCCTCAAAAGAGGTTCCCCGTACAGAAAACACTTTTACTTTTTCATCACACTTCACAGTACACAGAGCATTTCCTAGGAAAGATATCATTTTGCAAAAAACATGGCACAGAGTATCTGTGAATCATAAGAAATACTAGTGCTTCTAGCAGAAAATGCAGTGTTTAAAAAAAAAAATCCATGAGATTATATCCCTAAAACTGCAGTTTTAGGTCACCAAAATTAGAAAATCAGGAGGCTTAAAAATACATTTTACAAATACTTTAACATTTCCTTCCTATCACACACGATTTGAGAAACATGCCAGTACGGAGAAAATGTTTTTCCCCTTTCTGATCAGAGCAGCATGACTGCATTCAAATGAGCTCTCCACCTTTAGGTATTTTTACATTTCAAAGATCAGGATTGTAACTTCACAACACAATAGGAAGAGCCTCCATTTTACGACCAGGTCTTTTAAACTGTCACATGACTTAAGAAAAAAAAAAATCAATCCCACTACATCAAACATTAAGTCAGTTAAGATATCCAAAACCAAATCTTTCTCAATTGGAGGTGTTAGAAACAGCGGAGGGGAAAGAAATGCTAGAATATCAGCTACCAATTAAAAAACAAACAAACAAACAAAAAAACCTTTAAATCTGTGAATTACAAGGAAGCAACTTAAAATGCATTGCAATTCATCTATGTCATGTCTCAAATGTAATATCACAATTATCACAAGATATCATTTGGCTAAGGAAAGAAAATCCTTTCAGAATAAAATTTAACAGGCTAATGAGCTCATGTCTAAATTTAAAAAATTAAAATACAGAATCAGACAGGCATTAGAGAACTATGATTGAAGTAAAGACTGCAAATAATTACTGAAGAAAGTCAATTAAATATTACAAATAATCAGATCAATGTCTACATAACTATGAAAAATAACCTTATGGATATCTGAAATCAGAACTAACGCTAGTCATATTAAATAAAGTCAGACAGTTATCTGAACGTCTTACATGTTGCAAAATCTGATCAGAAGTACATTAACAGAGAAATACAATATGTATGAAAAACATCACCAGTGATCATTAATTAAAATGCTAGATCTGGTTTTTGAGCTGCAATCCTATAGTACCAGGGAAAAATTCTACATGTTTTTACAAAAATAACCTTTGTTTTCTAGTTTCATTCTGGTTAACCATAGCGATTTAGGACATTATCTTGAAATTCCTTTTACATCCCAAGTTGTAGTAATGGGAATTTTGGTAACACAGATAAGCAGGATCAGGTCCTTATTGTACAGCATACACACAGTCTTGAATTGCTCACCTGCATAAATAGTTCTCACAAAAGTGTCAGGTGATTTAATCTCAATGATGTCAGAAATAGGGGCAACATCAAGTTTAGCTGCCACTCTGGGAAGAAGATTCTAAAAAGTTAAATATGAGAAGTTAGCAAAATGTTCTAAATGCTGACAGGTTGTACCCTAAATATGTAAGAAAGTTAAAATAAATCTGCTTGTCATATGAACTATAATTAAGATACCATTATATAAAAGTTAAAATTGGGACACTGAATGTATCTGTGAGAGGATGCACAAAACCATAGATTTCTAGTATGGCTACTCATGTAGCCTTTGCAGTCAAATGAAAGCCCATTACTGTAACAACATTAGAAATTTTATGAGACTTACTGTAAGTAAACCCTTAATTCAATATGTTGAATTATGATGCTTATTTGCTTTAATAGTTTAAAACTGAATATAGATGCCATTTGCTCCCAAAATTGACAGTTATGGATTGCTGGATTCTGACGAGTAGGGTTGTTGTTTTTTTTTATTTTTGTTTTTTAAATATATTTAGAAGTTATTTCCCAAATACCAAGAATGAGGAACAAATCTGTACCTGAGCAGACACAAAAAAAACCCCCTATCTTAAAATTACAAAATTTAAGAAAGACACTCTTTTTTAGTATATAATTGACTACAAAATGTGTACTTAGCATCCTCCCTGATGTTTTTAAATATAGAAGCAGCACAAATCTTATATGTAATAAGGAGGACAAGGGTTAAGTTCTTCCCCCTGACTTGTACAACATGCACAAAATACGGGTACACTTCTGGTAGCTTTAGTCATGTTAAGTAGTACCTTACTACAGGAATAGATACACTGAATTACTCCCACAGAAAATTACTACTCAATGTAAACAAACGTGTCAGAGTTTGACATTAGGAGAATAGGTTCTTCATACAGAGATCTTAGGACAAGAAAGCTGAAGCTACCATTTTTAGCCAGCTAAATATCAAGTCAGAGCTGCCAAGAAAATCTGCATTGGGACAAAAAGCATCTAAAGAACTCTATGAACGAAACTAAAACACTTATAAAGACTGATACTGATTGCAAGTGAAAGCTCATCTAAGCGAAGCCAGATCGAATTACTCATGGAATACTTATGTGGAAGACAAAGTAAGTAAGTAAGTAAGTAAATAAATAAGAATAGAGAGTTGTACTTACATTTTAAATAATATAAAACGGAGTTAATTAGCAGTTTTCATGCACAATTAGAAAAATTTTTACACTCTAGTCTGCATTACTCCATAGACACATGTAAAAAAACCCCCAAAACAGCTTAGTGCTAAAAGGCCCGCATGCTTTCCTTCTTCATCGATGCAAACCACACAACTGAATACAAATTAAAATAAAAGAGCTACCACAGCTAGCTTTTTATACTAGTCTCTCTTTTCAGACGGCATAAATAGGAACAAGAGATCTGAAACAATTGTTTTAATAAACATCCACATAGAAAGCAAAATTTATCTATGACTAATATATTACAATTAAACACTTGCTTTAAATTGCTCTTTTACATTGCTGTAACATTTCAGAAAAGTCCAGCATGGCTTCAGAATATATGAAAAGTCTTTCACGGATTTCTGACTCACACTTACGTATAGTGGCCTCTTAGCCTCATACATGCTAGACATTTGTGTGAGTTTCTTATCTGCTCACCTTCCCAAAGGCAGATGCTCCAGCACAGATGTGAGTGTAATTAAACTGTTTTTGAGTTGCCAAAATCAATGGAGTCAGCTCCTCTGAGGAAAAACATGTCACAGTTTACAACAGTCTCATTTATAATTTTCAATTACAGTTTTCATTGCTAAGAATGACACCAGACTATTTTTGGCTGTATACAAATAATGCTCACCTGGTAGAAATCCTTTGTATACATCATGCTGGGCCACTAGAACTTTTGCAATGCCCTGTACTTTGCTGAGCTCTTCTGCTACCTATGATTACAAAAATATTAGCAGTAGTATTACACCAGCACCTGGAGGCCCAATTGAGCTTAGGGCTCCAGGGCACTAGGCACTGTGCAAACAAAGGGTACGTCTACACTACCTGCCAGATCGGCAGGTAGTGATGGATCAATTTATTGCGTGTAGTGCAGACGTGATAAATCAATCCCCGATCGCTCTCCCATCGACTGCTGAACTCCAGCTTGGTGAGAGGCGGAAGCAAAGTCGACGGGGGAGCTGCGACACACCACGAGGACGTAAAGTAAGTAATTTAAATCCTCATAGCTGAAGCTACATATCTTAGTCGATCCTCCACTCCCACCCCCAGTGTAGACCAGGCCAAATAATAAGAGACAGTGCCTTTCCCATAGAGCTCACAATCTAAATAGACAAGACAAAGACAGGAGTGAAACAAAAGTGTAGATTTGCCCAAGGTCACATAGCTGGACATTGGAACAATTCACTGGTACAGAACACAGGTCTCCGACTCCCAGTCCAGTGCCAACATACTAGACCAGTGGGTGGCAAACTACAGCCCACAGGCCACATCTGGCCCACGGGACCATCCTTCCTGGCCCTTGAGCTTCCCGCCGGAGAGGCTAACCCCCGGCTCCTCCCCCACTATCCCCCCTCCCCTGCAGCCATGCTGCCGCACGGGGAGACTCTGGGCGGTGGGGCTGCGTGCTTCTGCAGGGCAGTGCAGCAGTGTGTCTGGCTCCAGCCAGGCAGCGTGGCTGCGAGACATGCTGCTCTGAGCGGCATGGTAACGGGGCCGGGCTGGGTGGTTGGATAAGGGGCAGGGGTCCTGGGGGGCAGTCAGGGGACAGAGTGTGGTTGGATGGGGCAGAGGTTCAAGGGGGAGGGGGAAAAGAGAGGCAGCAATCAGGGGATGTGGAATGGGTGGGGTTGGATAAGCGTGGGAGTCCCAGAGGGGCTGTCAGGGAGGTGGATAGGGGGCAGAGCAAGTCAGGGGACACGGGGAGTTGGAGGGGGCAGGGGCCCCCAGGAGGGGCTAGTCAAGGGACAAGAAGCAGGGGGATTGGATGGGTCAGGGGGCAGGAAGTAGGAAGTGTCAGATGGGGGTGGGGGCCAGGTTGTTTGAAGAGGCACAGCCTTTCCTACCCCACCCTCCATACAGTTTTGCAACCCCAATGTGGCCCTCCGACCAAAAAGTTTGCCCACCCTTGCACTAGACTATGCTGCCTCTCCAATATAAACACACACTATTTTTGAATAAGACAAAAACTGCAAAAGAAACCATCATAAGACAAGTTAGCCTCATGTAAATAGTAGTGTGCAATAAGCTTATGTTATTACAATGGAACTACAGTTCTCAACAGGGGTGGGACAGTGAGTCTTCAAATATTTCAGTAATTACAGTAAAATTGAAATGCCAACAACGCCATATGCTCAAATTTGGCCCAGTAACTCTTGTTGTGATGAAGCAGTGGGCAGGGCAAATTTGAATGAAAGGCACTGCTATCTGGTCGTGGAGGAGCCTCCAAGTTCTAAAACAATTCTAAAGTGGGATCTGAGTTAAAGAAGGTGGAGGAGAACCCCTACAAGAGTATAAACATTTATTATAAAAGTGATCAACAATTACTAAGAAAAACAGTCAGCCTAATGCTTCAACTGATTTAATCAAGAGCTTAATCTTACTTCCTCTGAAATCAATGAGTTTTGCCATTTATTTCAATGCTATAGGGCTTATGTTACAAGTGCTAAGGAAAGCAAGCAGTGATGTAGTCCTCTGGTTAATTACAACAGAAATCGTCTGTACTGAAGTCTGACATTAGCTGTTGAATTGCTATAGGTTTCAGATACGCAGTTATGTTTTTGCTGTATTACATACAAAAAAGCAAATTTTAAGCTACAGAAGGATTATTGCAAATCACATTGAGGTGTATTGATAGAACCGTGTTAAGACACTGGCATTGCCCCAAACAACACTACTTCCTTGCCTTCTTGAAGACCAGTTTTACCCCCAATAAACAACAAAACAAGGGTTGAGAGAGAGAAAACCAAAGGTTGTAAGAGAGGAAACCGAAGCAGCCACTACATAAAAATTATTTAGGTATGACAACTTTTTTGTTCATCTGTACACATTCTTACAACTTTCTTTTTAAAGTTCACGTTATATGCAATATCATTTTCTAAAATAACTTGAGTCACCACCACACACAACGCATGGAATATTGAAAGAGAACAAGTTTTACCCATCATTGTTTAGTTATGAGTGCAAAAAGTCTCCAAAATAAAAGGGGTGCAAATGGAGGTGTTACAAAATGTGAACCAAACAGATTTTTCTCAAACTCGGTAAATGTTTGCTCCTGGTCTCAGACCTAGGATGTCAAGTTTTAAATTTAAAACCAGTCTTTACAATTTAGTTATAATCTCTTCTCTTGAGATTTGTGACTGGAGAGGATGCCACAACTTTAATGTCACTTGCCATGTGTATGGTTCTCTGCCTAAGATAAAACTTATCACTACAAGAGAAACAATTCAGCACTAACTCAGTTTAATTTTACAAATTATCAGACATGATCAACATCACTTCCACAGTCTTTATACAGTTAAACTGTATTGACCTGTAGGTGTCAGTGCTAAAAGGCTATTCTCGAAATCCTTGGTGACAATGTAACAAAACTGGTCCTCTATAGACTCTTCAGATGATTCAAGCAACAGTACTGGCAAGGACACAAGGCATTGGTTCTCTAACGCATAGCATGCTTTTAAAGTCGGGAAACACTAACATCTTAATCATACACTATAAACAAATCCTTATATCAGTAATACCTTTGATTGTTAACAGTAAGATTTTTTAAAAGTTCTATTTGTCATTCTTTATGCTCTGTTTACTTTTTGACATTTTCACAGAATGGACAATAAAAGTCAGTAAGCAAGTTTTGCTTTCAGATTCTTAGTGCTGCAATACCTGGATTTCAAACTTTACAGGAGAATATTTGTTTTTAAATAGCTATTTAAACTGGAATTTTAACATTTCTATTGGCCTTTGGATTTATAAAAACTTCATTTAAGAAGAAAAATTTAAGTTGAGAGTCCCTTCTAGCATGGTCACTTTTAAAAAAACAACACACAAAACCCCACACTGTATATGCATATTTTCAGTTTAGAAGAGCAACAGTTTAATTGCAGAACATTTCCTTGGGACTAGTGGCCATTGGTATAGCTCCTCCTACTCGGATGTCATTCTTGAAACTGATTCAAGTCTTGTTTGGTTTACTTAATGGTAGTCACTACTTTTTTTAAACACATCTAGAAAGAAAAATAATCAGATTTCTTACTTTGTCACAGCTGGTACCAGCTACTAAACAAGATACTTCACCTCCAAGCCGCTTTGCTGCAGTGATAGCATTTAGCGTAATGGGTGTAAGAGACTCATTTGTGTGTTCAGCTATTACCAATGTACTCTGAAATCGCTGGAGCAATGAAGCCTTAAAAAAGAAAAGAAGAAAAAAAAAGAGGAACACACACAGGGTTACAATTAAATGTGGAAGGAACACATAGTATTTTATAGTATTTTACAGAGAACACCTAGTGCCTTACAGAAAGAATTTCATTTGTACAAAACTACATTAACCAGTAACACTGAACAGACCAACTGAACTAACAGATGGTACTTTCAAACTGCTTTATTAAAAGTACGAAGCACTAAGCAAGTGACTATCTTCTGAACTTCATATACCGCACATATACTGCATAGCCATTTTGACATGATAGGAAGACACTGGTCAGCACTAGGGATAACAATTTATAAACTAGATTTTTAAGTTAATTGATCAGCCTGGTTAAATGCCTTAAATAGTTTGTTGAGCACATGGAAGTAATTTAAGAATTTGGATGGTTGTAGGATGACATCCACAAGGGAAAGGAAGCAGGACATAATGGAAGAGAAACAGGGAATATTTGCCTTATAGCAGTGTAAATTATTTGCTTGAAACAAATAATTTTTTCAGACAAAGCTTTGACTAACCTCCTAGAGAAAGAACCTGCGTTTATTTTATTTTTAAAATAATATTGCATTCTTACTTTGCCTTTATTAATTGTTGGGAATTGGGAAAACAAACCAATAATTAGGGTCTTAGGCAGGTTTGCAGTCTAAAGAAACCTTAATAAAAAAGTCTGTTGGACTGTATCAGACTTGAAGCTAAGTAATATATTTTATTTTAAAATGTTCAACTCTTTTCTGATGATTCAAACAATATCCCATCAGAGTTCAATATGGCTACTTAAAATAATTACTTGACCAACCTACTTACTATACTCTCTGGTAATTCTTTAGAACTTGTTCTGGAGCACTTTACAAATCAAAACAAAATTGCAAAAACAGGAAGAGGATCAAACTGAAATGAAACAAAGGATTCTAAACACTGTTACTTTGTTTCACTAGATTTCACTAATACTTCAGTTTAGTTTGACTACAGCCTCTTTACATACAAGAGGTTAATTTAGCCAAGCACTGGCCACTCATAAAGGATACACAAAAATCACAGAACATTATTGCAGGTAGCCTTTTGGGTTAACTATATAGACTGGTTGCCTAATAGAGTGCATTAAAACAAAACAAACAAACAAAAAAACACCCCTGCATTATTTTCCGAAGTATTTAAGTCATGATATATTTAAGTCTCTCCCTATAAACACATAAGAGTATGTAAGATAGTAACCAGGTATTTCCTGCACACCTAGTGCCACATAGCCCCACAAGGACAATGCACCCAAGATCCTCCAAGATCTTCGTTATTGCATGGGAGGATACAAGGGAAGAGGTATCAGCTGCCTTCACAGTGACACTTCTTACCCCTGCCCGAGGACACTCCCTAAAGTCAGGGACCTGTGGAGTCTGCTCAGGAGGTAATACAGCTGTGCTAACAGGTTCAGGAGAAGCAGCTACCTGGGGCCAAAAGGTGGTATAAAGGTACATGAGCTACAGTGGGTTCTGATTATAAACCTTACCCCTTACGTCAGGGGTAGGCAACCTATGGCATGCATGCTGAAGGTGGCATGCAAGCTCATTTTCAGTGGCACTCACACTGCCCAGGTCCTGGCCATTGATCTGGGGGAGCTCTGCATTTTAATTTAATTTTAAATGAAGCTTCTTAAACATTTTAAAAACCTTATTTACTTTGCATACAACAATAGTTTAGTTATATATTACAGACTTATAGAAAGAGATCTTCTAAAAACATTAAACTGTATTACTGGCACATGAAACCTTAAGTTAGAGTGAATAAATGAAAACTCGGCACACCACTTCTGAAAGGTTGCCAACCCATGCCTTATGTTAACATTCCTAATATGATAAGCATAGAAATGACCTATTGGAAATTCCATGCAGAAAACTTGAGTTTTCTTTCCCATCCCTTCAAAGGGGAACCCAGAAGTTTTAGGAAGTAAAATATCCAAAAGTGAATACAGAAGATGAAAGTACTCAATGACTACCACCACTTCACCATGGAAATGCATTATTAAATTGCAGTTTCTTTTAGGTTTCTATTCTTTAAGTTTGTTTTAGTCTACGAAGTTAAGTATCATTTATTATTTTGGCACCTTATGTTTGTGTAGAGAGCCTCTACATCCATGGTGGCTAGGATGGTGTTTTCCGGACAATGATCCCACACTTTCATGGGTCTTGGGTGGCAGGCCAATCCTTGCCCACAGACAACCTGCCAACCTGAAACGTATTCTCACCAGCAACTGCACACCGTACCATAGTAACTCTAGCTCAGGAACCAATCCATGCAACAAACCTCGATGCCAACTCTGCCCACATATCTACACCAGCGACACCATCACAGGACCTAACCAGATCAGCCACACCATCACTGGTTCATTCACCTGCACGTCCACCAATGTAATATACGCCATCATATGCCAGCAATGCCCCTCTGCTATGTACATCGGCCAAACTGGACAGTCACTACGGAAAAGGATAAATGGACACAAATCAGATATCAGGAATGGCAATATACAAAAACCTGTAGGAGAGCACTTCAACCTCCCTGGCCACACTATAGCAGACCTTAAGGTGGCCATCCTGCAGCAAAAAAACTTCAGGACCAGACTTCAAAGAGAAACTGCTGAGCTTCAGTTCATTTGCAAATTTGACACCATCAGCTCTGGACTAAACAAAGACTGTGAATGGCTTGCCAATTACAGAACCAGTTTCTCCTCCCTTGGTTTTCACACCTCTACTGCTAGAACAGGGCCTCACCCTCCCTGACTGAACTAACCTCGTTATCTCTAGCTTGCTTGCTAGCATATATATACCTGCCCCTGGAAATTTCCACTACCTGCGTCTGACGAAGTGGGTATTCACCCACGAAAGCTCACGCTCCAAAACGTCTGTTGGTCTATAAGGTGCCACAGGATTCTCTGCTGCTTTTACAGATCCAGACTAACACGGCTACCCCTCTGATATTTATTATTTTGGTGCTTTTCAGACAGTGAATGCTGAGATTTTAAAATACTGCTGAGTGGGTAAAACATATACTCATACTGTTTTTGCAATGTTTATCACCTATAATGCTATTGTAATACTCTTAGAAATCTCAGTCATGTTGCTCTGTAATTACTGTATGATCCATATGCACCTGTATTTTTATTAATCAGCTCCCTAGCCAAAGTTTTAAACGTGTCTTTTTAATTAACGTTTGAAAAAGTTTACCTTCACATCAACAATAAAGACTTTTGCACTCAGGGGCAGCTCTAGGCACCAACAAAACAAGCAGCTGCTTGGGGCAGCATAATGGTGAGGCCCCAGCTCCAACCTGAGGCAGCGTCCTGGGCTGGATCCTGACCGCCCCGGGGGCAGCAATCAGCCTGTTATTCTGCCGGTGGGGCAGGGAGCTGGCTAAGTGGGATGCGTGTCCCTGCTGCTCTCCCGCAGGCAGCGGCCACCCACCCCTCCTCAGGTAGGAACCAATAGCACGGCCATGCCCCGGCTGCAGAGGACGGCGGAACATGGCGCCCGGGTGCGCCGTTCCTCCTCAGCTTGTCCCCGCCTCTTCCTCCTCCTCCTCTCTACACCACCTCCTGCCAGGGGCTGAGCTGAACTCATGCCGGGGCCAAGGTGAAGACCGAGGATGAGCGCAGCTGGGATCCAGCAGCAGCCCCACCCCCCGGCCACGGGAGCAGCGGCAACGGGAGAGGAGTCCACTCCAGGCGAGGTATGCAGCAAGGTAACAGGGTCCCTGGAATCCCTGGGGAGCTTCTGCCTGCTAGAGTCCCAGAGGCTGCCACGTCCCTCCCAAGCCCCGCACAGCGCGCCAGTGCCTGGAGTCTCCTTCTGCCTCCCCCACTGCAGAGGATGAGAGACCTGTCAGAGAGGGGCAGCATCTGTCTAGCAAGCCCAGCACCTTTTCCTTGGCTCCTCCAGCCCAAGAGCTCTCTCCGTTGCATGCCCCTCGGGCTCCCAGCTGGGTGGCCTCAGTGCCTGGAAAAACACTGGCAGGGCTGGGTCCAGTGTGTGTCCGAGCTCGTGGGGAGCTCTCTCGCCCAATGACTAGCACCTTACCTACAGCAAGTACAGTAGTGCAACGGGAGCGCGGCACGAAAAATATCATGTCAGGTTGTGACACGATCACTCAAATCATGATTACATGTGCGTACTGTGCTGCTCTATCGATGCCATTTGCACTAATTTCCGTTTTGCATTGGTACCAGTGGTTATAGGGGTAAAATGCCAAAACAAAAACAACTTTCCAGTGCTGCCTATCGGCAACAAAGAGAGACAGCAAAAAGAAATAGAAAAACTCTTGTACTTCAAAAAAGTCAACAATCAAAGAGAAAGCTCTAAGCAATGCATTGAAGGTGATTCTTCATCAACTGATGAAGACCAATCGAACCAAAGATTATCTTCGCTAACTGATAAAGATGAACAATCACAATCCAAAGATTTACTTCTTCAGCTGAAGAGTCCAGAAACGAAGAACTGTTATCCAAATCTAAAACTGAAGAATAATTATTGGAAAGTGGAGAGACTGACATAGGATTGGATCCAAGTACATGGCCGACAATCATTACTGATTCAATGTGAATGACTGTGAAAAAGGGTCCTTCAAAACTAGATTCTACAGTTGAATATCTATTTAATGAGTCGAATCATTGACTTATGTCATCCAGTATGAAGAAAAAAAATGAAAAATGGGGAACTAAATAGATTGTGGTTAGTGTATTCACAAACCAAATATGTCATTTTTTGTTTTGCTGCAAATTGTTCTGTAACTCGGACATTCTTCTGGCAACTGCAGGTTTTAATGACTGGCGAAATTTGCATCAGCATTTGAAGGAACATGAAACATCAAAAAATCATTTATGCTCGTTGACAAATTGGACTGAGTTGTCAAACAGATTACGTACAACAATCGATGCAGTACAGCAATGTCAACTAAATTCAGAAATTCTACATTGGCAAGCTGTGTTGGAATGTTTACTGGCAATCATTAATTTCCTAGCTGAACAGCACCTCGCATTCCAACGGTCCCCAGATTTTTTATATGAGAACAATAGAAATTTCTTAAAATTGGTTGAGTTATTTGCAAAATTTAATAGTGTTATGGCTGAGCATGTACGAAGAGTGAAAAATGGAGAGAGATTCGCACCCATTATTTGAGTAAAAATACACAAAATGAGATCATACAATTTTCGCACTCCATTAGAAATTATGAAATTTTATCGAATTTGAAACATGCCAAATATTATTCAATTATAGTTGATTGTACTCAAGATTTGAGCAATACCAAGCGTCAATAGTTTTACGATGTGTGAAATCTGATGAAAATGCAGAAGTGAAAATTTGTGAACACTTTCTAGAATTTATATCAGTGAATGAAACCACTGGGAAAGCCCTCACAGGTGTAAGTCTACAGAAATTGGAACACTATGGAATACCTTTAGAAAATATGCACTGTCAAGGGTACAATAATGGCTCAAACATGTGTTGAACAGCAAAGAATACTGAATTTAAACAATCGAGCTTTTTTCGTTCCTTGCCATGCACATTCGCTCAATCTGGTTGTCAGTGATGCCGCCAAATCATCTAAAGATGCCGTTTCATAGTTTACCACAGTGCAAGCAATTTACAACTTTTTTTTTTAATGCTTCCACAGACCGTTGGGCAGTCTGGAAGAACCATCTTAAACAAAAACTCACACTTAAACTACATGGTAAAGCAGGATAGATACTATTAGACCATTCCGATATTCACCAGAAGAGATTTACAATGCACTATTTGAAATAAGCCAGGACTTGTCGTATGATCCTTCATTTCAACATGGAGTTGAAACATTGGCTCAGAAAATGATGCAGTTTCCATTTTCATGTTGCACGGTTATTTGGCATAATATTCTAAATCAAATTAATTTGACCAGCAAAGTTATGCAGAACATAACCATAGACATATCCCAGTCAAAGCCGATTTTGAATAAAACCCTGGAATATTTAGAAAAATACCGTTCAGATGAAGGATTTGAAGGAAGTGTCAAAGAAGTAACAGTAGTAACAGAGGATCTTGATTCTGAACTGATGTTTACAGCTCAACAATTCATTCGTCCTCTGGGAAAAAAACAAGGTAGTTTTGTTATGAGGCTCGCGATGATCCTATTCTCAATCCAAATGAAAGGTTTAAAGTTGAAAGTTTCTATTGCATTTTGGATGCAGCTATAACTTCCATTGAAGAAAGATTTTGTCAGTTGCACGGTCATTGTGAAACTTTTGAATTTTTATACAATATTGGAAATATTAAAAATCGGTTTTCCAAAGAAGACCTCATGAAGCACTGACAAGACCTACATTCAGCGCTCAGTAGTGATCACGCTGATGACACTGATGCAGTAGAATTGTATGATGAATTAATAGCTTTAGCTGAGATAATAAGTCCTAAAACTTCTCCTCAAAGTGTTAGAATTTATAGCAAGAAATGATTTTTTCACTCCAAACATTGCTATAGCATTACACCTTCTTTTAACATTATCAGTATCAGTGGCTTCTGACGAGCACAGTTTCTCAAAACTGAAATTACTAAAAAATTATTTGAGGTCCACCATGTCTCAAAATCATTTTTCAGGACTCACATTAATTTCAATTGAAAGTACCATTGCAAAAAATTTAGATTTCACTGACTTATTAAAAGACTATGCAAGCATAAAAACCAGAAAAATTCAGTTCATCTAAATTCTTTTAATTTATGAGAAACTGGAAGACACTAACATTTTTCATTACTGTGTATAGTTGAACCCAAATTGTTGGTAATTGTGATTTTGTTAAAATTAAATGTTAAAATTACACTAGTAGGAAAATTTTATTTCATTAACTACAAATTCTGGGTTTTCAATTTTTTAAATTTTAAACAGTCAAAACAAAAACAAAACTGCAAAGTACAAATGTGTAGAAGCCAAAAAAAAGCGAGGCGCAGCAAAAAAAAACCTACAGCCAGCCCGTTTGCACTCTGGCCATTTAAATACCAATTATTTCAAGTGACATATTGTAGTGCTCGGGTCATCTTTCAGGAAACCTATCTATGTGAATGACCACGCCAGGCAAAAAGAGAATGGCTATTGAGGATGCAGTGGAGAATAAAATAAAGACCATGGGACAATTTTAAGATATACCAAACACTCCAAACTTGCACCAAAGTCAACAAAAACTGAAAATACTCAACAGCATCAAAAATCAAGACACACAGTAAAATAAATAAAGGCACAGCAAGAATAGATTCTGAAGGGGGGGAAAAAAGAAAAAAGAGCACGCCTTTAGTGAAAGACTACTAGATATTAGAAAAGTCAAATACAGGTCTGCTAGGCATGCAGAAAAATTACAAGTTATATTTATACCATCTTTCATCCAAGGATCTCAAATATTTTTATAAAAAGATGGGAAACAGTATTGAATTTATAGATATGTTGAGTCCAAAAAGAGATAAGAAGATGATCTTTTGTGCAATAAAAAAAGCATTATTGAAATCTGAAAAGGGTCAACAGCTTTTACCCTCCAATCTTAAAAGCCAAAACAAGGAGTTGGAAGCAGCACAAAAAGAATGAACTAACATTCAAAATATTCTTCTTCTCTAATGTCACCCCATCATACAGAGAGAGAACTAATAGGTTTTTTGAATCCCCATTTGGGTAAAAATACCAATACTGAATAGTTGCATGTTTGTAAACTTTAAAAACTCCAATAGAAAGGAAAACTTTGAAGTAGGTAAGGCATAACTTTATCCAAACAACCTGATGTATCATTATTTTAACTCTCTAACATGTAGCTTGGAGACAAAGTATCCACAGAACAATGTTTTATGAAGTTATTAGGGCACTAATTTAAAATTTTAAAAATTAATGGAGTAATTGAAATACTATCATCATACAGCTATCCTACCACCATCATACCTTATCTAGAATGTGCCTTACCAATCATCACTATTTACACGTAGGGAGTAAGTGGAGTTTTCCTTAGCACATATTAGAAATCAACTGGTTTCAGATATAGGACCTGTGGCTGCCTAATTTTAGTAAGTTTCTTCTACCATTACCTTTTTATTTAGATACAGTTATTTGCAGGATTCTTCATTCAGAAAAGAGCTCCTCTGAAATGTCTGACATCTCTCGATTATCCTCTTCCTCCCCCTACCCCCGGAAGATACCCTATCTTGCAGTGGACACCTCTCAATCTAATTTAAGATTATGACTCGGTTTATCTTAATCAATAATTTCTCTATTTTAAAGATATCCTAATCTGTAAAAGTAGCTCAATAAAAGCTGCATTAAGTAGAAAATTATATTCTAGAACACCTCAAATTGGCTTTTTCCCTGATTTTTTGAAAGAGAATCAAATCTAGATGACATAAAAAGACAAGGCAAATCTGTTTTACTACCAATGGAAAGTCCAGGATTTAGGTACAGAAAGAAAGTCACCAATATTTGCAAATCCCTTCTCACCATCCACATGACCTCCCAAAACTTCACTTAAATCAATTGGTCACAGCTCCATTTCTATCAGTGGAGTCACACTCACTTGCAACAGTGGTGAATTTGGTCTTTTACATCTGTTTAGTTTCAACTGAACAGTAGAACAAAGATTATACCTTATCCCTATATAAACAGGCCACTGGAGCTTCCTCTGCAGTAAACAAGTTGAAAGTCCAGGTTCCTTGGCATTGTTTTGTGCTCTTGTTTACAAAGCCACTTATACAGCATATTTAAATATAATCTCCTATGACAGCTGATATCAGAGCAGGATTCTTCCATTAAAATTCCTTGCCGCTCTTCTTTGTTGCATGGGATAAATATTTTGAAATTACTAGTTTCTCCTTATCCTTCATACTTTACAAATGTTCCATTTAAAAAAAATGCAGGGAAGAGAGTCTTGATCACAATATTGTTAATATAGTTCATCTTACAAATTCAAGAATAAGAGTGCAAATATTGACAATCAAGGAGTTTGGCTTTGTGTTTCTCATTTTGTGGAACCTGGAACTGTAAATTGGTCATAATAAGGGATTATTATTTATACTGTAATAGCACCCAACCAAGGGACTGTACAGATATACAGGAAAAGATCATCCCTGTCCCAAAGAGCCTTTAATCTAAAAATACAAAACACATAAACAAATTGGTCAGGATGACAGTTTGTATCTTTTAAAAAACAGTGAAACTAACATGACAGCCTGTCCACTGCCCCTGTACTAAACCATTGTTTGTTAATGACAAAATCCATTGATATATCCATAGTATTGATACTCTGCACTTCCATACCACTTTCCTTTGAGATTCTCAAATGTTCTTTACAAATAAAGCTTGTCCCCATTTTACCAAAAGGGATACTTAGGTAGGTGACTTGTAAGTAACTTGCTTAATGTCCTTCCCTCTACAGTATAATAGATTAAATAAAATATGTCCTTCACCCACTCACCAAGTAACTCTGGAGTATTCACCTAGTAGTAAAACTTAGCAACATACAAGCTGGAACACAGAGTATGATGCAACAAGAAGTAAATAAATTTTTATGGCCTAACATATAAAAGTGATCAGATCCCACCTTTACACGCATGTCTCCCAGTTAAATTAGTTTAAGCTCAATCCTGCAAAGCAAATACATGCATTCAATTCCCACTGCAGTCAACTGGAGGTGAGGGCACTCAGGACCAAGATGCACTATCTACTTTACTGTGGTACTAAGGCATAGTCCCACTCTCTGCCTATTTTATCACCACAAATCTGGCTAAGCCTCCCCTTGACACACACATGACTTTTTACAAACTAAGATCCAGTCACTAAAAACCAAGAGTCTTTTACAGCTGCAGTAATTTTAATTCATCAGTGGGCTACACAGGGCTTTTAATCACTGAAAAGTGAGTGTCCTGGATCCTTGCTCCGAGTAATGCAGACCGGGACAACTTTTTAGACTTTTGCTATTAGATGAACGTCTTATTTCACATGAGCCATTATTCGAAGTCAGATAAAAATACGTCTCTATAGACTGATTAAGAACTTGTCAAGGATGTCTAGAGTATGAGAGGGGTACACTTTTGCATAATATAATATAAATTAGACCAAACAAACCTCTCGCTCTGCATTTTCCTTGCTTGTGGTGTCTTAAATTATGCCCCAAACCTACCAGTTTGTTCTTCCAGTCCTCCAAGGGCATGGCAAAATGTAACAGGCTTAGTTTGCAGCAAGGGAGATTTGGGTTAGACAGTAGGAAAAGTTTTCCAACTCTAAGGATAGTTAAGCACTGGAAGAGGTTTCCAATCCCCCAGCACTGGAGGGTTTTGAGAACAGGTCAGACAAACACCTGGCAGGGATGGTCTGGGTTACTTGGCCTCGCCCCAGCGCAGGTGCCCTCGTGAGCTGCCTGCCAGCTCCAAGCTGTGGCTGGGACCACAGGTCCTCTGGGCGGCTCGCGCCTCCCTGGCTCTGGGTGACCTTTAGCCCAGTTCGGGGCGCAGCTGACCCGGCCCTAGTTGCGGGGCCACAGGGCCGAGCCAGGCAGCTCCCCAGGACGGAGCGGGTGGGGGGAGCCAGCGCCGAAGCGGGGCCGGCCGTGCGGGCCCCGGGAAGGGCTCCAACGGGGGCGCAGCTCCCCCGCTCGGCGCTGAGGGGGTGCCGCTGCTCCCTGCGGAGGGGGCTCCGACCGCCGCGCCGCACTCACCGCCCGCCTCAGGCGCCGAGCCCCGACCGCCAGCAACATGGCGACTCCCTCCGGGTCCCTCTCACCCCGCCCCAGCAGCACCCACCCGAGCCGGTTGGGCGCAGCAGAGATCTCGCGCGAGCTGCTGAGGGACAACGCGCCTTGGAATCCTGCCTTCTCCCATTGGCCAGCGCGCACAGCCAATCAGAGGAGATGGAAAGCTTCGTGGGCTCTTTGAGTTCCCGGGGCGGCGCGCGTGCGGGGTGGGAAATGGAGCTCGAGGCGGACTCCAGGGCCCCTCGCGGAGTCATTACACTAGCCCAGATAACACAGCAGCCCCAAGGCCCTTCCGTGGCTGCGCCTCGGTGCAGCTTTGCAGTCACTGTGTGCGGCGGGGCGCTCATATTCAGGGGAGGAAAAGTTGGCAAAACTAGACTTGGGCACGAATCGAGACCCTAGCTTGGGAAATGGTTGGATCCACAGATATAAACGTGCAGCTTGGGCCTGCCTACCGTCAGCACTCATCTGTCTGCCAGGGCCATCCTGAAGCATAAAAAGTAGACTCTCAAACAAAACTGACTGCGAAACACCCTTGATGCTCTGCAGTTAGGGTGATTAAGCAACTCAAACTCTCCATTAGCTTCCTGGAGGGTCAGCAGTTACAGCAAAATGAATATCCAACTGATCCCAGCTTTGCATAGGTCCAAAAAAATTAAACTTAAAATTGGGGGGTGGGGGGCATGATCCCATTAACCACATGGATGTAAACTTTATGAAATTAGTTCTTTGTATTACATAAGCCAAAAATAAAGATTCAAGGTTGTGATCTTAAGCATACACACAAGCTTTTCTTATTTTTACATGCTTAAAAAAACCCATACCTTTCCACTGCTGATAATGCAAATGTTTGAGAACTAGCCGGAAACTTTTACAGGCAGAGACAAAGATGATCTAACAAACATTTCTGGCATGTTAAGTAGTATCATATAATATACAAGTATGCCAATTCCATCCTGAAGGGTCTAAATATGGTTCCAAGGCCTTACTTAGGAAAGGAACCAAAGAGGTTGTTTTTTGTGCTAATGTTGGAGAAGAAAGCTATACGCTGTATAGACTGGGCTCAGAATCCAAGAATGGGAAGACTAGAATGGATTCATCCAGCAATTGAACAAGAACCATACAGGATCCAGATGGCACGGAGCACAAATGGACAACCATCTACATAATACTGAGGAACAATGGTGAGCATTATATCCTCCTCTTGACCAGATTTAATAAAAAAATATATGGTAAAAAAAATCAGAATCAATTTTTCCGATATTTCTTTTATTCACGTGTTTGTTTTTACCAAGGGTTAAATAAAGTTTTTAAAGAGGAATAACACCTCTGGAAGTGAAGTTATACAGACAAGTATCCAGAATTAGACTGAAATTCTTCCACATTGTACAAAGCCAAAGTAAATAGAAGGAGGAAATCCTCTGGTGTAGCCTGCAGTACTGCTATTGAAGGTTGTGGGCAGCAACAACCTCGGCAGCCACTATGCCCTCCACCATGCAGAGTATAATCAATGTATTCACACTGATAATTCCTCTCCCTTTCCCAAACCTCTTGTCAATTATCATAAATAGGACACCTGTAGAGCACAGCTTCACAGTGCATAGGAGGGTCCAGAACCTCCTCTCCTGCTGCTGGTCCTGCCCCAATGCCATGCACCTTGTATAGTCATTCATACCAATGCAAAGTAGATTAAAACTGAGTGTCGAATACTACCAAATCAGAATGGTAGCATCTTATACCCAATTTGTACAGTCTATATTGCAGAAGTGGCTAGACAGAAGAATCAAAATCTTTTCCTTTAGGACACAAGTGAAGGCACCTTTGTATATTTGCATAACTTGTAATGTGTCCTTCCTAGCCTAAATGTTTCCTGCCCTAAATTGTTGGGCAGCGTAGTGTTGGTGTGCATTGCGGCCCATCGTGTGCAAGTAATGTATGTTTTCCCATTAAGGATAATGGCCTAAGTCTGTCCATAAGAGCCCTGTGCCATGTTTGATTTGTGGCATGCCCAGTTCGGTCAGGGTAATGTTGACATTGCTATGGGCCAACTTTCATTCTGTCTGGGGACCGGACAGGCCAAAGACCTGACTACAAACTTTGTTGAACAGAGCAGAGGCATTAGTAATGTTCTTATGTTTTCCCCTACCCTTCCTACACATTGCAAAGTTGAACAAAGTCATAGAAAATGGAAGGTGGCTGTGAACAATGCTCCTCCCTCCACACAGCAGAAGAGCCATGCAGCTGGCATGCCGTGTGAAAGAGAGAGTATGACCAACGTGGGAAAGGACCTGGCAACAGCCACACTAAGTACCATGTCCATTGTAAAAGCTATATATCTCACACAAAAACTTGTAGAAATGTAATGCTGCTTGAAGCAGGCTGGAGTGGCAGGTCAGAGACCGCTGTGGGCAGAGCAGCAACTGTCAATATGGCTACTTCAACCCTGTGTGTTGCTATACTCTGGGGACAAAGGGGAGTACAGATGCCAGGGGGCTGGCCAGGGTCCACATGCATTGAGACTTGGTTTCTCATAGATTGACAGCTCATCACTGCCTTTCTTGGGCCCTGCCTCATGACTGCAATACAATCCCACTGGCCCCATGGCCTAGTAGGAGATTGTTTATTTACTTAATCATGGATCTTGAAGAAATACACAGAGCTTTTGTATTTTGTTCCTCTCTGTGCATTTCTACACAGAAGGGGAATACATGAGGTTTGGTTCCCAAAATGAAAAGAAGACTCTTTGTAGCCAAGTTCTGGAAGCCCCGTTAAGCTCCTATTGCCAAAACCAAGAAACCCAACATTTGTATCATAGCAGACCCTACAGTAAATCTCTCTCGTGCATCTGGTAGAGACTTACAGAAAAAGAAAAAGAAGTGTGGTGGGGGGAGGGGGGATTCAGCTGTCCATAGGTGCTGGAACATGGGAGAGGAGACCAGACGTCAAAGGTTTTTTCCATACTCCGGGACCTGCCAATTGTCTAAGTCATTTGATGTTTCAAAGACCAGTCAAGTAACACCAGCCCTGTATGGTATCCCCATTACAGGGGACAGATGTATAACTGCTTCAGCCAACGCCCCTTCCTCACGTACAGCATTATAATCATCAGAGGCCACAAAACCCATTTCTGCTTTGGAGAATGGCTCATTTGCTTTTAAAAATTTATAGGTTTTTTAATTTTTAAGGAGCTGAATGTATTTTACTCAGGATTAGATTTCATTTAACAATATGAAACTGATTAAAGGAAAGTTCAGCAAAATATGGTTTGCATCCTCGCTCTGTCCCTGCTATATAGAGAAAACAGATGATACACAGCAATTCCAGAGCAAGTGAATCAATCCTCCTGCGACAAACTGTAAAGCCCAAGTAAAATGGCTTTGTGGAGGGGTGCTTCTTAGGAGATGAAATCCTCCCTCCCAGGCTGCATAGTGCCAGCAGAATCTCACTGCAGCCATGGAGTTACAGCACCTTCTGTAACAATTGTGCCCCCACTCAAGGGGTGAAGGAATTGGCCAGTAGATCCACACAGACACAAATCTAATGGACACGACCATGTCTCTCTCTAACCCACACCTTCTGCACCTCTCTGTGCGCTACTACTGTAGGAAATCTCTCCCTTTGTGGATTTCTTACAGCCTGCCCCCACGGTGGCAAGATTTGCGTCTTGGTAATGTTTAATTGTTACCTTAGCTGTTGTATCTCTCCACCCAATTTATTTTCAAAAACATTCTTTGAGAGCAACCAACCTGAGTTTAGCTTAGCACTTACACAGCACTTGCCATCTGATGATCTCAAATACTTTATGTATTTTTCCCATTGTCCCCATTTTACAGAAAGGAAAATTGAGGCACAGAGACATTAAATCTTCCATTTTCAAGTGGCCACTAATTCTGCATAACTCATCTATTGGCTGTCCAAGTTGAGACACAGGTATCTCAGGCTAGGCAGCCATAATTAGTGGCCATCTATGGACCTAAGTAACTTTTCAAAGGCTGCATAGCAAGTCATTAGTACAGCAGTGGGCAAACTTTTGGGCCCAAGGGCAACTGTATGGCAGGCCATGAATGCTCACAAAATTGAGGGTTGTGGTGCGGGAGTGAGTGAGGCCTCTGGCTGAGGGTGCGGGCTCTGTGGTGAGTCCAGAAATTAAGAGTTGAATGTGTGGGAGGAAGGTCCGGGCAGAGGGTTGGTGTTCATGGGGGGGTGAAACCTCCAGCTGGGAGTGTGGGCTCTGAGGTGGAGCTGGGGATGAAGGTTTGGGGTACAGGAGGGTGCTCCAGGCTGGGACCCAGTGGTTTGGAGGGAAGTGGGGGGAGATCAGGGCTGGGGCAGGGAGTTGGGGCATGGGAGGGGGTCAGGGGTGCAGTCTCCAGGTGGTGCTTACCTCAAGCAGCTCCCAGATGCAGCAGCATGTCCCGCCTCCGGCTCCTATATGGAGGCACAGCCAGGTAGCTCCGCATGCTGCTCTATCCGCAGGCACCACCCCTGCAGCTCCCATTGGCCGTGGCAGCGCTTGAGGCAGGGGCAGTGGCAGTGTGTGGAGCCCTTTGGCTGCCCCTACATGTAGGAGCCATGAGGGGAGGGCATGCGGCTGCTTCTGGTAGCCTCACAAAGCAGGTAAAGCCCCCGAGCCAATTCCCCGGCTGCAGCGGGGAAAGCCCCAGACCCTGCTCCCCAGTGGAAGCTCAAGGGCCAGATGAAAATGTCTGAAGGACTGGATGTGGCCCCCAGGCTGTAGTTTTCCCACCCCTGCATTAGTAGCTAGGTCTAGAACCCATATCCCTTGACTTCCATGTGTATTTAAAGGAATTCTGATATGGCAAAATTCCACACTGCATCATTAACACTGCAGTTTCACTCAGATGGTGCCTGATCTATTTTCCCCTCAGAACAGCCTATATTTAGCCACAGAACAGCTTCTGTTACAAACTGGAACTATTACAGATCAGTCCTCTAAACACACAGGGTCAGACTGTGATCTTGGTTACACCAGTGTAAACCCAGCTTCCATTAAATTATTCCAGATTTATACCCACATAACTGAGATCTGAAACAGGCCCACTCCCCTAACAAACAAGATTAACACAGGAGTCTACTCCACAGTAAGGACTATAGACTTTGTTCTGAGAGCCATGACACTTCCCAAGCAATGATAATATACATTAGGTTCCACAGAAATATCAGGTCTTGTTTTGCTTTTTAAAATTTCCTAGTGGCAAAGGAATGGATTTAAAAATACATTAAGCAAAATACTCCCCTAAAAATCTGCAATGTAGATCTTTGAAAAATGTGGTCACTGAAATCTTGGAGAGACCAACAGTGGCCTCTTCACTTAAGTTACAAATTAAAATCAATCAATCCATCCAGCAGTACTAAGAGCTTATGGATTTGTAACACTACAGACTTTAAGATCCCGAAATCAATGAATGGTGTGGCACAAATACAGTTTCTTCCTTATCATTAATATTCTTAGTATTCTCTAACCATTTGACAACAATGCATATTTTTCCCCAAAGTGTAAGGGGTTTACAGCATGTTGCTGATTTATCCTGCAAATGCATTTCTATGGCACTCATCACTGTGATTTCTCTCAGACTAGTGCAAAGCACTTCAGCTTTCCCACAACCTACGATGCCAAGAAATACTACAGATCCGACTACAGGATGTGTCTGTGCGTATTCAGATATTTTGTATTGCTGGACAATTAACTTATGATGATTGTAAAGGCGAATGAGATTTGAGACAGCCATTATGGCTATACAGCTCATCCCATTTCCTGTCTCTGGTGCACTGGCAACTGTATAGACCCTGTGACGAGGGCTAGAAGAAGCAAGACTGGAGTGGACTGTGCCCTGCCAATCTTGGCTGATCAGATTGTCCCTAGGGGACTTCTCCAACCGGCATAAATTAGAGTAGCCTCAGGGCCCTTAGCCTTAAAGTTACTACAACTAGCTCAGTGATGCTAAGGAACCAGCCCTTTTAGGTTTCAAGGCTGTTCCTAGTTCTCTAAATTCTGGAAAGAATTCACCTCAGAAACATTGAAAAAATGACCAAAAAGTCATCAGCAGACCTGTTTCTCCTCTCACAATGGTGTGCCTAAGAACAACTTAATGGAGCCACAGTGCTATTTTCATTTAACCCCAATTTTATAAGTACCACTGATTTCAGGGATGAGGCAACTTCCTCCCATCCCTTCAGAGAGCTGTGTCCTAAAAGGCACAACTGAGCCTTCTATAGAGGAAATGTGCCAAATATTGTTACAATTGCTTTGGAAAATATTTTTACTTAGGATGCAGAAATCTAATAAAAGGAGCAAAAATAAATTGAGTATATGGTACCCTTTATCATGGACCTTTTATTTGACTAAAAATGTTTGTAATTAATGTACGTTTTACTCATTAAAGTGTGGCACACCCCTTGGTAATCCTGTTGTAAACCCCTGCCCCGCCCCCCCAAAATTAGCTTTCATAGTGCAAAAGCAGAAGGCATATTTTTGTGGAATCAAGCCTTTGAAAAAAGAACAAGTACAGGTTTAGAGTATTTATTACTGGACTGTAAGGAAACAGCTAACAACTCAGAGTAAGTCAAACTCTTTCTTTCTATGCATCTGTTTAATAGCATAAAAGTATATTTTGATCAGCAAACTGCTGCTGGTAAATTCTAGGTCAGATTTCAAAGTAAAAGTGCCAGAGACCTAGAAAACAACAGACTTGATATTATATTTTCTGTTTTTAATGTTAATTTAAAACCTGAATAGCACCTCAAATACATGTAATCTTTATTGAAACTGGCTTGATAAGGATTACATCTTGATGCACAAAGGAAGTCTTTATCACTTATGGCTAGTGTTTTAGGCGCTTATAAAACTGTAATCAGGTAGGGATTATATCAGCATGATCCACATGAAATAGAATAAAGCTTTTTGTCATGGTTCAGCTCATCTCCCACATAATGGGTTCTGATAATAAAAGGTAAAACATAAAATACACAGGGACCAATGAAACTCTGGATTCAGAATCCATTGCAAGCAGAGAACATTTTTATACATTTAGAAAGAAAAATGAATGATTAATTAGTGGAAGAAGCCCTGAGTATGGTGCATTGTTATCCAGGATTATTTCATTAGGATCTGCTGACCCAATTTCTTCATTGTAAAGGGAATTACATTTTTTCACACTGTGCAGTTAGATCAATACTGAGGATGGCTCAAACTTGTTTAAATATAGTAGGTTAGTGAAAACACAGCAAAAACCCCTACTCCAGTAACTTAATAACCCACAGGGGAAATGAAACAAGAATGGGTACAAAAGTATGTGTGTTTGAACTGAATTTTGGTTCATGTAAAATACATCATTCCTACAAGACGTGGAAACCAGCAAACCCGTTCTCGTGACTAATGGCTTTAGTAAAGAAGATGACCGAATTGTTTTGGTTTTTTAAATAGCAACACCACTTTTTGGTACAGGTCATCCTCAGTTTACGCTTTCTGCAATCATGAGGAATATGGCTGACTTGGAGATAAATTAAAGAGCTTCATTCAGGAGCTCTACCAACAGTTGAAAGGATTCACCTACTAATCTGTCAAAATCCAATAATGTTAGAACAATCAGAATCTGCTTACCACTCTACTGAAGAATTTAAAAATTGAACAGACAGTATCTGCCTACATGACACTACAGGGATGGTCAAAAAGAGAGCAAGGCAACAATGCACTATGAGAGAGGAGAAAAATAGAAATAGTGACCCAGAGTCACTAGAGAAGGTAATTGAGGATAGTTATTGCCATCATTTTAAATTATATTATCCCATTTCATGGAGCAGATACTTCTGTTGTCAAATCATTTAGTCCTCCAACCCAAATACTTATGCATGAGAGTAACATTACACATGTGCATAACCCCATTGTGGCTCTACTTACATGTTTAAAGTTACTCATGTGCATGTTTGCCATGTCAAAGTGCAAATATTGCCCATTTCTGTATATTTCAAGCCTTTCATTTTTTCTAATCCAGTTAATATTGATCCTTCCCCACTGCATTCATTTTCTGCAGTGCATGAATATACAAACATAGTAATGAAAGGAGACCTCTCTCTGTAGGGCCTGATTGTCTTCTCACTTGCCACAGTTTTACACTGGTGGAGCCTCACTGACTTACTGCTGATTTACACCAGTGTAAGTAAAAGTCTCAGCCTGTCTTACAATTAGATTCCTTTAAAATAAGATAATCATATATTTTATTATGCCCTTTTGGCATCTTTCATCTGATTATATCAGAGCAATTTACAATCTTTATTTAAATTAACCTTCACTACATCCCTTTGAGTTTGGGAAGTATCACCATTTTACAGCTGGGAAAACCGAGGCACAGTGCTGTCACTTGCCTTGCCCAATCACAGAGGGCTGGGAACAGAATCCAA
The DNA here is from genome assembly GCF_003597395.2 of Chelonoidis abingdonii. NCBI lineage: Eukaryota > Metazoa > Chordata > Testudines > Testudinidae > Chelonoidis > Chelonoidis abingdonii. The sequence goes on along the minus strand of NC_133777.1, from coordinate 50,079,735 downwards.
ATTTCCAGGCCCTGTTCGGATTACTGTGCCACGCTGCAGTTTCCCTATAAATGACACTTCCTAATGAAGTTCTAAATATCTTATCTGGATAATTAAATAAATAACAATAGCACTTCGTGTTCTCTTTTGCATATTTTCACAAATCATCATTACCAGGGAGTGAAATCACTAGTCATAATATAGAGCCTGCTCCCATTGAAGTGGATGGTAAAAATGATTCAGTGGGAGCAGAATCAGGACCTACTAGATTAGGTAAGGAGTACAGGTGTTCATGAGTTTAATTGATCTAGTTGCAGTATTGCTAGAATTGTTAACCGTTTGGGAAGTGAAGGCTTACGTTAAAAAACAGATGGAACTTTCCTTGAAAATGTTTGTTGTTCATGCTATTTGTAATGCAATTTGCTTGGGAATGTTTACGCTACAGTGGTTCAGTAGAAAGACAGCCATCTCTTCCTGTCTGCAGTGTCCAAGCAACATTGTCAACCTAGACTTTTGGCTGTATGCTGCCATGGTTCTGTGTGCAGAGCTCCCACTGAAGTTAATGGGAGTTGTTTGTAAAATTCAATGGCGGAAATACACTGCCATTATTATTTAAACACATATCTGTTTATGGCTCTATTACATGGCTAAAGAAGAATTTGCATGCCACTAACTATTTCCTATTCACACTATCCTGAGCCTTTCCCTGTAAATCCAAGAACATCCAGCCTATGTACATGATGGCCTCATGGGAATTACACCTTTTATGCTTGCTTCCAAGCATTTCTGGAAAGCTAATTTCCAAATTTCAACCTAGAAAATAATACTTCTGCGATGAGTGCAGGAGTCACAGTCATTGCCTTATTTCTTTAAAAGTTATTAGTGATTGTTGATCCATTTGTTTTTGGATGGCCAATTTGCAGCACCGGAAACAGGCCCAGTTTTCCAAAAGCAAGCATTCCATCCTGCAGAGCATTAGACCTCTTTCTAGGGTCTCACATTGCTACTCAAGAATCGAAGCAGCCAAAATCATTGTCTACATGTTCAAAAATGACTGATGTTTTGCATTTCTTTTGGGCCTTCCTTCTATAGATCTTAAAGCACTTTTCACATTATTAATGAGGTAAGCATTATCATATGCCACAGGTAGATCTAAAGATAAATCTTATTGTACCAATGAGAAATTTAAGTCATGGAGAAGCTAAGAGCCCAATCCAATTTCAACTGGACTCCGTAGGAAAAAATTACCAGCCCGCTTTAACACAAGAAGTCTGTGGCAGAGAAATAGACAGAATCCAGCTCTCCAGGGTCTGTTAAACCAGTAGACCGTATCATATGTACTATGATTGCATCCAGGAGAAGTTATCTGCAATATCCTGCCTTGAAATGCAAAATGTCCCCCTCCCACCATTTCTTCCTTGCACTCTCAAGATCCCACAATATGTTCATCATCTTAAATCTTGCAGACAAATGAGTAACAAGATAAAATGGGTGGGATTTAATTTAAAATGCAAATAAGGTGTACATTTTGAAATAGGAGTAGTAAATTAGAACAGCTTACCAAGGGATGTGGAGAATTCTCAATCACTTGAAGTCTTTATGTCAAGACTGGGTGTCTATCTAAATTAAAAGATATACTCTAGCTCATCACAAGTTACTAGGCTTGATACAAAAATTCCTGGGTAGAATTCAGTGTTCTTTGTTGTACAGGAGGTCAGACTAGGTGATCTAAAAGTCCTTTCTGGCCTTGAGATCTTTATTAGATCTCCACTGAAGGAAAAAAAATGGAGAGAATATCCCTTTGCAATTGCACCTAGGCTAACTCTCAATCAGTCACAGGGGTGGCAGTACCTGTTGTACAGCACTTTTTTGCAGTGTTACACATTCTACCTCTGCAGAACTCCCAATTCCTTATGATCTGAGGCTAAAGCAGAAAAATGAATGCAGCATTCCCACAGAGCAATACCATTTAACAGTTAACCACTGTTTAATTTTGTCAGATTTGTTTGAGAGTTATATACATACTTTTCAATTGTCAAGGAGACTTTTAAAAAGGATATTGATTTTAATTTCAAAGGCTCTTGAAAATAAAAAAAATGAATAACTACATTCTAAAGGAGAGTAGTTTCCTCAACAGCTGTAAATAATTTATTGTTCACAACCCAACCAGATCAAAAGATACTTCATCAATTGATGTGGCAAAATCTGGTGCAAGCTGCGTTTTTATTATCTCAGATCCAATTAACCATTTGGAGCAGACTAAAACATAACTAGATCAATCCAGAATCAGATTAATATCCAATCCATAATCACATTAATCACAATCTGTCCATAATTAGCCATCAGATAATCCCATTGGACAGGAGGTGACATGCAGTATCCCATTATCTCATTAATTATATATTTTCAGTATTGGACATTGTCTCTAAGCACAAGAAAATGTTTTTAAAGGGGAAAATGATTGCAGAAGTGTCCTTTTGATAAATCTTTCCTATAAAGATTGTGAGCAGATGCAAACTTCTGAGTTTTACTGCATTTCTTTGCTTTTACACATTCTGCTATAACCCAGAAATGGATCCGTGAGAGATATCATCTTTTAAAATAAAATATGATTATCTTCTCGGGAAGAGGAATAAATAAGACATTTGATTCCGTGAAGTTTATGAAAGAGAAGAAAATCATTCATCAAAGGTTTTTAATAGTAACATGATAACAATAGCTTTGCAAAGCTAAATCTTATTGCAGATGGTTCCTGTCCTTTTTGTAATGTAAGTGAAATTGTGTTCCATCTGGTTTAATTTTATAATGGACTTAATCCATGGCTGGCTCTGAAAGAATCAGCATTTACTGCCTTTGCAATCTGCTGCAAAAGTCATTGTTTCCTGTTTATAAATGGGACTGATACATCAAATTTGTGACAAAAACTGAAAATTATTTAAAAAATCTGAAAACCTTATTGGCAAGCTTAATGCCATACCCTGACCTAACTGCATGTACTCTGAAGTCTCACTGAAATCAATAGGAGATTTTCCTAAAAAGTGATTGAGAAAAGTAAATCAAGAAACAGTAATTGTGACTTTATAGGTTACATTGACAATCACACACACACACCTCTACCCTGATATAACGTGACCCGATATAACACGAATTTGGATATAATGTGGTAAAGCAGTGCTCCGGGGTGCAGGGGCTGCACACTCTGGCGGATCAAAGCAAGTTTGATATAACACGGTTTCACCTATAACACAGTAAGATTTTTTGGCTCCCGAGGACAGCATTATATCAGGGTAGAGGTGTATTTTTAGCGATTGTAAGTGACCTGTTAGCTTTTCTGTGAAGAAATATATCTCCCCCCCTTAAGTCATAATTCATTTATTTACCAAATGCAGGTCAAATCTCCAAGGCTAGTTGATTTCAGTGCCTCTTAGCATTATAATGGCGAATATTTTTATAGACTTTTGAGCATCACCTGCTGAAACAGTTTTGGGTTAGAGTCCATCAACAGTTCCATTACAAATCCTTTTTTTCTGGGATTTCTACTCACCTGTGCATGGGGATGACATGTTATGACTTGCCATTCAGAGCCAAATTCTTCTCTCAGTTACACCTGTTTAAATGCATAGTAATTCTATTTAGGGTTCAATAGTGCAACTTCAGATTTACACCAGCGTTACTGAAAGAAGAATTTGGCTTCAGGCCAGAAAGGTGGTTATTTAGAAATAAAAATAATTTATCCTTGTTTGTTTATATTTAAGTGGAGGGAGGAGGTTGTTTGGAAACGTAAAGAGAATTGTTAGCATTGCCCTCAAAATTGACAAGTGATCCAGGGAAAAAATATATTGCATTCTTATGTGTGTTTCAGTCTTACATCAGTCTCCCACTGATGGTAATTGATTATTACTACCACAAGATGTGCCAATACTGACTTGCCCAGGAGCCCATGCTTTTCTGGACTGGCTGAGGGTCACAGTGTCTATTTCACTACATTCTGGAGTCTCGTCAATCAGACTTTGATATGCTGGCTAGCAAACTAATTCGCTCTCTAGTTCTTTTGTTCTGTCCTGAAGGTAGACTTGTCCATTTTCATCACACTTTTGGGTTGGACTCCCAGGGTGAAATCCTGTCTCTAGTGAAGTCAATGGCAAAATTCTCATTCCCTTCAAGCAGGATCTATATTTCACCCACAAAGCATGAGCTCTTCTGTACCAGCTGACAAAGTCAAAATGTGTCCTTCATTGCTTTGGATTTGAGAACTAGAGTCTGGCCCTTCTTGCTCTGGATCGTCAATATTTATAATTGCAAAGTGATGCACATTGGAAAACACAATCACAACTATACATATACAATGAAGGGGTCACCATTAGCTGTTGGAACTCAAAGACAGAGATCTTTGAGTCATGGTGGGTAGTTTTTTGAAAGCATCCACTCAATCTGCAGCAGCAGTCAAAAAAGCTAACAGAATATTAGGAACTAGTAGGAAAGGGATAGATAAGATGACCGAAAATATCTTGATGCCACTATACAAAGCCATGGTACGCCCACACCTTGAATACTGCAGGCAGTTCTGGTCACTCCATCTCAAAGAAGATCTATTGCAAAATGGAAAAGGTATAGAGAAGAGCAACAAAAAAAAAATGATTCAGGTTATGGAAAAACCTTGCATATGAGGAGAGATTAAAAAGTTGGACTGTTGATCTTAGAAAATAGACTACTAAGGGAGCATATAATAGAGGTCTATAAAATCATGAATGGTGTGGGGAGAGCGAATCAAGAAGGGTTACTTTCTTCTTCACAAGCACAAGAACCGAGGTCACCCAATGAAATTAATAGGTAGCAGGAACAAACAAGAGGAAGTATTTCTTCACACAATGCACAGTCAACCTGTGGAACTTGTTGCCAGGGGATTTTAAACAGAGTTTAAAAAATAATTAGATAAATTCATGGAGGACAGGTCCATCAATGGCTATTAAACATCATGGTAGGGACTCAACCCTATGCTCTGAGTGTCTCTAAGCCTCTGACTGCCAGATGGTGGGACTGGACAACAGGAGAGGGATCACTTGATAATTGCCCTAGTCTGTTCATTCCCTTTGAAGCATCTGCCACTGGCCACTGCCAGAGACAGGATACCAGGCTAGATGGACAATTGTTCTGACCCAATATAACCATCCTTATGTTATTTCCTTGACTTCATAGGGAGGACTCACATGGATCAGGCAAATAGACCTGGCCCAAGAAAGACCTGTCTAGTTTCATTGAACAACCTGAGTGAAAGGCAAAAGTAAACACAACAGAAGTAGGGGGAAAAAATACAGATTTGTAAACATTTTTCCAGTTTTCGTAGCCTAAGAGGTTATTAGTAACACAGGAGAGATATTGTCTATTGCATTTTTATCTGGACAGCTGTGTGCCTTTAAAAATCAGAAAAGCAAATAAACTCAAGAATCAAAGCAAAAACACTATCTTTAGGGCTTGGCTACACTTGCAAGTTGCAGAGCTGGTGAGGGGGTTACAGTGCTGCAACTTACCAGGTGTCCACACTTACAGAGCTCAGCCAGCGCTGCAACTCCCTTCCTACAGCGCTGGCTGTACTCCTGGTCTGCTACGGGTGTAGCGAATCCAGCGCTGCTGATGCAGCGCTGCTCATCAGGTGTGGACACTCACCAGCACTTGTTATGCCTCCAGGGTATTAGGAGGTATCCCCAATTCCTATACACAAACCGAAGGTACTCCCCGGAGCTACTTATCTAAAAAACAACACAGCTGCTCTTGCTGCAGCAAGCGAGCGAGCCGAGGCTTTGGAATGTTCACAGCTGTTGCTTGAGAGACAAACAGCGGCGGGAGGGAGGGAGTCCGTTGGAGAGCTGCTTATCTGGTCTGAAGCCTTCGTTAAGAGTGATTGAGAGAGGGGTGGGGTGGCCAGAATTTGCAAGCAGGAGCTGTCACACAGCGTCTGCTCCAAAAATCCACTCTCTCTGTCTCCCGACACTCCCTGTCACACTTCACCCCCCCCACCCACCCCCGCCTTTTAGACTTGCAAGGCAGGGAGCTGTCAGTGTCTGCTCCAAAAATCCCTCTCTCTGTCTCCCGCAAGCTCCCTGTCACACTCCACCCCACCCCCTCTTTGAAAGCACGTTGCAGCCACTTGAACGCTGGGTACTTCGCCACCATGCACCATCCCAACCAGATGCTGCAAATGTGGCCACACTGCAGCGCTGGCCCTACACAGCTGTACGACCACAGCTGTAACTACCAGTGCTGCAAAAATGTAAGTGTAGCCATGCCCTTAGTTCACCTCCCCTGCATTACTCATGCACAAAATCTCCCAACAGCAGGAGATGTTTACAAGGTGCAAAACTGAAGAAAAATGGAGTAAGATAAAGACTTGAATCTGTCAACGCAGAATTTTCTTGGTAATATAGATTTAGACCAACATGTTGCAGGTAGACTTAAAAAATTACCCAAAGAACAACTACTCTGAGTTTCACCAGTGTAAATCTGGAGTCAAATGCGGTGGGTGTCACATGCCAAATATCTTGTCTTGTCTTCTAGAGCCTCAGAAATTCTATACCAAACAATATTTGTATTTAAAGCAAGTGGGATTATTGTATCATGCTGATATTTTTGTCCTATGTATTTTTTTTAAATCCCACCTTTAAAGATAATTTAATAAAGCTGTCACTGACACTCACTTGAGAAGGTGCTACCCCCTCTTTTTTTGACCATGAGGAAGCTCACAAATCAGAGAGTAGGAAAATGAGGGTTACTAAGCCCTGATTGTGGAACAATTCATGCATATGCCCATTAACTTCAAGAACTCAGTGTGTAAAGTTAAGAACTTATAAAAGTATTTAAGAGTTAAAGACAAATCCCGTAATGTGAGTTTTGTTTTTTTAAGAATCTCACATCTTTCCACAGCTAAAGAGGATTATTTGTATGTGAAACTGTGTGAAGATATTTCCTGCTTTAATTTTACTTGAGAAAAGTGGCAGGAATTAATCTGAAATCCCATGGCAGAAAGTTACGGAAAAGCTTGTGCTTGGTAAAAATTAACAAATCTTTTGAGCCATTAGTGTTGAACTATAAGGGAGACATGATATCCACCATGCTACAAAGTATTTGGGAATGTAAAGGTATTATTTTAACCACTGAAGTGCTCTCCTATTTTTCCATTAAGGCAAGAGAAGAAACCCGTGGAGACTAAAGAAGAAAACAAATAATAATAAAAAAAATTGAATACAAGGGATACAGAGTTCAAACAAAGGGTTTTCCTTAGTTTGTATCCAGATCTCCAGGCATGTAACATTTAATGAGAATCAGACTTAATGTCCTGAGCTTTGCATCAGCAAATACTGTACATGAGAAACAATAGAAGGGTTCTCTTACATTTATGGCTTTTGTATAGGAAATTAGAGTGAGAAAACCAGCACTACATATCAAATGGTCAATCCAGTCCCCAACATTGTGACTGCAGGAGCAGGATGAAGGGATGTTGTGCACCCACTATGTGGTGTGAAGCCCAGATTAATTATTAATATTTATATTATAGTGGCATCTAGAAGCCCCATGAACCAGGACCCCATAATGCTAGGGACTGTATAAAGACAGTCCTGTCCAAAAGAACTTACAGTTTAAATGAGACATTTGAGGACTCCTGGGGAAATCAGTGAATGGGGGAGGAAAGGGAGAGAAGCAAGAATAGACTGGAGGATGGACAAGTCCAGAAGATCCTCTGTTGTATATCCTCCAGCTCTCCCTCCCCACAGTAATGCCAAATCAGCCACCCAGGATTCCTTCTACTTCAAACCCACAGCACAGGTACTCAGTACATGCTCAGCCACTCAGACTGGGTGCCCGGGCCCCTGGATTTGGTTCTAAAAGAATAAGCATTCAGTGTAGGCCTAACTGTCCCCACTGAGGTCAATGGTAAAATTCCTCATCGACTTCAGTGGAAACCGAGCAAAACAGTTGCTAAGCACTTCTGAGAATCTCACCTTAAAGTTCCATTATGACAGCATAACCCCCTTGGGGGAGGCGGGGTTTCAATGGTTTCGAACTGTTAGTTAATTATTTAATAGTCTGAAATTATCTTATCACTAATTAAAGGGTCAGTGTAATGCAATTCCCATGACTTTTTGCATCTTACACTTGTGACTTGCTGGGGAAAGGTGGGAAAAGGAGGACATGAGAAACCATTAGCTTTACCCATATGGATGCCAGAGCAGCATTAGCCTCTTGTTGTATTTCTGCTAGGAATTCTGTAGGAATGCTGCAGGGAGTGGCTGCTCACAGTTTAATTCCCAGAATCCCAGGGAGTCCTACCTTGATGGGGGTCTCACTGAAGGCCTTATATAAGTTTGGAGGAAGGAGAAGTCATTACTGTGTTGTCTCTGACCCCTTCCCTCTGACAGCAATAAAGTCATGCCTTGGGAGTATCCACTTTTTATTCCCTCTATGCAGCAGAGCAGAGCAGAGCGGTGACAGTATACCCTGACATGGTCCTTCAAATATATAGTAACTTTGGACAGAGTTCTCCCTTAACTCCTGTGGGAATTGAACCCATGTAATCGGAGGCAGAATCCAGATGTAACTAGTTTTCTAAGTTGTCTCAAGTCACCACTGTGACTTTTAAGTCCCAGACTTGCAGCCTTGAGGCTGGAAAAACTGTCAGGGAAGTCAGTGGGTATTTTACCTGTGTCTGGACTGGAGGATCAGATCTTTCAGATATAGGTTTATACTGCAAAGAATATCAGAGGCTTACCACTAGGCAGTTCAGTGATATTTTCAAAGGAACCCTGAAGTATAATGAGAGAGGTAATGAAAGCCTTTGGTCAACACTAATTTAAAAAGTTCACACAAGACATTTTTACACTGTAGCCTATACATTGCACTTTACTTTCTTTCACAAGCCATATGGTTTGGTTTTGACCCAGTCATACCAAACCTCACATAAGGCAGGAAAACACTTTAGAGATGGAAGTAATTTTCCAGTTACTTGCCTTAGTTATCCCAACATAAGTGAAAGAAACTGGTGCAACTCTAAATATGAACAGTGGTAAATACTATGCACAAAAACTGGGAATGACTTCTCTATGGCAATTTCCATATTTTTATTTGAAGTGCTAGAATATTAGCACCGTCAATATTTTTTAAATTGCATTTATTATCTACTTTGTCTTTGAAATCTCCTAAGCACTTTTAGATAATGGAAAGCACAGGTTGCTAACAATAATAAGAGTCCTGCCACCAACCATCAAATAACAGATAACTCCACTCTGCATGCTACTAAATGTCATAGAAACCATCCACTAAATCTTTATTGCAGCTGAAATACAACTCTCTCTTTGGAAAAAAAAAAGTTTCCTGTTTCTGCCTCAATTTATCTTGAAGAAGAAACGACTTCCTTGTTCTCTGTGTAATTAGGAATTTTCTGCAAGATGTTGTCAGATATAGCATGGCCCACCTTATACTGAAAAAGATCAGCCTTTTCAAGACATTCCCTGGGTACTAGTTGTAAAACTTTCTTTCATGTATAGACAGAAGGCACTTTTCCAAAATAACCCTCATGGAACAAATATTTCAGATCCAAGTGCTGCCAGCCTTTCATGCTTTTTTCAATATTCGTCAAGCTAAAGTTTTCTTATGTTTCCAGTCATTCGTGGTCTACTCTGGAAAGAAAGCGGCTTAGCTTGGTCAGGACCCAGCATACTAGAATTAAGATGTGATCACGTGAGAGGCTCATTTGGGGAGACTGGTCTGTTATGAAGATCTACCTTAGAATGTGCCCTCTTAACTGTTTATTAATAAGAGAAGTTTTGCTAGGAGCCCCAAATCAGGAATTAGGGCCCGCCGTACAAACAAATGAAACAAAGAGAGCTCCTGCCCACAGATAAACTGAAACATACCAGCATTCAGTAAGATAAACTTCCCTTCTCACGACGTTCTATCATTCGAAATCCAGGCGCGTTTTGCTTCCCCACCTGTGGCAGTTGCTGTCTGACTGTTTTTTTGTTGTTTTTTTTCGTGAGTAACCCGCTTCTCTTACTCCCTGCTCCTTCCGAGTCAAGCTGGAATCGCGTTTATTGCAAATCGCCTCCCCACCGACACACACCGGGCTGGCCTCTGGCGCGGGGAACCTGCCGGGGGTAGTCCCCCAGGAACCCACCAGCGGGTCCAGTTTAAATAAGAAGGATGGGAGATTAGCCTACACAGGTGTATGCGCGCAAAGAGATGGTGCCCAGCAACCTGGAGCAGGTAAACCCAGGGGTGTTGTGGCCACTCACCCAGAGGAGCTCACTTCAGGCTACCCTACTAAGAAGTCCTGCTTCTCTCTCCAGCACAGCAACTCCTCCAAAGCCACAGCAACAGCGGCCCAAGTCAGCTGCCAGCCAGGACCTGCCAAGCACCTGTGCGTGGTCGGGTCATTAGCGTGATAGACAGCAGGGAAACGAATCTCCCCCTTTTGCTACGCGGGGCGTTAGGCTGGGATTCCTGGCGCTGGCTAAAACCAGGCTGGTGCCTCCCGGCTTAGCGCATTCCTCAGCCACCGGAGCGCCAAGGCTCTGGCTTGAGATCAGCCAGAGCGTGTCAATTTCTAGCCAATACGGCAATATCCACGATTTATCCTGCCTCTTCTGTCAGCGTCTACGAACCTACGGGAAACCGGCAGAGACAATAAACCCGAATCAGGGTAGAATCACTGCGTTTTGTACCGATGTATTTATTTATCGCTGAGATTATTTAGCCTTCTCGGGGAGAACAGGTCAGGGAGTGAAACATGAACAGGTCCAGGTCTCCTCCTGGCCATCAGCTCCATTTGGGTCCGTTCAGAGCTACTGAAGGGCTAATAAGTCCCTTTTCAGAATAATAAACCCCATTGACTTCAGAGTGCCTCTTTGTGCCACAAACTCGGGCCCACACCGTGTGTGTGGGGGGAGGGGGGCAGAGTAGATCTTCGCTTGGACGCTTTAATGCCTTTGTGGCTGAACCTGGGGAGGGGGGTGACACCCCGCACTGATCCCTTCTCTGGGTGGAGCTGGGTTGGGGTGCATGAATGAGCTAGTCATGTTCGCAGCACAGAGGCGATGATTGTGACGTGGCAATTTCGCTGCAGGACTGCATTGAGGACGTGGTGAAACTAGAGAACCAACTTTTTGAATGTCTACCCTTTCCACTTGGGTGTTCTGTTGTGTGATTTACATCGGATGCTGACATCTACTTACCAGCTCTGTGTCCATATCCCGATCCCCTGGTGGGACAAATACATCAGGCGAAATGGCACTTGGTAATTCTCTCCTCCCTAGCCGGTTTGTGGTTTAGTAAAGATCCCGGTATCAAGCCCTCTGTAAAGCATTACTCAATTACTTCTGTTGGTTGATCTTCCGAATCCCCTTTGGAATAAATAATATGTCCCAAAGAAACAACTACCTCATTCATGGAAAAAGGAAAAGAGACAAGACAACAGCCTGTCCCTTGTGACTGATTTTCAAATTCTTTCCGTAGAACTGCATAGTTTGTAACAATTCGTTACACACTCCGCGACGGCTCTTTGTTCGGATCTGATTTCAGTTGGCCTTTGACTGGAAAAGGAGAAGACAAACAGTTAAAACGAATCAGTCTCTCCTTGAAGTGACCAACTGAAAGGGCCAGAGTTTCCTTCAGGAAGCAGCCTGCTTATCACTGCGAACTGTGCAAAAATCCATCACTTGCCTTATGTTTTCCCCCTACCCCTTTGAGAAGGGAGCCCAGCTGGGAAGGTGCGGAGTGGGCAGAGTGTTGATCTGTTGGCTTTCCAGTCTACTCTGGAGATCTCTCTCCCTCCCGCCCTTTCCGGGAACACGGTACAGATAAAGGTCCGCATCCCAAAGAGCCGAAAGGATTAGCAGTGGGTGCTGGGGCAATCCGACCCACCCGGGTGTTCTTTCAGTCCGAAATGTCAGGGGAGCTCTTACGTTCCTGTTTGCACCTGACAGCGTGCCTCGGTGATGGTTTTACTCCTCTGGAAACGAGGATGTGGCACCCAGAGTTTTACAGACAGGCAGCACTGGCTGTAGTTCACGGGGCAGCCGCCTGGGAGCCAGGAGTCCTGAATTCTGGCTGTCCCAGGGGCCGGGCTCAAGTCACTTACCCTCCTCAGCTGCAAAGCAGGAGCTTTCCTGCCTCCCGGGGGCAGTAATTGGTGACTGTGCGCTGGGAATGTACAATGCACCTATATGAACCCCACCTGCAAAACCAAGCATGGGGGCCCCTGAGGCAAGTGGGAGTAACCCTTGAGTAAGAATTGCCCCAGGAGTTAGACTTTGCAATGTTGGGTCGCTAGTCATTAATTAGCATGTATGTTGGGAGTGATACATTGGTGTTTGAAACGCCGATCGTGTGGATGTTATCTTTACAGTTGACTATTGACCATAAATGATTAGTATGGTTCTTTACTCACAGCTGTTGTGTGACTACGTGGGTTCCGTCCTGTATCTCAAGGGGGAACTCTGTCCGTCTCAAACTCAAAGCCTTGTCACTATTTGGTCCCTCCCTACGCTGGACGGGTGATTTACCTGCCGGCAGATCTTCAGACTCTAGCACATACCTCGGCTTTGTCACCGACTCGGAGTGTGTCTGTGTGTGTGCAGCAAGATCCAAACCCAGCGCTTGATGTTCTTACCTGTGGTTCCGTGGGCTGCCTCTTGAGCTAAAATCAGCACCAAGCCTTTGGCCAGCATTGTTATGTAGTTCGTTTCAAGCTAAGGGGAAAACGACATGCCGATGCGACTGGCAAGCCCTGCAATTCCCTCACCCCATCCCTGAGCTGTTTAAACCCCAAAAGTCCTGGTGACTGGCCCCTTTCACTACTGAAGCCTGGTCCTGCCCTTGTTTGGTTCAGAGTGCCGTTACTTGCCCCAGATGTGAGTGAAGAGATGTTTTTACATCAGATCTCCAGAGGACCAGGTTTCTTTTGGATAATTCCTTATTTTAACCGTAGCGGATTTTTTTAAATATTAATTTCAGAGGAAATGTGGCAGGGGAAGGGCTAACTTCACCCAGAAACTGCCCCTTGGTAGCGACGTCAAAAGGCAGGAACTGGGGGTGATTTGAAGAGGGAAAAAAATCTGCATGACGTTTTAAGGGAGAGATGAATGGTTCAGCGCGGACCAAACTGGGCATCCCGACGCCTGACAAATACAGAATGAAACGGTGAGTCTGTATTTAGGAGCGACCGCAGCAAAAAGACAACACCCGCGCCTGTAGTAGGGTGGCAGTGCCTGTTTGCCCGGCTCATGGCAGGGCAATCTCTCTTGTCAGTGAGCTGCTCCAAAGGAGGCCCTGGGCAACAAGCTTCCAAAGTGTTTGCGGGAACTGAAACCTTGAGGGGCCTTTACATTTCAAACGTGTCGGACCCAGCCCGCCCAAGCCCCTCTCCTTTGTCTTGTGGCCCCGGTACACTTTCACTCATCATCTCTGTGGTCACTTAAGTGGCCACATTTCGATACACATTAGCACTCGGGTGCACCGAGGGTGTCTGCAGCAGAGCTGCCTCGGGATGGACGCGGCTAGGCTGAAAGCACCTTTAGCTCTGGTGGAGCTGGACTGTCAATCTTCTGCTCGCGGAGACCGAGCGTTGGGTTTGCCAGTTGGCATCAAACTACCGTCACAAAGCCAAACACCGCTCCTGGGCAGGAACAAACATTGTATCAAGGCACCACTGCGGCTTGTTCAGATGTGAGACAGAAAGAGGAACACCGAGTACCTGTCATCTTTGTTTTGGCAACCCCCTTCCTTCTCCCTTTCCCAAACTGCAGATCTCGCTAGCGGCTCCGTACGGGAGGGGAAACATGCACCTTGCCAAACCTGCCAGCTAACTAGCCCGGGTATTCCTTAAGGGTGCCGCAGCCTTGCAAGCCCGGTCCATGAATATTGGGGATGGCAGTGTTCGGGCAGGAGCGAGTTAAAAGGGACATTAACAATGGAATGTCCCTGCTAGCAGATCACTTAAAGCAATACGCCCTCGCCCTGTGAGCTCCAGTCCTGAATTATTAATACTATTTCATGTTACATCAATGCGCCTTCTTGAAGATTAGAGCTTTATTAAGCCTGGCGACAAGTTTTAACCGATTAGCCATTCTCCCAGTAGAGGTCCTTCTATCCGAGTGAAATGCAGACCCCGGCTTTGGAAACCAGACAGTGGGGACCGCGTGAAGAGAGTTTAAACGTGAAAAGAGAACAGAAATGCAGTGAAACGTCAACTGACTGACAAGTCACATTAACTCCAAGATCGCGGTAACAGATTTCTGTGGGGTGGTCACCTCTACCCCCCAAATAAACAATTGGATACTTCTTTGAACTGCAAACAGGGCATCTTATTATAGAGGGATGTTGCAAATGGAAATTCATCGGAGTAAAAAAGATTCGCTAAGAAGCTCCCTTAAATATTTGTTTTATGCAAAGAATTTTCCAAGTTGCAGGTTAAAAAAAAAAAAAAAAAGGCGGCTCCGTGCAGAAATTGTGGAGTTGTGAACTGTGGCTCTTCAGCCCTGTGATTATTTAAGCAGCTTTTCAGCACATTATAAGGGCACATTCCCTCCACCCCCTTTCCTCTGGGGAGAGGATTTTCAAAGATCAAAAGAGAGCCACACGTTTGCAGCTAGTCACCGAAAGGGCTGATAAATTCTGGTGATAGTTTGCCGTCATGAATTGCTCAAGAGACACCGTGACTGAAGCTGCAATATAGACCGTAAAAACTTTCTCAAGAAAAAATTAGTTCAATAGGCTTTTCAATGAAGCAATCTGCCCAAAATAATATGTGCTAAAATAGTGGCTCATATCACTGTCTCCATCGGTATTTCTACAACTAATACAATTAAACAACAAAATGTTAAAAACAGAATGAAAAATTAGAGGCTCTTCCTATCAGAAATGTATTTTTAATTACAAATTGGTGTTAATGAAATGGAAAGAATAACGGATCGGTAGGATAGCAACAATAATACCAGCCGCAACGCTCGTTAGTTTCTTATGATCACCTTTGATTTGAGAAATAAACTAAATTTAAAATAATTTGTTAGGCAAGATGGGATGAAATTAGAGGTGCAATGTATTATTCTGTTTAAAATATCTATTAAGCTCCTGTCAGGTTCAAGAGCAAGATCCCAGCTAATTTTTCTGCCTTTCTTTTTCCTCCAGCAAAAACATTAATAAGGTTCACATGTAAATGCCACATGCAGAAGCACCTTTTGTGGGCACTCGTCTTGCACCGCAACATAAAATAGGTTTAAATAATACACAACGCATTAAAACAAATACAGACTAACATAGTATAGTAATGCGTTACTGAAATAAACCCAGAGTCATTCTTGGGATGTTAAGATAAAACCGTTTGAATTCGATTTTAAAATACTCGAGCGAGCTGGTTTGATTTAAACACAAGGCGAAACATACTTCATCACAAGAGGGAGATTTTTAGTAATTAATCCGGAAAGGAGAAAGTCTCATTCCAATAGGAGTGAAGGCTAGGGGCATGTCTGGATTTCAGCTCTCACACAAGTGTAATAATCACCTCTTGAATGGAAAGCTCTCAAGCAGATTGGAGGAGCGGTTCTGCTGGCTAGAAGGGACTCTCAGACCAGGTAAACAGTGAGGGAACTGCTGCTTCTTGAAGCGTGGGGGGACCTGAGCGAGAAAGAATCTTTGTGTGTTTCACGGCGTTCCGCGTTCCATTGTTCACTCCCGGCCAATCAATTCGCTCCCTCTCCACCGCTTCCAATCGCCTCTGGGGGCTGCTCTGGAGGCCTGGTGAAGTCACTTGCTCCCCCGCTCCCTTCCAGCGGGCTGATGCGTGCTGACGTCATGCTGCGTATGGGACAGGGCAGGCTCCACATTCCAACTCCTCCAGGCTGGAGTAGTTAGTTAGCAAACAGCAGGCACTGGGCAGGCAGCCTGCTCTTTCTGCATCATAACACTTTGCACACATATCTTTCTGCATGGTGGATATTATTTTTCATTATCCTTTTCTGGGTGCTATGGGGGATCATTCCAAGAGTAAGTTGATCTTCGATCTGAATGATACTTGTAAATATTTACTTGAAACGTTTAAGTTGATTCTACAAGTGGTTTATTTACAGAGATACGTCTAGAGACCATTATAAAATCGTGCATTTTTTTAAGCGATTATTATTTTTACTCTTGCTCAATTTATTGCTTTTTGTTATTTTTTAAATTAAAAGCTATTTTATCTTGCTGTGTCACGATCTCGGGCTGCAGAATTCGTTGTTTCTTTTTTTCTTTTTAAAGACTAAATAAATGTTTTGTTGGGGTTTGCTCCTTGGATGCCTTTTAGTCTAAAAGCTCAGGCATTCGTCATAAATTATTAATATATACAATAAGAAAAATGCAGAGAGGAAAAGAAGAGCCTAGTTGTTGTTGTTTTTTAAATAAGACGAATAATAAATGCCCATGAAATAACCGGCAGATAAAGTTCATCTGATTTTCCATTGTGTTTAACTATCTTCCAGTTCTATATTTTCCAACC
This sequence comes from Chelonoidis abingdonii, assembly GCF_003597395.2. NCBI lineage: Eukaryota > Metazoa > Chordata > Testudines > Testudinidae > Chelonoidis > Chelonoidis abingdonii. The sequence continues at coordinate 50,063,237 of NC_133777.1, read as the reverse complement.
TTTATCCCAGTATGTACACCTACCAATTGCTTCTGTAAAATTTCCTTGCAGTTCAGGTATGGAGAATAGTTGATTGCTGCAATTTATCGATTTCACCTTTCTTTCTTTCTTTCTTTCCATTGCCTGAACATTACTAGAGAATGTCTCCTAATTACGAATGCCTCTGTGATTGCAGTCCTTTGAGACAGTTTTGATTAGAAATGAGATGCCTCCAGTATACGTTCTAAATTTCCTCTGCTCATTTCCACTGGTAGAAAAGCCCGGAATTGCCATGTGTGTGGGCTGTGGGAGTCAGATCCATGACCAGTACATCCTGAAGGTCTCCCCGGACCTCGAGTGGCATGCAGCATGTCTCAAATGCGCTGAATGCAGCCAGTACTTGGATGAAACCTGCACTTGTTTTGTGAGAGATGGCAAGACATACTGTAAAAGGGATTATATCAGGTGATTCAAAAAGCTCTTTATCTATTTAAAAAAAAAACTTTCCTCCGACCGATTTCTTAAGAGCTAATTTAAAGAGCTCCCCATCTGTGAAATCGTACCTCCCCCTGCTTGCTAAAGGAGGGAGCCAATACTTTTGTGATCAGGACAAATTACGTTCCTGTTTATTCGGCTTTGGAGACAGGAAGTTATTAACAATTGATACAACCAAACAAACAAGAATATTAATAATAACCATCATGTCGGCGAGCAAGAGGCAGTATTGAGCTGCGCATTCCCTAATGCCTGTTACAGAAAAATGTGGGTAAGGGGAAATTTTCCTATTGACCCTTAGTCCCCTTATCGAATTGAATGAGTGGGTCAGATTTGTTAGGCAGAGAGCAGAGGGGACCCTCTGAGTTTCACAGCCGGGGTGATTAATCACTGGGGAGGGTGAGCTGGGATCAGCGGGGTGATCGTGTAGTAGCTTCATGGCCCTTTCTCTCCCGGCAGGTTATTCGGCATAAAGTGTGCAAAGTGCAAGGTGGGATTCAGCAGCAGCGATCTGGTGATGAGAGCCCGAGAGAACGTGTATCACATCGAATGTTTCCGCTGCTCTGTCTGCAGCCGCCAGCTCCTGCCCGGGGATGAGTTCTCTCTACGGGACCACGAGCTGCTCTGTCGGGCCGACCACGGCCTTCTGCTGGACAGGAGCTCGGCGGAGAGTCCCAGGAGCCCCGGCCATTTACAGAGCACCAGAGGCCTGCATCTATCAGGTAAAGGACCAACAGATCTGCCAGGCGCTGGGGCCCACCTGGGGGTGTGAGATCATCAGCTAGCTCAGTAAATACGGGGCATGGACACACACACCCCGGGTAGTGTTATCCCTGGGGTACAATGCCATGCACTGTACAAACTGCTATAGCCCTGTGTCTGGGATCTGGCTAGACTGATCGATGTATGAATAATTTTCTATCTAATCTGCCTCTGCCTATTAACGCTGCAGGGACATTTATATCTTTAGCTGTCCCTCTTATATGCCTACAGAAAACACATCTGTTATCTCCACCACGATGTGCTGAGTTATGGAGGCCTAGGAGGTTTGGCCAGAGACTCCGCAGTTTTTAAGCGCTTCCCACCTGGCCTCACACTGGGAACCTCTCCCCCGCCCCCCCTTCCATCTCCTCCGTGTAGGCCTCTTTCTTCTGCGTCTGGGGAGTGGGAGGGACTGGACGCTGCAGGCCACTTGCCAGGGAAATGTGAGGTTCTTTGCACACCCAGGAGAGGGAGAGACAGGCTGGGCGAGGGCAGAGCGGGGGTGGCTGGAGGCGACTGAGAAGGGTATCGAAGTAGCTTCGGGGCTGGGCGAGCGTTATAGAGGCCAGGAGGCTGAATATCGAGCTCCAAGTAGCTGCAGCCAAAACAAAACCAAAACCAGCGCACCTGGGGAGGGAGGGAGGGACGTGGGACTCAATGAGGCCAGCCAGTCGGGCAGGGGAGAGGGACTGTGACAGCTCTGGGTGCCCAAGGGAGCAGCAGCGGATTCGTGGGAAAAGCTAGAGGAACATGGCAGAGCCGGGGAGCGGCTACATAGCCTGTTCTAGACACTGCAATGATGCCAAGAGGCAGGGGAGAGGATCTCAGCCAGGACAGGAGGCTAGAGAGATGGCTGTCCCCTTGGGGTGAGGCCCAGTGCCATTTAACCGGCCTTCTTCTGCTAAGAGCCAAACCCTGCTGGCTCCCAACCCCAAGGCAGTTGTGTTCAGATACTAGGGTGATGGGCTGTGGCCGAGGAGACTAGCTCGACAGATGGATCTGCAGCGTTTGGCCCCAACTCCAGCTCCAGAGGCAGTCCCATAATGTGTAGGCGAGCACACAGAAGCGGGAAGACAAGTCCAAACAACGGCTGCGCTTAGGAGGTTTTGGAATAAGGGGGCTTCAGCCAAGGCATCCTGAACTGCCCCGGCAACAGGCTGCGAAGCGCTCGCTAACCGCCGGACAGCCCCTGCGGTGGTCCTGGCGCGTTCAGGGTGAACTGGAGTAGAGCTCGAGCGGTGTGAGTATGAGAGAGCCAGGGCTGCTTCCCCAGTCACTGCACACTCCGGGGCAGCTTTCTATAATTCGGGGGAAGAAAGTCAGCTAGGATGGGGGTATATTTTCGTGCACAATCTGTGCTTTTCCTAGGCTGCCTCCTTTCCTGCGGGAATAATAGCCCCGCGCCTGCACTCCGTTCGCCCGCTGGTTTAGGCCATGGATTAGTTCGTCTGGTTTGTTTCAAAATGGGTGAGTTTTCACTCCTCGGAAACGAAATCATGTGGATTTTAAAAATACTGAGCTGCAAAAGTTAAAAAAAAAAACAAAAAAACCCCACCCCGCTAACACCGAGTATGAAGGGAACCGAAGCGAGATTATTCCTCTGATCAGAGAGAAATTAATAATAGAAACAAAACAAACCCGGTTTGCAAGAAGCCGAGATCCGATGGCGAAAGGGTGCAGACCTGGTTTCGATTGTCTATTTTGAGGTGTATTGGTGCTGGCTGATTAGGATCTGTGCATATCGAGATTATACGGCGGTCATGCGGCTGCGGCTCGATAAAGATTCTAGCTTGGTCCTTTTTTGGCTACTCTGCTTACGATGTTTTTGAATGATAATTATTGACTCTTTGTAATTATCTAGTTAACGATCGCGGCAAGCCGGCGTTTCCCCTTCTGGGGGCGATTTTATACCGCCCGTGTTATTGATTATTAAGGACGCTCTATATTGACTCCTTCCTGTCCGCTGCGTGAGAAGTGCTCCTATTCGCACTGTTTTCCAGTAGAAATCCCGGCTAAGGGTTGTTTCGCGGAGTACTCCCCCCCCTCCGCGGAAAGCTGTGAAGATCCTACAGTTCCCAGGGCATGGAAGAAGCGCGGAGATTAATGGACAGGGTCACAATTGCTAGCTAGTTAGCACTTCAGCACCACTTCTCCTGATTATCCGGCTGGTTCTCCTCCGCTCCGGGGCACCGGTTAGGGCCGTTCGCCCCAGGACCCGATGGGCTGTTTGATTGAACGGTTTTTAACTCTGGGAGGTTCCCCGGGCCCTGCGCTCTGCAACAGGCCGCGCTAGGTGGTTGGGTGAGCGAAGCCGGCCCTGATTAGATCCCTGGGAAATTTGCACTTGATATACAATCTAATGGTCAAATCTCAGAGGCAAAATCCCCGTTTGGAATAATTAATATGAGGGGCGGGGGGTTATTTATCGAGCCTGTAACCCCCACGCGGGCTTTCCCCGTGAAATGTCCTGCTCGACAGAGTCACTTTCTCCCCCGATTTCCCAGTCGGGAAGCGGCGCAGTGCTGGGCCGGACCTAGCTGTTGAGTGCAGGGAAGCTCTGGCTCGGGGCCCGGGTTAAGTGAGTCTCGGGGCGATTTTCCTCCTGCCTCACTTGTATTTGTTCGCCCTGTTTTCAAGAACCCCAGCGGCCAGAGCCTGTTTCGGGGGGTGGCGGCAGCAGCTTCCTCCAGTGCCTCGTGGGCTGTAAAGTACCGACCCCCAACCCCTTGAGTGTTGGGCTGAGCCCTGGCATCCCCGCCTTGCAGTGTGTGTGATTCCGAGTCTCCCTGTTGCCTACTCGGCTGGGGAAGCAGGAACCGCTTCCGCCACCGCAGAGTGGCTCGTACAACTCCCTGCCTGGCTGTACTGGGAGGGGGGGGCAGCTCCGGCTTGGGCTGCGGGTGGGAATGGCCTTTTATCTCAGAGGAGACGCAGGCCGCACCGGCTCAGGAGCGCTGGGCCTTGCAAGCTAATCTCCCAGGCTGCATTTAGTGCAGGGGCTTAGCTGCAACCTCTCGCTTCAGGGAAGCCCCTAGCAGGGACCCCCCCTCCCCGGGGACCCCCCAGAATTTATCCTGGGGGGGCTTCACTGCAGCAGGGGAGGGTGCCTGCCTGCGATTCTCTGCGCCATGAACACAGGCCGGGCCAGAGATCACTATACATCCGTCCCCACGCTGCCTTCGCGGCCTGGCTGAGGCTAGGGGCGCCCCGGGAAGGGGCTCAGACCCCAGCGCTAACTGGAATTGGTCGTTTCCCCCTCGCCCCGCTGCAGACTCCGTGCCCGGCCGCCAGCCCTCTCTCCGGCCCCACGTGCACAAGCAGACGGAGAAGACCACCCGCGTCCGGACGGTGCTGAACGAGAAGCAGCTGCACACGCTACGGACCTGCTATGCGGCCAACCCGCGGCCTGACGCGCTGATGAAGGAGCAGCTGGTGGAGATGACCGGCTTGAGCCCCAGAGTCATCCGGGTCTGGTTCCAGAACAAGCGCTGCAAGGACAAGAAGAAATCCATCCTGATGAAGCAGCTGCAGCAGCAGCAGCACAGCGACAAGACAGTAAGAGCAGAGCATCTCTTTCCACCCACCAGGCAGGGGCCATTTTGCAGGAGGGAACGGTTCTCCCTGTAGTTCCCGAGGACTCTTGGCCTTAGCCCTTGATTTTCCCCCCAATATTACTCACATGGAAATATCTGGTGGAGAAAATATCTGTGTGGGTGCGTGACAGCTCAGCCCTGGGGTATTTGTACAGGACATCCCCTCTGCTCCACGCTCCCTTTTATGGGATAAACCAGCTCCCAGGGACCAATTCTATATTTACACAATTCTTAAAATCCACAGAAATGTTTGTATGGATTTAAAACAAAAATCCAATAGTAAAGATGTGTTAAATGAATGAATGCAACCCCCAGAAGTGAAACTGACTACAAATGGCCGGAAACCAAAAATGAAACAGACTAGCCTGAGAGACATGAACAGAGTAAACACACAGCAGGAATAGGGATCAGGGAGCTAGATTTAACAAAAATCGTTCCGCTTTAATAATCTACGGGTTTGTTGGCTACATAAAGCGATTTAGTTTTTAAAATGCATGAATTGTTATTATGAACCTGGCCGTGACCCATTAGGATATTTCGGGATTAAGTTAAAGCTGTTTTGTCATGACAGACACTTAAATCTTGCACTCGGGACATTGTTCAAAACGATAAAAAAAATAACTCTCAACCCAAAGGAAAAGTGCTGTTAGGTGCTGAAACAAACACCCTTCTGGGGTGGTTTTATAACTTCTTGGGAGAGCCCTAAATATTGGTTTGACCCTTTTCTTCTTGGGTGCTCGGTTACAGACGAATCATGTCAAGCTGATAATAATTTGTACAAGTGAAATCCCGAACCGAGATGGCACGTTGGGTCCGTGAGCCTGCAGGAGAGCCCGGGGGAGGCACTGAGAACGAAACCCGGAACAGTGACTCTCTAACTCTGTTCATGTTGGGATCCGGTAGAACCAAGGGCCCGGGCCCTGCTCCCCTCGGAGCGCCTGCCGCGAGCAGCGGGTGGAACCGAGGGGTTGCAGGGTTCTCGGCTGGAGGGAGGACAGGTCCTCGCACCTGGCGCTTCCACGGGCCCAGGGAGCCGGGGAGCGCAGCGCTGGGGCGGGCTCCAGGGGGAGGCCAGCCGCGGTTGTAGAGAATCCGGACCGCTCTTGCGTTGGGAGAACCTGCGCCCTGGCGCTGACTCCTGCGGCCCCTGCAATGCGCCGGGTCGCGCCGGCTACCGCAGAGCCCGCCCGGCTGAGACTTTGCTGCTTGTCTCCCCCTCTAGAGTCTGCAGGGCCTGACCGGGACCCCCCTGGTGGCCGGGAGCCCCATCCGCCATGAGAGCGCCGTGCAAGGCAGCGCGGTGGAGGTCCAGACCTACCAGCCCCCGTGGAAAGCGCTCAGTGAATTCGCACTGCAGAGCGACCTGGACCAACCTGCCTTCCAGCAGCTGGTAAGAGGCCGCTGGGCTCAGCTGCGGGAGCGGGTCTCTCCGCCTGCTCTTTATTTCCTACTCCCCGAGCTTGATCACCGCACTCCCTCCTGCTCCTTGGAGCGTCACGTTCGCGAAGGTTCCCAACTCCCACTGACATCACTAGAAGTTAGGAGCCGACGTGCATCCGGGGATCCCTGTGCCTAGATTTTGGGGGGGTTGACAGTCACCCAGTGCCCGGAGGAGGAATGGTTCAGGAGCTCTAGCAGCCCACACTTCCATTTCCCTTGGTCCACTTCGATGTGAATTAGAGAAAAGGGCTGTCCCATGGGAGCTCAGCCCAATGCAGCACCTGAATACAGGCTGTCTTGGCAACTGAATCTGCATGGTAATCCCCCCTCCCCGCACTTAGACTGTAAGCTCCCTGGGGCAGGAGCTTGATCCACAGCAGGGCAACAAAAACGTTAAACGGCCAGGAGACGAGTAATGACAGAAAGGAGCTTAGAGATAGACACGTGTGCCTGGTGCATGCCGATTTCAGCGGTTCCCCGCACCCTTTGGCAAGGGGAATAGGAAGTGTCCTTAACTAACAAACCAGAACAGCCAGTTCCTTGGCACTTGGAAAAAGAAAGCGAGAGAAATTCCCCGGGACAAATCAGCTAGTAGTTTATAAATGACCATGTGCTAGTAAACAGTTAAAAGGGGCCAGATCCGGACATTCTGACTCCGGAGTTTCTCATTCCTAGTTAGACGCTGAAATTCTCTCTAGACGGGCAAAAGCGGCACTGACGTCAATGGAAATTGGGTGAGGATTCCGGGGGCTGGGCCACGGGCGCTCTGGGTTTTAACACTCCCGTCCCGATGCCCAGCCCGCGCGAACTTGTCTCTGAGCCGGGTGTTTGTGGAGGAGAATCGGGCGCAGAAAAAGCAGCGGAGGAAGCCCCCCGTTAATGTACTCCTCCGCTAGGATGTTTTAGCAGATAATCAAAAATTAATCTTGTGTTATGTTTAGTTAATATAATGGGAAAGTGAGACAGGAGCGCTGTATGAATAATTAAACGATCATTTACTAGCATTGGAAGAGCGAATTGATGAAATATGCTGCACATACATCACCCTGTGATATGTGGAGCCCAGCACTGCGCAACTGCCCCTGGACCACTGCCTAGTCTGAAATTAACTTCGAAAAGTCTAGCAGATTTCTTAATGGGCAGGAGAGTCTCTTCCCATTGCAAAGTCATCCCCGCGGGCTGCAGTAGGAGTGTGCAGCACTGCTGAGCTGGAGAGATCTTTTTGCTATAGTGCCCAATAGGATTCCGCCAGGAGGAGGAGAGAACTTCTCTCAAGGACGCCTGGGTTCTCACCAGCTTGGTTTGTGTAGTTAGTTATCGGTAATCATGTCCTATCCTTGTATGAAGGATGAGATTTGTTTTGCCAGCACAAGCCCTTCCTGGCAGAGGGGCGCTGTGGTTTGAATGTGGACAAGAGGACGAATGAAGGGATCTGCGGGTTGTGTAAGCCCCTGACAATAGGTGTTTATGTCATTACTCTGAACAGGATGGACGGATTCTTTAGCCATGGGCATCCCTGCTTGGGTAGGTCGAGGCTTGGTTTAGAACAAATGTTATTTAAACACGTTTGAACTAAAACGTGTACATACCCTGGGGGAGACAGGGCATGTTGTGTTTTAGCTGCTTCTCTGCTGCAGGTGAATCTTAGCTAGTGTTTAAACCCTGCCTTGCACTTGGTGCTACAGTATTTTTTTTTAGCAGCGTCTAATTAAAACGGGTTAACACGATAAAAAAAACCTTCCCCCAGTCTAGATAAGGCAGGGACTGGGGGCTCTGAATTGTGCTCACATCGCTCTCACCCATCTCCCCCCTCCCTTTCCTCTCCCCCCCAGGTATCCTTTTCCGAATCTGGCTCACTGGGTAACTCTTCTGGCAGCGATGTGACCTCCTTGTCTTCCCAGTTACCTGACACTCCCAACAGCATGGTACCCAGTCCTGTGGAGACGTGAGACCAGCAAACCCCCCAGCGGATTTGGACTTTCGCATGCTCCTGCTCCCTGCATGAGACAAGCCCAGCCTCAGGCTGGCCCAGAGCTCCAAACAAAACTTTTTATAAAAATATTATTTAAAAACAAACAAAAATATGTCTTGACTGCCAAAAAGCACCAGGATTCTAGCTGCCTTCACCAGACTGGAGAGAACTCCCCTCCCCCTTATTTTTTTCCTTGCGGATTTTTTGTTCTCCCCAGAGGAAACGTGGATTTACTAAAATTAGCCCCCAAATCACCTACTGTATAATGGTAGTTTGTACATTTTTTTTTGTTTCGTTTTCCTTTTTGGAAGAAAAAAGGATCTTTTGTGTCTTCCTAGGACTGTTGGAAGCCAGTTAAATCATCTCAGCTCGATGTTGTCTTTTGAGTAGTCATCTCCATCCCAGTGTCTCTCACAGCACCACATCAGTGAGATCATTCCATACTCCGCATTATCCCTGACTTGAGAACCTTGTCCTGTTTTGGGTGGGGGGAAAGGAACCCCCCCCCCCAAGCCGCATGATTGCTGGAAAACATATATATGGAAATAAGACGTTTATTGAAAATGTTAAGTTATCTTATGGACGGAGGACAGATTGTTTGAGCCTATAAAGAACAAAAGTAAGTTATTGTTATTTATTGTCAGAGCAGCAGTTAATAGTGGGATTAATATTTTGATTTTAATAAAAAATAACCTAACTGGAAAGTGCTGCAACGTGTGTGTATTGTTACCCAGCTCTGCCGGGTGAAGAATAGAGAGACACCAAAGGTGAAAATTCCGCGGAAATAATTCTGAGGGGCCATCCTTGAAAACAAATCTGCAGCTCGAAATTACCGTCCGGAATCGAAATGGTCAAAGTAGAAACAAGATAGAGAAATGATCTCTTCTGCCATGGTATCAGAGGCTTTAAAGGAATACACGGAACAGCAGGGATCCGTGTTGCTAAAGCTCTCAGTAATATTGAGCTAATCAAACTAGCCACGTTCATCGAAGGGCATTATTTATAACTGTTTTCTTATCAATGTATATTAAAAAACACCCTGGTTTGGATTTTGATTGATATTGAAAGGAAAAGCTGAATTGCCCCCCCCCCCCGTAATGATTGTATAATGTGATCGATTTGCCTTCCTGAATCATGGCACTACCTGTGAAAGCAGCCTGTCTACTATCACAGGGTATTTTTAAATTAGAAAATAAAATTATTTCCAGTTTCAAGTTGAACCACTTTTCAAAACCCCAGGGCAAGCCGCCCTTCGTCCAGTGTATCCCTGGTGAACACGTGCGTTTCCCCAGCTGTAAGAGACTAGAGATTTCATCTCCTGGGCGGCAGCATAGAAATGCTGAGCAGGGCTGGCTGAAATTCTGCTTCTCTTTGCAGCTTCTTATTTCAGTTCATACTCAATTGCCAGCGGCTGGGGTTGTCCCTACAAATCTATTAAAGATAGCACCAGAATTGGAACTGTTTCGCTCTCACCTGTGATTCTGTTACTGTATTTACATATAGGCCCTGTCCTGCGCCCTCCCCCACAAAGGAGTGCATGGAGCAGGCTCTGGGTTTGTCCGGCTTTAGCTGCTGGGATCCTAATTCACAGGGAAAGTGAACTGCCCGGGGTGAACAGGGACGCTGTTAGCAGGGACTGGGCAGTCACCCGCTCCCCAGGTTCTTCCCAGGAGAATGTCACTGGGCCAAAGGTTACTTCCCCTCCCCCACTCTTTATTTCAGGACGTCTCTGATTCACCCAGGGCGAGGGGTGAAGGCACCTTTAGACCGTGGGAGTGTGAAATATATTTGCTGCTCAATAAGGAGATGAGGATGAATCTGCATTAGGCTCCCTTCGACCGGTGTAAGGGCGCACTCAATCCAGAGCCATTCCGGATTTACACCCGTGGAAAAGAAGGCAAATCTGGCTGTTAGTAGGACTAATGACTTGAGCTTGGCTGTGTATTAGGTATCTCACCCACCGTCCCACCCAAGTAGTTAAAGCCCCTCTCCCGCCGCCCTTCACCCAGGCAAAACATCCCTCCTGCGTATGCTGCAATGGGCAGCGTTGTCAGCGCCCTCCGGCCGCCCAGGCCCCAGCTCGCACTCGCTGACCGCACACCGGAGCCTGGCCCAGCTGTGACTAAGCAGCCGCTGCTCCTGCAGCGGACACGCACACCTCGGTTCTGCTCGGTAGCTGCATAACTAACAATTAGGACGGCGCTCAGCTTGGGTTTCAGTTTACAAGGCTGCTAATAGCGCTGCAGTCCGTGCAACAGGCTTTTCGGCACAGAACCGCCTGCAACTCATTGTCTCCGGGGCCGCAATGCCCAGGCCGTGGCATTTAGCAACAAGTATCCTTTTATTTTGTTAGGCGGCCTGCCGCTGAAGAGGCCTAGCATTGTCCAGACCGTGCAAAGCACTTACCCTAAACCGCTCTGCTAGTGGGGGCGGAGGGGCTGTAGAAATAAAACCTTTTGCATCTAGGGGAGCGGAGGGGAGGGGCAGAAGCCGGGGAGATCCCCCAGAGAACAGCCCCCACACAGGGAATCGCTAGTATCTAGTGAGTCAAACCACCACCAAGCCACAGACACAAGCCTCCGGCTCGACCTTTTAAAGGCCACGTAGCAACGAACTAATTAACGCGCTAAATCGTGTGACAGCAGCTTGGGATCCCCGCGAGTGGCTCGTTTGTCCTGGCTGTCCCCAGAGCAGATTTGTGATGTGATCAGTCTAGTTGCATTTATTAATTCTCCCGTCTAGACAGAGGCGAAGGCTGGGCGGCTCCTTATCTGGGTTTGGCATCACCTGCAAGCGATACACTGAAGGGAGCCACAACCACCCTCCGTTACGGGCGCTGCTAGTTCCCCTCCGAGAACCAGTCTGGCGTGTCCTGGGTTTATTTTCTTTGCAGACCCAAAGGCGAAGGGTTTCTCTGGGGGAGGGGCCCCTCTTGCTGCAATGGCCCCTAGATAGGCCGTGCCCAGGTCAGCTGGTGTGACATTTCAAACCCCGCCGCCGGCCCTCTGTGTGTGTGTTTTAAAGAGAAACTGACTAGTGATCGCAGGAAATAAGAGGCAGATACAGAATCTCCACCAGGCCCCCGGGCCAGGCCATGAGCTGGAGGCTCGGGTTCTCAGTCACAAATATTTAACCCTTTGTTTAACCCTCCAGTGCCAGCTCTCCGCCCCCCTCCCCCTCGGCAGTGGGAACCTCCCCCCTTGCAAGGGTCTGGCGCAAGGCAGATGCCAGCGGCACGGGGCAAGAAGAGCCCCACAGACGGAGCTGCGGGTGGATTTAGGACTGGCCAGCAGGGTTGTGGGCTTTGAGCGAGGGGCAGGGCTGGGCTTTGCTCAGAGGCGTGTCTCTCTGTGTCCCCCTAGGAGCCCCCCGGGCCAGGGGGGCTGCAGGCACGTCACTGGGGGCCGGGAGTGGGTGATGGGGAGACGGTGGAAAGAGCCCCGAAGTCTGGTTTTCTTATAGTTCCCGAGAGACAGCAGCACTTTGCCTTTAACAAGCTCTTTCTCCCGGGTGTAGGAAATGGGCCTGCAAACTCCGAGATAAGAGTCTAGATAGGCTGGGTTAATAAGGACCAGGTTCGCCTCCGCTCTGCCCGGGCAGGCTTGGAATGAGCGCTGCTGGATCCTTGCAGATCCTGTGCACTTAACCTAGACCGCTCCCCTCCCTCCAGTCCCGCACACTCAGCCCTCCAGCCGTCCCCTAGGGGCAGGTGAGGCCTGACCTGAGTTAGGGGCAGCACCTCCAGACACCTTCCCCTCATCTCCACGGGGCGCCCCAAGACTACCCCGCGGGGCTGCTGCTGGAGCTGGGCGGCGCTGCCTCGTTTGCATTAAGCGGCGCGGGCTGGGAGCTGATTGGAATCGCTGCATTGAGCGCATCCACCGCGCGCGCGTAGCTGTGTGTCTAACAGGCCCTGGTCATCTCCGTAGGCGGGCAATGCAGGAGGCGCTCAGTCATTCCCTGCCGTTGTGCCGGCTCTGTCCAAGAGAGACGGCAGGCCCCGAGCTGGGGTCAGCGCCCCGCTGGGTTAGTTACCTCAATAAGGAAGCTCAGGTCCCCGTCAGTCCACAGGGGTTTCCCCGTACACTAAACTCTGCGCTGCAGACAAATCTCCCCTGCCGGCAATGACCGGGCAGGATTGTGTGTCTGCCGCAGGGTTTGCGCCGGGCAGGGGGCCAGGTGGGCCCTTTGGGGTGACTCTGTGCCTGGCCCCAGCTCTCTCTAGCTGCAGGTTTGTTTAAAGCCTGGTGCGTGTAACTTCCGAGTCACTAACCTCTGGTGGGAAGTGGAGAAGTTGGATGCTTGGTGAACATACCAGTATTCTCCCAGATAAGGTCTAGGCAGCGAGCCGTCTGCAAGCCAGCGGGTTGCGGGACCCGGGAGCAAACAGTCGGAGCACCTCAGTTTGCAGAGGGGCTGAAGCGCCTGATGCACAGAGCCTCCACGTGGGAGTCTCCGCCGGGCAGCTGCACGCAGCGGGGATGGTGAAAGGGCTGCCTGGGAGGGGCGTGGGACAGAAAACGGGCTCTAAACCGGGACACAGAGGGAGGGAAGATGAGGGAACTTTCCCCTGCTGCAGGGTAGTTTGTGTTGGGGGAGAAACTGTCAATACCACGCATTAAGCTTTGCGAGTCCATTAGGAAGCGAAGCCAGGAAGCCATACGGCGGAGGGATGCTGCAGCTGCGGCTGGACCCTGGAGCAGCCAATAGAACAACTTGGGTAATTTAGACAAATGAGAAGTGTCTGGGAGCAGCCAACCTCGCGCGAGCCCCCGCACTAATTGGCGCAGCCGGAGCCCGAGCCAGCCCCTCGCGCAGAGTCCGGTGTGGCCAGCAGGCCCCCGCCCCCACCCCCTGAAAGCGGCAGGGAGGGAGTGGGGAGAGGTGGGGTTGGGCCCCCCAGGAGACATGTGACCTCCCTGTTCCCTAGACTCAGCGGCGGGGGGCCCCGGCCACACAGACCCCGCTGGGGAGCGGGAGAGACGAATGATGCTGGGCAGGGACCTGTGCCCGGCGCTGGGCAGCGCTCACCCGCCAGCGGCCCCAGGTCCCCAGCCTGGGTCAGTCCTGGGGCGGCTTCCCGCCGGGCTCAGGGTGGGGGCCCGCTGCCACTCGCTCTCCCGGCTGCACCCCAGCCGCGCCCTTCGCCTAGACTGAAACAAGCTGCTCCCGGCCCCTGGACTGCGGCCAGCCATAAAAGCGTAGCCCGGCCGGGCGGCTCCTTGAGGAGGGACCTTGAAACCCCAGCGCGGCCCGCAGTCCCGCTCCTCTGCCGCCTCCCAGGGGCCAGGCTGCTGCCCGGGTCACGCGGCAGCGCCCCCTACCGCCGGGGCAAGTGTCTGCCGGGGAGGAGCGGGGCCGGGCCCCTCCCTGTGTAGTTCTGGCGAGGGGGCGGCTCAGCCCCTGGGCGCCGCCCGTGAACGGCTGAAGGGCCGGGCCGGGCCTGGCGAGGGGGCGGCGCAAGCCCGCTGGGCCCGCCCGTGAACGGCTGAAGGGCCGGCCGGGCCTGCGGGGGCGGCCTCACCTGGCGCGCCCGTGAACGGCTGCGGGGGCCGGGCCGCGCGAGGGGGCGCTCAGCCCCTGGGCCGCTGCCCCGTGAACGGCTGACGAGGCCGCGCCCCGGCTGCGCGCGCCCGGCGTCCTCCCATAGCGCTGCCGCAGGAACCCCGATCGCCAGCTGCAGCGAGTCGTCCAGCCCGACAAGTGGGGGCGTGGTCCAAACCTCCTGGGGGCGCCAGCCCCGCAAGTGCGCGCAGGCAAGTAGCTTGCTTTAAACGGAGCCAATGCGGCGCGCGCGGCAGGCTGGCCCGGCTGGAGCTGCGCCACGTCCCTGCATCCCCCGCGCTGCTCTGGCGCCAAGGCGGGCTCTTGTGGGTGGCCGCTGCTCTGGGAGGCGCGAGGCCGCTCTGGCGCTTGCGGCGGAGGGAAGCGTCCCCTTCTCCGGCCCTGGCGGGCCACCTGCGCAAGCCTCAGCTCCTGGCCGCCTAGAGACAGCTGAGTGTGGGGGACGGGGACAGCTCTGGCGCTGAAGGCACGACCGAGACCGGAACCGCGGAGCCAATTCACCGCGGGTTTCAGCTGGCCCTCCACGCTATCACTGGCGAGCGCCTGAAATGCCGTGGAACCCTTGTCATGAACCTGCGACACCCACAGCACTCTGCATCTGGAACTACAATTGCCCTGGCGCAGAATCAGCCCCAGAAACCAGAGAAGATCCGAAGCTAGGACTGGGTTTTGACTTAATATGGCCTCCTAGCCTATCCTTTCCTTTCGGCATCTTATTTCGCTTCACTTCAACTCCGCACACCGTTGCTCCTTTCCTAAGGAGAAAAACAAAGGTGAAAGTTTATGTTAAAGGACAACATGTCTCACATCTGGGTGTCATCCGACGTCATGGCAGACATATTATTAATGCCATAATACTGGATTATCAGCCAGTTGAAAATTCAGGCGAGTGAAGTCACCTGCAGGAGCGACAGCAAGGTCGGAGGAATGGACAACGCGCCGCTCCCCCCAGTGCCAGGAGCCGCGAAGGCCATCCCAGGGGCAGAGGGACACCAGGCCACAGCAGTTTAAACTAAGGAAGAGGACATAAGAACAGCCGTACCTCGGCCCAGACCAAAGGTCCATTCTACTCGAGTATCGTGTCTATTGACAGTGGCCAATGCCTCGGGGTTTTGCCCCAGAGGGAGTGAACTAACAGCACTGATCACGTGATCTCTCTCCTGCCATCCATCTCCATCCTCCGATGAACAGAGGTTAGGGACACCATTCTTTACCCTTCCTGCCTTCCAGGGCTGCTATATGACAGAAGAACCCGGTGACAAAAGGTTCATTGCAGCTAGCATATCCCTGCCTGGAAAATCTCCAGATACTCGAACAGGCTTGAAGATCCTGTGGATGGTGTGGAAATTGAAATGGTGCAAGAGAGTAGAACAGAGATAGCAGTTGTATTGGAAACCTCTGTGGGGCTTGCTGGACAAGTCAGTTTGCCAAAGCTCTGGCTTGTTTTAATTTTTGTCTTGTCTACACAGGGTGAACCAAGGATCTGTTCCCAAATTCTGTGCTCACCTGTGGGCAGACTCACTGAAATCAAGGGGAGCTGAGCAGCTGGACTCACAGGGGTGTCCCTTATCCCAGCATTGGGCCTGAGAGCCCGTGGGGTACATTCAATTACCTGCTTGTCATTGCTGCCCCCTGGCTAGTCCACTCACCTGAGCAACGAGCCCTCCTTCAAGCAGAGCCCCATGACTGGCACCACAAATAGCGAGTTTCTGAAAAGAGATGGCCGAAACCCCTCCAATATCACACAAGGGCTTGTTTTCTGCCTGCTCTGAACGCTGCTGGCAAGGGACTGTTTTCTACTGAAAAAAGTATTTAAGCACTGACTACCCCACCTTCTTGTCCCAGAAAAAAAGCTTGAATGAATCTTTGGTGATCAAAGCTGCTCATGATCCTTCTGGGACCTGTCTACAAACGCTTTAAATCTACTTAATGGCTGCTGTAGCCCAAATGCTTGGTATTTCCAAGAACCACAGACTGTTCCAGCCAGCAAGATGGATACTTTAAATAGGTTTAGAGATCTTAACAAGAAAACAAAAGGCAACCTATCTTAATCCTTTCCTCCAAAACTCTTTTGGCTGCTTATAAAAAGCAGTGGCAGTGAGAAAGTCAGGAAATAAAGTGCCCTCTTGTTCCCTCATTATTAATATCAACAGCAAATTTCATATTTGCCGTCTTGGATTTCCCTGTTTCGGGAATTTTTAATCCCAAATTCCCTTTTGGTTGTGAAAGTAGGAAATCTTGAAATACAGTGATATTGTGAACTGAGTGCCTTTCCAGCTGCAACTGACACTTGCATCCAGCCACTGCCAGTAGTTTGTGAGCAGCAGGAGATTGTTGCACAACCACTGAAGTGCTCAGAAACTCTTGAAAATAGAGGGTCCCATCCTGTTCACACTGCAGAAGGACAATTTGTCATGGACTTGAATAGGTGCAGGGACAGGCCCAGAGACTGACAGAGTTCAAGTGTGCTCTGTTTAGGGCAGGGAACTGGGTTCTTTTCTCCCAATTGCATCTTTATAGTGGGGCTATTACTATTAATTTGTATTGCGATAGCTGGAAGGAGCCTAGTCATGAATCAGGACTTCCTTGTGGTAAGTGCTGTACAAACACGGAACAAAAACTGTCCCTGCCTCTAAGGAGCTTTCAGTCTAGGAATACTTACCTCCCTGGCAGGGCTGTTTGTGAGGTGCTTTGGTATCTCTGGATTAGTGAAGTGTTGCAATTATATATTTTAACATTTGATTATTATGTATGCAGCACTGTAAATGTGCACAGGGCTTTATCTGTGTATTTCCTACGGCAACAACTTTGATTTTTCAGATTCTTTTCTACATTGTCTCCTTTCTAATCACAGAGTCTTCCTTCCCTTGCCCCATCCTTCATGTTATCACTGAGGCATGTACCATCAGAATCTCTGCTGTGACTGAAAATTATTATGTTAAACAGACTGACCTGACAGTGGCTGGCTGGCTTAGAGCGAACAAATGTATTTACATACACAAATCTTGACATTGAGGAAAAATGGGGAAAAAAAGAAAAAAATAGGGAAGGGAAAGGGAGCCTGCAAAATCCATAATTAAAACTCTTCCTGAGGATGGTGGGGAGTTCTGTAACACTGTTCTTAAAGATACTCACCCCAGTGTTCTCATATCAGTGTGTAAGCCTGAGGTCTGATTTTATACCCTATACAACATTCTTTAAACATTCTACAATACAATTTTTTATTTGCTTACAACATCATGGTGGCATTTGTTACACCCTTTTTAATGCCTCTCTCAAGTTTAGTTTTGAATAAGTTTATAATATCCATATTTTCCTTTATTGTCTCATGTTTGTGTGTGCCTGGTAAGTGTTACAACTCACCAGGGTACAATAGTAATCTGAATCACCACAGTCTGTCATATTTCTGAGAAATAAATTTTAGCCTAGCTAAACAAGCAAAAGAAAATCTTATTTTCAACAGAAACACTGTAATTGTTTTTTTAATATTGCTTGACATAGCTTTATGAAAACTCACCATTAACAGTACCAAGATGCATCACAATCTTTTAACAATTATTATGAAAGTCTTATTCAAACTTTAAAAATGTGTGTGGCTTAAAAAGTTTATTACAAATGATCTTATTCTAAATCACAAGCAAAGTCTAAATGAACTCTAAATTGAGTCAATTCAGCATAAACTTGCCAATATTTTGATTAATTCAAAAGATGCCTCAAGACTTCTATTTCTATTTATGAGATTGTGGTCTATAGTAATCTCAATAAGTCACACTATAAACAGAATAAGTTATTTTATTACAAGATATATAGAAGATAACATTTTCTATATTTGTAACCTAATTTCAGCAGTTTTACAGTGCAAGAAGTACACATCATAGGGTAGAAGCTACCAAAACCATGATGTAGTATGTAAATGAAATAAACAATTTTCAAAATTAAAAAACAACGCTTTAAAGTATCTACAGTACTTAAGACATAAATAGTGCAAATTATATATATCTACAGCATAAGTATTTAGAGTATCTAGAAGTTTCCAAAACAGTTTCTTAAAGTATGTAGTTAGGACAAATTGCTTAACATTAACATATTAGATGTTTTAAAAATTGAAACAAAATGAAACACTTATTTTTTCTCTTTTTTCAAGAAGAACTGTCGTGCTTCTTCCCAGGCTTGGCAAGGGAATCTGTTAGACAGCTCAAGATAATCTTGGGAAGTGAAGAATTTTTCTGCGAAAGAGAAAACATACAATTATCATACTATTCTCTCTAATATGGTAATGAAACAAGAATAAAAAACGTGGGCAATTCAACTTGATTCACCTCTTTTACCTCCTATAAACAAAGTCCTTAAAACACAGAAAAACAGTTCTATGTAACTATGGATGGATGATTTTTTTGGTGAAACGAGCTATTCTGCCTCCGTGAAGTAATGGCAAGACACTTACTGCATCAGTCTCTCTGTTCCAGCTAAGCTCTGCTCCAGACATTAACTGGGCTTTATGTACCTTTGTGCTCCCTGTGTTTTGGGAACAGTCAGGGACCAATTCAGTCCCTTTCAGTTAAGCCGCTTTGAGGCTGCCCTCATTTGTCACTGGCTACCAATTACTTTAACGGGGTTTCATGAAAGTGAAGAGATCTGCCCACAGAAAGCTCATAGCAAGATCAGGAACTTAGGCCCTATCTTGCAAACTTTTAGTATTCTTTTCATTCATAAGTATTTGCAGTAAAGACAATGGGAATACTCATGAAAGTAAAGGTTTGTAAGATCAGACTCTTCAACTACTGTAAATGATCATAATTCACTTCATGATTCAATATAAAAAGCAAATTCCACTGTATCAAGTAGAATGAAAGTCCAACCTTGTTTATTTAACGGGACTTTAAGATATAAAATATCTTTGAGGTTTAAAATGATATATTTAAAAAAATGATCCTGATTATGTTGTTAATCATACCTTAGACTGTTATAATTGGAATTAGTTTAGAAATCAAACTCACTTGTCACCATGTATTTTTGCCTTTCATTCAGTTTGGACAATGAAAATAAAATAGTTCATTTTCTCTTTGGTTTTTAGTTTGTTTCACTTGCAGGTTCTCAAGCATAAACACAATGCTGTAATGTCTGTGTTACAAACACTGCAGCAAAGTGTTTGTTTCAAATCAAACAAAAAACGTTTTAATTGATATTAAAAACTATCATGAAACTGCTATAATATCTGATTTTGTAAACATTTTTTAAAGAACTCAAAAGCCTCAGTTTTGTACCTTGACTGCCTAACAGTATCCTGTTAAATGTACTGCAGTGTGCTAACTGGTTATCACCGTGAATCACTTCTTGGTGTTTGAAATAAAAAAAAGACTATAAAAGGGTCCACTGTACTGTATGCTGAATATGGAGAACCCAAAATGAGCTTCTGAATCACTCGCACATCTAAATCTCAAGTCAGTCTACTAGGCAATGGCTGGCTCAGATGAGCATCTTTCAAAAATGTAGCTTGCAGTGGTTAATCATGTTCCACATTCCAAAGGTATTTACAAGTACAGGAAAACAATGCAATAACCTTTTACAAACTGATAGAGTGCTTATGCATATAATCACAGGAGAATATTTTACTCAGTTTCCGGCCATTGTCTGGGGGACTATTGAGGTGCACTGAAAATCTTCATGTGGCTCCAGTGACTTAAAATTCCTGAATAGAGAGCTACTAACATGAGTAAACGTATGTACGTTTAAGTGTTTGCAGGATACACTAACACATCACACTGCATTTAACAATATCTACATTCTGAATGTCTGATGCTACAAGCAGTAAAACTGTAAGTTACAACTCATGTAAATAACTTAAGCTAAAAGAGTCTCCCTAAATATGTGATGTCATTTTGTTGTTTACTGCACTTTTTTATTGTGAGGGCAGATACCATGAGCTAATCACAGTAAATGCAAGATTTTCCACATTTTTTTTATGTAATCGCTAAGTTGGTAAATTTCACTGGAGACATACCCCTTTGTTGAGAAGACTGGTTATCTGTTTGGCCTGAATTCTGTGTGAAATCCTATAAAATAAAACAAATGTTATTTAGTTTTCAGATCTACGATATGAAGAAGTAAAAATGAGATGAGATTTAATTTTTCATAGTTACAAGAAAATAAAATCCTTCCAATGAAACCTGTGAATGAATAAACATATCCATTTGTTATAAAGAAATAACAAAACACTGTTAACATTTAAATCATATTATATGCAGTTGATTTTAATAACACTTCCCAGAAAAATGCCTTTATTTTGTGCATGCAGAACACCTTCTTATGCAATTAGAACCACTTCTTATCATTATATGATTTTTAACTTTAATAAAACTCTAGCTACCGCTGCATTTCTTTAAAACAGAAGTCTTCTCAGATTCATATTTTCCACTTTGTATAATATATACTTAAGGATTTCTTCAGTTGTCACTCACATATTACTAATGTTTATTATCTCTACTTACAGCAAGAGTCTGATCCTGATCTCATAGAAATCAATGGGAGTTTTGTCACAGATGTAACTAACTCTAGATCATACAGTAACTGACTGCACAATAGCAATAGATCATCATAAAATCTAGGTGCCCTATCCTGCATACCATGTGCCCTGTTTGTAGTATTTTGCTTATGCAGGGCTTGATCCCAGTGAAGTCTGAACTTTGCCATTGATTTCAATGGAAGCAGACTCATGCCCATAAGAAGCCAGTAGGATTACTCAAGTCAGTAGTAAGGACTTTCAGGATCAGGCCCTTCATTTAAGTATCTGTCAAACATAGCTGATATTTTTGGTCCATGCTGATATATTCTCTAAGAGCAATGATTTATCAAATCACATATATTCTGTTAAATAATATTTTGATCTATTTAAACGCATTGCATCCAGATCCAGAAACAACAAAAATAACTAGGATGATGTAGTATGTGGAAAGAATTCTGTTTCTGGGGTGATATTAAATGTACAGCTGTAAAGTCCGATTGAATCATTTTCCTCTTCTGAGTTAGCCTTGTACACATTTCTAAAACACAACTATATTTTAATGACATATCTTTTATGATATATATTTGTATATATTTGCCAAATATTCAAAAAACCAGAAGAATTTCTTTTTGCATTTCCTAGCATAAAGGATCCCGTTCTCTAATGAGGTAGGCAGATCCTAAAGTCCGAACTCAGATAAAACTCCAGTTAAAGCAAATGGTAGATTTAACTGAATAAGGACTGCAAAGTCTGTCTCCTGATGACAGTAAGTTGACATATAAATATAAATGTAAATCTGTTATTTCCTTATTGATATCTGAAAATTCCTTGACTCTTACAGTACTTATTATGTGCTTTAAACATTTTGGGCCAGATTCTCTGGTGTAAACTGTCATAGCTCCACTGAAGTCAACAGAGCTGTGACAATTTGTACCAGCTGAGGATCTGCCATTAGATTTTTAATTTTGATGTCAAAACATTTTCTAAAAACCTGTAAGAAATCAATTTGCAATTGGTATTTGACTTCAAATGTTCCCATGAACTGCAAATCAGGACAAACAGCACCTGATTAATATTTAATAAAGTAAAGCTAACCTTTGTAATTTTATTTATGCTGTGGCTTTTTGATCAGAGACCATCACCAATGCCTGTTTCACTCTTACAGTGAGAAAAGCTAGGTAAATAACTTCAATTATAAGGATCAGATTAGTGTCTGGAGTAATTTTTCCCCCCTCCCTTTCTGGTTGAAGAAACTGCTGTTTGCATGTGATGTTGAACTTGTGTTTCTTAAGTTATATCAAAGGCAACTAGAGATTTCATATAAGCATATGTTTATACTTTTGAAAAATAAATCAAAATAAAAAATGAATTATATTTTTATATGCATACAAAAATGAGTTGGTTACAAGAGGAACTATTTTTTCAGTGTTAAATTCTAGTGTTCTTTGTAACAATTATGTAAAAATTTTGAGTATTCAAAATGATGAAAATAGAAAGTTATAGGGAAAAGCATGATGTCATCTGAAGACTTTTTAATAATTATTTAGCGTTCATGTCCTCTCCCCAAAATATATCCAGTCTAAAATTGGAAAATTTGGAAAGCTTTTGAAAAAAAACCCAGCAACTTAATTTTTTCCATTCAATTGGTCATACATCATCAACTACGAACAATATTGCTTTATCAACAATTATAACTTTCACTTGACTGCTACAGAATTCAATCTGTTCAATCAACATCAAAATATGTTTTAAATAAAAAAAATCAGAATATTTAGTTAAACTGCATGTACTTTTTAATTTGAAAATTGTTAATAAAACTTTTTCATATATATGTTTTTCGTAAGCTGATGAATAAAGCACAGAACATCAGTTTACAAAAAGAGAGTACAATCCTGCAAACCCTTGTTCATGAGAGCAGTCTCAATTAACTCAGTGGTTTACTTACACATGTAAAGATTGCAAGATCAGGACCATAAAATATATTCTGGTATTTTTATTTGTGTGTGTGCATGTTATGTGTGTATATATATATACACACAGACACGCACGAATGATCGTTAAATTCTCTCTGCAAATCTGTTGTACGCAGCATGTAGTTGTGTATCTATCTGTAACTAGATGCATTATAGAAACCAAACGTGTACAATAAAATATCTTCCTCAAAAAGCGATATTTTAAAAATTATCTAGTAATAGCTGCAACTAGTGCAAATTTCACCATGTCCAATCACTTTAATGAAAACAGAGTCCCACATGTGACAGTGAGAACCCAACTACTTAGAAAGCTTTTAGTACTATAAGAAGCCTCAAGTACAGAAATAATCTGTGGTTTGAAAAATAATTGGAAGATGTTTTAAAGTGCTTAAATGTTATTTATTTGTACTATCTAAAGTGAATTAATTTGATATGCACAGAAAAGACCAAAGTATTGTAGTCAGATTGTGTGTAATTGCACATCACTAGAATATCTACCTGAATGAATGTGGCAAGTAAAACACAACTCATCTCCTGCTCCAGAATGATCTTGTTCTGAGGGTTATTGTAACAAGCAGCTATTAGCGTAGGGAAGAGCACTTTGATTAGGCGAGGATCACTGAAATACTGGAAAGGCAACTGGCATAGTTTTTGCAGCACTGTGGGGTGACGGCCAGATTGTACAATTACCTGAAAATACAAGAGTAACACAACATTAGAACACTTGTGCTATCTGCTCTTCCTTTTACATTAACTGACAGGAATTTGTAAACTATAGTAAATAAAAGAACATGGTTGAGAAAAAAATGTTTAATGAATGCTAAAAGAAAAGCTCAGAGGATTTAATCAAAATAATTTCTGTAATACAAGTATTATATCCATTGCAGTTACAAGAATGTAAGGAATATTTGACTATAAAGCATCCTTTTCTTGCATAATTAAAAAAAAAACCTTAAGCAAATAAAACCAGAGTTATTTGAAGACTACTATACATCATTTAATGGTGCGGTAAGAGACAAAGAAATACTGCAAAAAGACAATAATTTACAAACACACACTTTTAAAATATAAGCATGATTTTAGAAAAATAATAAAGAGATCACCAGTAATGAAATAACCCTTATGATGCACATTCATCCTTTACTATAATTCTCCCTAGAAATTATAAAAGACTATGTTTCATCATAGATGTCTGCTACACATTCACCCAGGCACTGAAAAGAAAAGGTGATTGTAAATTGCACAGCAATGAGTTTCAGCAAGTATAGACTCAGAAAGATCCTCCCATCTGTATTTCTTATCTCAGTTTCTATCAGTGCCATTGACTCTAAAAGGAGAATTGTTTAGATAAATGGAACTGTTGTCATGAAGCAGGCTAGGTTTACAACTGTGTACATCTGAAGAAATAAAGCAATGCCATTAATGGTATCTTGCAGGGGACCCCTCCTAATTTACTCACTAGTCCTACAAAGTCTTGATGATAAACTAAAAAATGTCAAAATCAGATCTGTTCCGAGTAACCTTGATTAGACAATTATAATATGAAAGAGCTGCTTGACCCAAAGTTGGCTTTTCAGTATAGGAGGAAGCTCCTATAAGGTTAGGAACACTGTAAAACTTAAGGTCATGACTGTAAATTGTACTTGGAAAAACACAATTTTACAGGTACACACCCAGACAGGACTGCATTCAAATTAAAACCAGAAGGACAGAAAGAAACAGTGGAGACCACAGGAACATAAATTACAGGGATTTACAAGTTTTCAAAGCACTTTTAACAATACGTTAAGAACACATTCTCAGTTGATAATGCAGTTTGGTTTAAGAACAAGATCAACAAAGTAATAGTTCACATTTTTTAGTTCAATAGCCAAAAAGACATTGAAAACCCTTCAGAGAATAGTGATAGGAATGCCTTAATTCTCTTAAATCCAGGAGGAATTTAAAAAAAACCCCAAATATGTGAAAATTTAGCATGCATTCAGACACTGCTCTTTTGAGAAAAATATTATCTACATTATCAGTAAAGCACCAGGATGAATCTATATTTAATTATCAGCTACAAATTCTGTAACCAAATGATCACCATTTTTGAATGTACAATTACTGTTTTCAACCCTAGCTATTTCAATATTTTTAATGTAACTCTGTATTCTCTTTTAAATTCTACTGCTATAAGAGTCATTTATTTAAAAATTCCACCATAGGCCGGAATAACTGCAGCTGATACAATTCTGACTCAAGGATGACAGAACTCTTTGGCTTCCTGTTAACGGCTATTGTACATTAGGGCAGGAAAAGTGATTTCCAGGGTACTTCATTTCTCATCCTACACTACCAATTCTAACTAGCTATTCAAAGAATGTACGGATAGTTAGCAACCTCGTCCCCAAGTAGCGCCACATATAGCTACTGCAGTCATAGAATTAATATTTAAAAATCTTTTTCTTTTCAGTTTTAAGGCTGGGTTACTATGTAGGCATCACAAATAAATGAAGTGAGCTATACTAGAGGCACGGATTATTTTAAGTCTGGCATTTATCACATATGGAATCAATTTAATGATTTTAGTTCATTGTATCCAACATGGCTGATAAAACTGATACAACTGGGAGTATATACTCTGAAGAAAGCAACAAGAGAATTACAACAAAAGTACAGCTTCTTCGTTCAGCGAATGGAGTAAATAAAATTCAGCATCTGATTTATAATAGTGAACAGTAAAGAAAACAAATCAAAACCTTCCCTTTTACTCTCCTTTATGATGGTTAAGTAGAATCTCAACATTAAAGTTAATTTTTCTCTTTTTCTCTCACTACTCAGATCCTCACTTGCCTCTTTGCTGAGGGATCCTGGCAAGATTTGTAGGATCAGAGTAGTGATGTAATAAGAGGCTGTAACCTGAGCTAGAATTCCCTCTTCCCACAATTCAGTGAAGAAAAGTGCTTATTTTTTCATTGTCTATCTGAACCGGTAATTCTCCTGTAACTGGCTTTTCCTGCCACTCTTCCTCCAGCTTGCTGAGCATACACTTGTTTGTCACATTTACTAAAATCCCCAATTCAGGTCATTTCTATTCAGCAAAGGATTTAAGCACATACCTGAAGTTAAGCATCTGCTTAAATACTTTCCTGAACTGAGGCCTAAATATCAAATCAGTAAAAGCTACACGACTTTTATGCCTATTTTCTGACCAACTTAAGCCAGTGTGTCATTTACAGTACTTATTAGAATTAGTAAAAATAATATTTTGCAATTTTTTGTTTTTTGTTGAAATAAAAAAAATCATAAAGCTCTACTGCTTACTTCACTGCTGGACTTGTCTTAGAGAACTGCCGTGGGAGATGCAGCTGCTTACCTCAAGCTGTATTTTGACCCAATACATAAACAATTAGGAAAAGAACCTGGTAAAGAGATGGGCAACTAATGCTTACATACATTGACTGAACCACACTCACAATGTATGCAGCTACCAAGGAAGAGAAAACAGGTATCTGGAAAATACAGTGCTAAAGTAACTATTTAAAGGTTTTTATACTGCATTTTTGTTTGTCTACAAGTAAAATAACACAGCTAACACTCATAATATGAAGCTCAATGCACTATAGTGAGGAATTCTCAGCTACATATTAGAGCTAAAGGCCCCATTATGGGACTCTCATGCTTGACATTAAGCACATATTTAAGTGTTTTTCTGTGTAGGAATGGACTTACTCATGCCCTTAACTTTAAGAAGATATTTAAATGGTATGCTGAACTGGGGCCAATGGCACAGTCCACTCAAAAGTTAAATGTTGTTAAAATTAAGACGCAGAGTTGAAGATAACATTGTCATATTAGCTGAAACGTAGAACTTACTGAGAACACAACTTAAAAATGGCACAAAATAAGTTATTTCTTATGTATATGTATTATCATAATATTCTTTACACGTCCATGTGTGATATTTTAATTAACATCTATATCAAATCTTTGGTATTAAGGCAGGTGCACCAGTTTTGACTGCTACATACATAAAGGTGAAAAATTGTTTCCATTTTTCCTTTTTTTCACTTATTCTTAACTTTCTGAAACATTCACTTTGAAGACTGACATTTTTCATGTTTGGTCTCTGCCTGAATTTGCAACCTTCCCAATCTCTTACACTACTTTTAGCATTTAATTTGCATATATTAAAACAAGAGCAAACTGTTGTCAGAGCTCTCTGAGAGTTCTAGGCAGAAGGCTGATGTGATGATCTCTTCCTATGTCCTTTCCTGTTGAGTAGGCTGTGTAGGGTGACCACACTTTTTAAAATGGAAAACCTTTAAAAGGAAAGGGACACTTTTCTTGCTATTGTCACCAGAAGCTGGGGTGCAAGAGGTCTGGCAGCTAGACGAGGATCAAATTGAGGATACTTGTCACTAGTGTTTGTGGGGGAATTTGGTACCTAGGACACTGTGTTTATGTTTTTCATTGGAAGAAGGGGTCATGTATAAGTTGGCAGTTAGAAAGGCCTTTGGGAGGTGCCTACTTGTGTCTGTCCTTCACTATCCCACCAACTGACCTTTCAGCTTCCTGTCCCAACAGCATCCAGTCTCTCTAGTAACCTAGAGTCAGGCATCCATCCCTCCTTACAGGTGAATTCAGCACTTCCTGGGCCCTGGCTGCACTTTGCAAGCACTGTGTAACAGCGAAGAGCCATCCTGATCCTGAACTGGTGTTTGTGAAGTTGACCTTTTGGGAGAACACAATTCCTCAATTCTGATGCCTCTAGATGGCAGCCTATGCCACCTACCTTTAATGCCAGCCTTGTTATTTTATCCTGATTTCATTTTAAATATGACCCAAGAGGGTAAAGAGAAAATTAACATATGCAGTAGATTACTATGAAACAGTGCGGTGTCTGAAATTCAGCGTTACACCAAGAACTATCTAGTTAAACAAGAAGCATTTCCAAATATTGTGATGAGAAAGAAACGCAAGGAGGTCTACTGACACAGAACCAGTTCATTCACAGCAAGAATCCAGTGGCCACAAGATACACCTGATCTTTATAAAATAGTGTGCCTCTGGGATTTTGCTTCCTTCCTTTTACTCCGAATCCAACAGTTCATTCAGGATAATATTTACTATACAAATGTAAGATATTACTTAATAGCTTGTTGCACAATATATATAGAATGCCGAACATAAATGTTCCTAGGTATGTAGTAGTTAGCACCAGTCTAGAAGTCTCAGCCTTTCACAGCTGGATATATTCTAAAAGTGAATGACATGTGGCAGGTGATATGCTACACGGCATTCTAAATATTAAGGAAGGATAATCAAATCAAGGAATTGGAAAAAAAATTGTACTTGCCCCCTCCCTGTGGGATGGAATGGCTGCAAAGAAAACACAAGGTTGCCCTCACAACATTTCCTCCTAATTCTTCTGCTGAGAGACAGGGTTTTCCCCTTCATAGAACTGGCAGTGGTTTGGCCCAAAGATCTGGGGTATTGGTGCAGGGTAAGGTCACCCAAACCACTTTCTGGACTCTGCAGCTCTGTCTTAGATCTCTGTCGAGACAGGAGTGCGAACAGGGCTTCCCTTCCCAACTCTTGGCGCACACTACCTCTTAAAGGAAAGTCCCCTGTGCAGAAAGAGCTCTGCTCAGAAGTTAAAACCATAAGGCTCCAATAGCCCCTGAATGGATTTTCCCCAGAGCTGGGGATGGGAATGGTGCATAAGTAGCCCAAAGCTACTCTCCTTTTCTGTATGGATTTTGGAGCCCACAAAGAGCTCTTGGAGGAGTGTGGGGAAGTGAGACACAGTCCTGAAGGGGCAGTTGACCTACTTGTTTGAATGGGCAGGAACATATCCATGTGTGGATCTATGGGGAACCTTTACACAGAGAAGCTATAATAAGATGGGACTCTCTATTTTGGCCAACTGCCCAATCACATAATGTTTGATTTAATCAGTCTCTATATTCTTTTTGATTACACAAAAGAAAATTACTAATATGCACATACCTATGAAATTGGAGCCAGAGGAATGCACGTCAAAGCAGTATTCTGACATCTTCATAACAAATGGGATTCAGCTCTTTTGAGTGGTGTAGACTAGCAGTTATATCTCAAAGTAGAAGACAAATCTCTTGAAGTGGTATTTTAATTTTATATCAAAAATGTGAAAAAGATCCTCTAATCTTAACAGTCATACAATTAAAATTAAGTGGCTAAGAGGCATAAATAT
Organism: Chelonoidis abingdonii; assembly: GCF_003597395.2. NCBI lineage: Eukaryota > Metazoa > Chordata > Testudines > Testudinidae > Chelonoidis > Chelonoidis abingdonii. The sequence goes on along the minus strand of NC_133777.1, from coordinate 50,034,739 downwards.
TCCATGACTGACAAATATATTTCTCATTAAACGAACTAAAACTTTGCAGTCAAAGCTACAGATCTGCAGAATGAATGTATGTAAATACTGGGGAAACAAAGACTTCACATTAGCAACTTTGAGTTCAAGATAATGATTTATATACTAGATAAAGATACAATACCATCTGCAGGTTTTAAATATCAATGCATACTACGAAATTAACATCTTAAAGTACAGCGACTTAATCAATTGTTTTGAGAGGATTTACATTTTTTAACCTAACTACAAGGATCTTTGGTGACAATCCAAAATTCTTATTTCCAAATGGTAACTGCACACATTTTACATATGTCTAGAGTTGAAGGAGGGAAAAGAAAGAGAGAGAACGACAACGATGACTAATTGAATTTAAAATTTTGCCAGAAACTTTTAAACAGATTTAAAGAAGCTTAACTTCAGTTAAGATCACAGATTGGTTTTTAGTGTCTCCAAGCTCACACACTAAGTACTGTAAAATTTTTTATTACAAGTAACAAAAGGACAATGCAGCCTCAATCACACTCTTTTCTGCCCCTTGTATACTGTAGAAGCTGAATCTAGGATTACTGTAGACTAGAAGTGCTGATTTTTAAAGGAATATTTAGCTTACTCTTGTGGTAGATTTAGGTTTGGGTTCTGTTTCTTATGCAGACATTTTCAGTTTTGGAAAGGTATCATTCATGCCATTTATTCTTGCCCATATCCATGACAAAAACACTGGAATTATCTTTCAAAGAGGCTAATTAATTGTCTGATCAGAGGCAGTGGCAACTTTTAATGTGTACATAAAGGCAAAACAAAATTTGGAAGAAGAAAGTGTTGAACAGATTCAAACAAGTCAAGTTCTCAATAAAACACATCATCTTCTGCAAGTCATCCTCAGTGTACAAATCTCACCATTTAGTATTATTTGCTGAGCCCGGTCTGTATGTTTGGAGCTCTACAAAACCTAAAAAAATAAATTGTCACTGTCCCAAAACATTTGAATATTAATTAAAAAATATTCACTCATGTTGAATTATTTGTTCTTCTGTTAAAAAAATTGGTCACTATGCTTTATGTTAAAAACAATGTGGTAGAAACCTGACAATATGCTGTCCTCCTTCATAGTCAGAGAGCAAATGAGCTTTAAAGACTAGTCAAAGGAACAAACTCCCAAAAGCATTTGACTTTACTTAGTCAAGTTGTGTCCCTATCTATCACAGGAACTCATAAGAACATAAGAATGGTCATACTGGCTCAGACCAATGGTCCATCTAGTACAGTATTCTGTCTTCCGGCAGTGGACAGTTCCAGGTGCTTCAGAGGGTATGAACAGAACAGTGCAATTATCAAGTGATACATTCCCTGTCGCCAAGTCCTAGCTTCAGAAAGCCAAAGGTATAGGGATACCCAGAGTGTGGGGTTGTGTTCCTGACCACCTTGGCTAATAGCCATCAACGGCTCTATGCTCCAAGAACTTACCTAATTATTTTTTGAACCCAGTTATACAAATTCCATGAGTTGATTGTGTGTTGTGTGAAGTAGTACTTCCTTGTGTTTGTTTGAAACCTGCTGCTTATTAATTTGGGTGACCCCTGGTTCTTGTGTTATAAGAAGGGGTATACTACACTTCCCCATTCTCTTTCTCCACTCCGTTCATGATTTTATAGACTGGTATCATATCTCCCCCCCTAAGACATTTTTTCTCTCCAATGAACAGTCCCAGTCTTTTTATTCTCTCATGTGGAAGCTGTTTCATCCCCCTAATAATTTCTGTTCCCCTTCTCTATACCTTTTCCAACTCTATTATATCTTTTTTGAGATAGGGAGACCAGAACTTTACACAGTATTACAGGTGTGGGTGTACCATGGATTTATACAGTGACATGATGACATTTTCTGTCTTATTATTTCATAATGGTTCCTAACATTCTGTTAGCTGTTTTGACTGTAGCTGCACACGAAGCAGATGTTTTCAGAGAACTATCCATGTTGACTCCAAGATCTCTTTCTTGATTGGTAACAGTTAATTCAGATTCCATCATTTTGCATGGATACTTAGGATTATGTTTTCCAATGTGCATTACTTTGCACTTATCAACATTGAATTTCCCCTTCCATTTTGTTGTCCAATCACCCACTTTTGTGAGATCCCTTTGTAACTCTTTGCATCAACTTTGGACTTAATTATCTTGAATAATTTAGTATTGTCTACAGAACTTTGCGACCCCACTGTTCACCCAGTTTTCCAGATGATTTATGAATATGTTGAACAGCACAGGTGCCAATACAGATCCTTGAGGAACCTACTATTTACCTCTCTCCATTGTGAAAACTGAACATTTATTCCTACACGCTGTTTCTTGTCTTCTAAAGTTATGATCTATGAGAGGACTTTCCCCCTTATGCTATAACAGTTTAGTTTGTTTAAGAGCCTTAGGTGTGGGACCTTGTCAAAAGCTTTCTGAAAGTCCAAGTACATTATATCACCTGGATCTCCCTTATCCAAATGCTTGTTGACATGCTCAGAGAAATCTAAAAGACAGGTGAAGCATGATTTCCCTTTACAAAAAACCACACTGACTCTTCCCCAACATACTCTGTTCCTCTGTGTGTCTAATAATTGTGTCCTTTACTACAGTTTGGACCAGTTTGCCTGGACTGAAGTAAACTTACCAGCCTGTAATTGACAGGATTGCCTCTGGAGCTCTTTTTAAAAATTGGCATTACATTAGCTATCCTCCAGTCATCTGGTACACAGGCTGATTTAAGTGGTAGGTTATATACCACAGTTAGTCTCCAGAACTCTTGGGTGAATACCATCTGGTCCTGGTGACTTATTACTGTTTAATTTATCCATTTGTTCCAAAACTTCCTCTACTCCTCTATCTGGGACAGTTCTTCAGATTTATCACCTAAAAAGAATGGCTCAGGTGTGGGAATCTCCCTCACATCTTCTGCAGTGAAGACTGATGCAAATAATTCATTTAGCTTCTCTGCATTGGCCTTATCTTCCTTCAGTGTTCTTTTTGCACCTTGATTGTCCAGTGACCCCGACTGTTTGGCAGGGTTCCTGTTTCTGATTACTTAAAAAACTGTTGCTGTTAGCTTTTGCATCTGTAGCAAGTTGCTCTTCAAATTCTTTTTTGGCCTGCCTAATTATACTTTTACACTTGACTTGCCAGAGTTTATCCTCCTTTCTATTTTCCTCAGTAGGATTTGACTTCCAATTTTTAAAGAATGCCTTTTGCCTTTTACTGCCTCCTTTACTCTGCTGTTTAGCCAGGTGGCATTTTTTTGGTCCTCTTACTGTTCTATTTTATTTTTTTATTGATTTGAGGTATGCCCCTATTATGGTGCTTTAAAATAGTTTCAATGCAGCTTGCAGGCATTTCATTCTTGTGACTGTTCCTTTTAATTTCCATTTAGCTGGCTTCCTCATTTTTGTATGTTTCCCCTTTTTGAAGTTAAATGCCATATTTTCCCTGCTACAAGGATGTTAAATTCAATTACAATATGGTCGCTATTACTGAATGGTTCAGCTACAGTCACCTCTTGGACTAGTTCCTGTGCTCAACTTAGGATTAAATAAAAAATTGCTTCTCTCCTTGTGAGTTCCAGGACTAGATGATCCAAAAGCAGTCATTAATGGTGTCTAGAAATTTTATCTCTGCATTCCATCCTAAGGTGACGTACTCAGTCAATAAGAGGATAGTTGAAATTTCCCATTATTATTGGGTTTTCTGTTTTTGTAGCCTCTCTCATTTCCCTGAGCATTTCACAATCACCATTACTATTCTGGCCAGGTGGTCGGTAGTATAATCCTACTGCTATACTCCTATTATTCAAGCCAGAAATTTCTATCCACAGTGATTCTAGGGTAATTTGATTCATTTAAGATTTTTACTATATTTGACTCTATGCTTTCTTTCACATATAACCCCACTCCCCTACCAGCACAATTTAGCCTGTAATTCCTATATATTTGGTATCCTGGTATAACTGTCTCATTGATTATCATCATTCTGCCAAGTTTCTGTGATGCCTATTATATGAATATCCTCATTTAATACCAAGCACTCAAGTCCACCCATCTTAGTATTTAGACTTCCAGCATTTGTATACAGATACTTATAAAATTTGTCAATATTTAGTTCTCTGCCTTCATGTGATGGGACTCTTTTTCATTTGACCGATTCTCCTCAGTACCTAGCTGTACTTTATCAACCTCTATCTTTTCCTCTTTACTAGGATATACAGTATCCCCTTTAATAAATCCTCCCTTAAGGGATGTCTCATATGAACATCATGTGCTCCTCCGCACTTGTGTTGGCTTTCCCCCAGCCCCTAGTTTAAAAACTTCTCTTCAACCTTCTTAATTTTACATGCCAGTAATCCGGTTCTGTTTTGGTGTGCATAGAGCCCATACTTCCTATACAGTCTTCTTTCCCCAAAGGTTCCCCAGTTCCTAATACACCTAAACCCCTCCTCCCAACATCCTCGTCTCATCCACGCATTGAGACCCTGCAGTTCTGCCTAACTGGCTCTGCACGTGGAACTGGAAGCATTTCAGAGAATGCTACCACAGAGGTCCTGGACCTTAATCTCTTACCTAGCAGCCTAAATGTGGCTTCCAGAACTTCTTTCCCGCCTTTCCCTATGTCATTGGTACCTACGTGTACCATGACTACTGGCTCCTCTCCAGCGCTGCACATAAGTTTATCTAGAGGTCTACAACCTTCACGCCTGGCAGACAATTCACTATGCGGTTCTTGGTCATCACAAATCTATCTATATTTCTAACAACAGAATCCCCCATTACTATTACCTGTCTCTTCCTAATAATTGGGGTCCCCACCCCTAGAGGGGTATCTTTAGTATGAGAGGACACGGTATCCTCACTGTGAAATAAATAATACTTCCCATCTATTATGTCACATACACAAAATCCCATTCATCTTGGTACGTAATATCTACAATGATAATCCATTACTCCAGGTCCCTAAAATACAGTGTTCAAGTATTTTAACAGAGCTGGTCTTCGGAGATGCAATCAGACCAATGCCACTTGGATACTGTATAATGCACAGGGGCCTGTGATAATGGATTAACCTAAAACATGAAAGTATACTTTCTTGTTATTACTTCTGTTTGATTTGAGGGGGTTGGTGAAGAAATGGCTACCTTTATACATCTTAAACAAGCTGGGAGAATATGCTCAAGATATTGCAAAATGTTTTGTGTACTTGGGTGTTTCCTGCAGCAAATCCCATAGTTGAGGTTCTGTTCCAGTTTTCATTCTAACTCCCCTTTTCTTGTAACCTTTGCAGCTGCTCATAACTTTCCCCCAGCAAACTCCTTTTGGACTGAAATTTTTTATGCTTATTTTAGTCCCAAGATAATTTATTTAAGAATGTTTGAGGAAACTTAGTTTCCCTTTTTGAATTGTGTGTGTGTGTGAAGATAATATCCCCCTTCCTTACATATTCTGATTGAATTTTGTACTGGCATAACTAAAAAATGGCTAGGAACTTCAAACTTGGCTCCTTCTTTTATAACTCTCATTGAGCAGATGAAAAGTTTGACAGAATTACTGTAACATAAGGAAATGAGAAGGGATAGAACGTAAAAGAATGGTCTAATGTAGAAGTCTAAGCAGTGGTTTGGAAAGCTTCTACATCCAACTTTTAAACTGAGGGTACAGCTTTTTTTAGCTTGATGGGAGAAAAACATGCTGATGTTACAGCATATTCCATAGATATTCCATATAAAATACACTACTTATTCTTGTGAGATGGAACTAACTCTCCAGAAGAGAAAGTTACTCACCTTGTAGTAACTGAGGTTCTTCGAGATGTGTCCCCCTGTGGGTGCTCCACTCCAGGTGACGGTGAGTCCCAGCGCTGTTGATCGGAGATCTTCAGTAGCAGTGCCTAGTCGGGATGCATGCGCTCAGCTGCTGTCTTGTTAAGAGTCTGCCTGAGCGTGTGCATCCTGTGCCCCCTGGGCCTTGTCGTCTCTGATCTTGTGCAGAATCCTGGGTATCAGAGGGATTGGTGGAAAGGCGTACATAAGAGAGTTGTTCGACAGGATAAGGAACCCGTCTCCTAGGGATGCAGTCCCAAATCCCACTCTGGAGCAGAATAGGTGGCATTTGCAATACTGGGTTGTGGCAAAAAGGTCTATTGACAGTGTGCCCCAGTGGGAGAAGAGCTGTTGTAGTATCGTGGGGTGCAATTCCCATTTGCGTTCTGTGGAGAAGTGTCTGCTGAGTGCGTTAGCAGTACTGTTGTGACAGCCAGGTAGGTATAAAGCAGTAATTTCTATGTGGTGTTGTATTCACCAATTCCACAATCAGATGGCCTCCATCCATAGGGAGTGCGATTGCGCTCCCCGGGTTTGCTGATGTAAAACATACATGCTATATTGTCTGTTAGGACTTGGATAGATTCGTTCTTTATGAGGGGAAGAAAGTGAAGGCAGGCTTGTCTCATTGCTCTGAGCTCTAGGAGATTTATATGTAGACGCGTCTCTGGTACAGATCAGTGGCCTTGTGCTGTGTGTCCCCCCATGTGTGGCCCCCAACCAATCCGGGAAGCATCCGTGATGAGCATGAGCATTGGGATGATTGCTGGAAGGGAACGCCCATGCAGAGATTCTCTGGTCTTGTCCACCATTGTAGGGAAGCTAGTACGTTCACTGGAAGAGTTAGCAGCATGCAGAAGCTGTGCCTGCTGGCTTTGTAGTTGGAGTTGAGCCAACCCTGAAGACATCTCATGTGCAGCCTGGCGTATTTGACCACGAAGGTGGTGGCTGCCATGTGGCCAAGAAGTTGTAGCCAAATTCTTGCCTGTATCCTGGGATGAACAGAGAACGTACGTATGAGATGTGTGATAGTGAGGAATCTGTTGTGTGAGAGTGAGGCTCTGGTTTGAATTGAGTCCAGATGAGCTCTAGTGAATTCGATTTGCTGTGTAGGTGTCAGGGTGGATTTTCTGATGTCTATTTGCAGGCCTCACCTGTGGAAAAGGGAGATGGCGAAATGGGTAGCTTGTAGCGTCTCGTCATATAAGCTGCCTTTGATGAGGCAATCGTCTACGTAGGGGAAAAGTGTGATCCCATGTCTGCGGAGGTGGGCCATGACTACGGCTAGGGTCTTGGAGAATACTCTCGATGCTGTGGAGAGTCCGAAAGGTAGTAACTTGTATTGAAAATAGTTGTGTCAGAGTGTGAATCGTAGGAAGTGTTTGTGGGCTGGATGAATGGATATGTGGAAATAGGCATCCTGTAGGTCGAGGGCTATGAACCAGTCCCCATGTTCCAGTGCAGGTATTATTGTGCCCAGTGTGACCATCTTGAACTTCTGTACTATTATGAATTTGTTCAGTCGGCATAGGTCTAGTATAGGCCTCCATCCCCCAGTCTTTTTCTAGGTCAGAAAGTAGTGGGAGTAGAACTGTTTTCCTCAATGTTGTGTTGGCACAGGTTCCACTGCACCTAGCTGTAGAAGATGAGCCATTTCTATGTGAAGTAGGTGCTCAAGAGAGGGGTCCTTGAAGAGGGACAGCGAAGAGTAGGATAGGATAGGATATAAAAGGGATGGAGTAACCGGACTGAACTATTTCCAGGACCCAACGGTCCTGTGTAATCTGCTGCCAGGCATGGTGGAAAACCTGGAGGCGGGGCCAAATGGGCAAACAGGCGGTGGAGTTAAGGGGTGGTCGTGCAGACCCTCGATCAACACTTCAAAATTGCTGTTTGTTCCCCGATGGGTGGGAAGTAACTGCTTGTGCTTCATTTTGTCTGTGCCTAGAAGGTCATATCGTATGGTCTGGGCTGAGGCTGGTGACACTGTTGTGTGCGAGGCCTCTGATAAGGTTGATACTGTTGTCTCCTGGAAAGGGATGGGTAAATGCCCAGGGTGCGGAGGGTCGCTCTAGAGTCTTTCCTTGTGTGAAGGACTTCGTTGGTTTTCTTGGGGAAGAGTTTACCTTTATCAAAGGAGAGATCCTCCACTTTGGTCTGCAGGTCTTTGGGGATACCAGATGCAGAGAGCCAGGAAGATCTTTGCATAACCAGTGCAGTTGCGGTAGTGCGGGCTGCTGTGTCTGCCATGTCTAGAGATGCTTGTAGGGCTGTTCTGGAGACAAACTGGCCCTCGATGAGGACTGTCTTAAAGTCTGCTCTCCTGTCCTCTGGGATATGTGAGGTAAAAATCAAAGAGTTTATTGTAGTTATCAAAGTTGTAGCTTGCAAGTAGGGTGGAATAGTTTGCAATTCTGAACTGCAGATTGGAGGAGATATAAACCTTGCATCCCAAGAGATCAAAGCGTTTGAGGTCCTTGTCTTGCAGGGTGGGTCATTAGTACGGCTGTTTCATCCTGTGTGTTGCTGCATCCACTACAAGAGAATTTGGTTGTGGATGAGAGAATAAGAAGTCTACGTCCTTAGCAGGAACATAATATTTACGTTCAGCCTTTTTGCAAGTTGCTAAGATAGAGGATGGGGTCTGGCATCAACTGGTTCTAGGAGTGCTTCATTTATGGGAAGCACGATCTTTGAGGGTAGAGAGGGTTGTAGGATTCTTAGGAGTCTGTATTGTGTCTCCTGGACCTCCTCTAAAGGGATGTCTTAACTGAGTGCCACCCTCTTGAAAAGTTCTTGGAATTGTTTAAAGTCGTCCACATTCTGTGGAGGCGGAGGCACGAGGACTCAGTCTGGAGCTGATGGACAGTTAGGAGTCGATGAATCAGGGTATGGTCCACAGCCCACCTCTTCAGAGGGGGGTTCAGGTGCTCTAGAAGTAGATGGATCAGGAGATAGAGGTGCAGAAGAAGCTTGTGGTCTGGTGGAAGAAGCATGAGGGTGTGTGGCAGTAGGAGTTGGCCAAGGGTACCACTGAGGCCAAGTCATAACAGGGTAAGAAAAGTTAGGTGCCGCCCATGGGGGCGGGGGGAGTGAAGTAGGGAAACTGAGGCTGATGGCTGTGTGCCATGGACTGAGGTGCAAAAGGTTCCAGTGGAGGAGGAGAGGCAGGTGGGGAGAACTCCGCCTGCTGCTGCATATCAGGGTTGCTGTCAGTAAAGGTAGCCAGGTCAGGTGAGGAGAGCGGCTGGTCAGACAGTGAGCACTGTGTGTCCAGGAGCGGAGAGTTAGGCTCAGGTGCCACTGAGATGTCGTCCTGACTTAGGAACTGTTGTTGCTGCTCCCTGGGCTGTGATTCCGCTGAGCGCGATCTGTGCTCAGAAGCGTGCCCAGACTTCTGTTTAGCTTTTCCAGGTGCTGCCGGTTGCTTGTAGGCGCCCTGCGGGAGGTCTGCTGCTGCTATCGGAGCGGTAGGCAGGCTCGGTGCCGACGTTCTTGTCGGCACTGTATCTATTTTCGGTGCTGAGGGGACTGGTGCCAGGGAGACCTTCCCAGTATGGGAAGTCAGGTCCCTGCCTCTGCGCTCGCTCCGTGGGAGCCATGGGTGAGGTGCTGGGACAGTTGGAGGTGCCTGCCTTCAGTGCTGTCAGCACTGAAGGTAATGGATCTCACAGGAGACCCTTTATCCTTATGAAAGTCTCTGCTCGGAGATGGTTGGGCTTCCTGCCTCTTCACCTGAGAGGGTGAAGCCGTGCTCTCAATTGGTTTGGACCTTGCCGGAGAGCGTGAGGGAGAAGGCTTGCCATTGACTGTCTCCAGAGGCAGCTTCAGGGATTTCTGCATCAGAAGCATTTTCAGCCTCAGGTCCCTGTCACAATGAGCCCTGATTTTGAGGCTCGTACAATGGACACATTTAGCAGGGATGTGAGTCTCGCTAAAGCACTTCACACAACGTGAATGTCCATCGGACCTTAGCATAGAGTCTTGACAGGAAGAACATTTCTTGAATCCTGAAGCCCCTGGCATTATTGCTCTGGGAATGCCAGGGGAGAGTGTTTCAGCAGGAGACTAACTTGAGGAAAAAAGGTTTTTTGTTTTTTTTTTACACTAAGTAACTATTCTAAAGGAAGGAAAACAACTGGAATGTTACTAACTAACTATTTCTATGTTCTTTGTAATTGTTTCCTTCAGAGACCAGGGAAGAGGATGATCACTGCCCCGAGTCCCATCTTCAGCTGAGGACGGTAGAGAAGGAACTGAGGGGGGCGCGGGATGCGTGTGCTGAGGCAGACTCTAACAAGATCATGAGACAGCAGCTGACTGCATGCATCCCGACGAGGCACTGGTACTGAAGATCTCCGATCAATGGTGCCAGGACACACCGTCACCTGGAGTGGAGCACCCACAGGGAAAGCACTCTAAGAAGAAATATATCTTATCTTTCTCTACAAATTTTCACTCCACGTGAAATGAAGCATCAAAACGTTCTCTTTTACTTGACTGTGTTCTTCTGCCACAATTTATTCCCTGTTCAGATGCAACTCTCTTAGGAGGAGCTCAGGCTAAAAAGCTAATGGATCTAAAATGGCACCACTTGCCATTTTCAGACTCTTATGTGAATGCTGTTCCAAACCTGAACATGTCCATTATAAACACACTGGACCTTTACTTTTACATAGTGAACATGGAGACTATTACTATTTATATGTCATTTATATAAATGTCATATTTTAATCGGTATAAAGGAGTTAATAATTTTACTAAACAAGAACTTAAATACACTGCAGTTATTCTTTCTAGTTTCACAGTACTCCATCAAACAGTTAAGTGCTTGGGTTTTATGTCAGGTTATTTACAACTCTGTAAAGGAAATAAGTCTTTATATCAGTAGTTCAGTTTCTCTTCAAAGTTAGATCTGCATTATTTCTTTGCACTTATATAAACAAATCCCATGCTGCTAGCATTTAATCAGCAGAATATGTCACCACTCAGGCTCTTCTTCTGTTTTAAGGTCAAGCTATTTCCCCCCCGCCCCTACATTTTGCTAACTCCATCATTGGCAAGGCTATAACCTCTAAACAAAGTATGTTGTAAATTTGTCTCGAACATTTATCATGGATCAGAATACTATTTCTATGTTGAAAACAGTATTCAGAATGGTACTCTCAAGGTTAAAAATGATCATTTTGTTTATCTGAAAATGTTTAGTTTCTTAAAATAAAAATATATGCTTCCAAAAAGAATGGTAGTTAGAGAACACAGAGCTCAGAAATAACATTCATCACATCACTAGCATTTTCCTTTTTGGGATAGCTTTAGGGTTTTTGGTCTAGCATGGGTATATAATTGACGGGAGAATTTGGCCAAACACTATAATAATCCCAAATCTTTCTATCACTACTGCAAAGGAAAGTTATAAATGAAGCAGCATATTTAAATATGTAAACATGTTTACCAAACCTGATGATAACAAGAAATCTAGCTGAACACATAGGTTCAATATGTTCCTAATTTAAAATTTTAATACATAAGCAAATATGTGTTAGTCTAAAAGATTTATTAAAAGTTTTGTAAGTAGCTGCTTTAATATTTTTTTCTTATAACAGATGAAGAACTAAAGCAGATGAAATTCCGTTATGAGTAGAACATACAGAAGTAATAGACATTGGAAAAGGTTAGCTCCATTACAGCATAAAAAGGTAGGAATTTGCAATATTCTTAATGGAAAAAATTCCAAGATGCCTTGAGGCTCTCCTGCTGTAAGGTTAGCATGTGCCTGGACCAGTGTAGTCTATTTTAAAGTAGAACTACTCTCTAAGGTCTTGTGTGGGTGCCATGAGAAAAGTAGTGAAACTACGGGGAAGGTTAATGCGAACTATTTTCTGGCCTGAGCTTATCTACTGCCATACAGTGTGTTCATATTTTATTTTCTTTTTTTGTGACCTCCAAAACAGTTATACAACATTTCTGTTTAATCACAAAAAATATTACGCAAAGATTTGCTAGTCTTTTTGAATGTGCTGATTTAGTGCTTTCTCAGGTGAAACAGGTTCCCCTTTGATTTTTTTTTTCTGCTTATGCTTCTCAGATGAAAGTTCAGTATGAGCAGATCCTAATTATGGTTCATAATCATTATTCAACATTCATGCTGGGTTATCTTAGTCATTTCAAAATTTATTTATTACTCTTTAAATAAATGCATACTTCCTGTGTCTCATTCACAAAAAACCTTTTCTCCAGTATGTGTTCACATTAGCTCTGTGGTCAAAGCTGAAAAGAGGTTTAAAGGTTTGAGCTGGTTCATTCAGAGACTTGTAAACTCGTAATAGCAATAGATGAGTTTGGTCCTTTGCATGTTGTTTTCACCTGACTGAGGTATGTACAATTGGATAACCAGCCAGTTTAATATCCTGATTCAGCAAGTTACACAAGCATATGCCTAACTTTAAGTGTGTGAGAAGTCTCAACTACACATGTGCTTAAAGAATCTTCCTGAACTGGGGCCTCAGTTTCTTATCCCAATCAACTTCAATTTATAGAGCACTAACCCGCAGGCCAACACACTGTAACTGTTAATCAGATAAGAAAGTTATCAGACACAAATTTGGACATGGTACAAATCACATGTATCTACAGAAATACATGTATACTGTGGCATCAAATAATAAAGATCAATGTGCAATGTCTCAATCCATATATTCTGTAGAAAAAATTGAAATGACTGAAATATTACTTCTTTTATCTTTAGTTCTTCATTATCTCTGAAGAGGTCATCCTCAAATTTAGATAAAATCTACCACCCTTCCTCCAACTCTCTGACCTACCTGATTACCTCAGAACTGATTAACAAGAATTGTGTCTTTATACATATTGAGCCTGTATGTTTGCCACTGGTCTCCAGTTTTGTCTAAGACTATTAGAACTTGGGTCCAAAAGGACTCCTGAAAAGCCTTTATGTTTGAGCAGGACTTACATATTAAACTTCCCTATTTGCTCAAGGTGTTATTCTGTGTAATTACAGATATATTTAACATCTCAAAGTGATTGATGATTTTTAAACTTTTTAGCTCATTGCAAGGCACATACACTACAGATTGCAGGGTTTGGATTAAATAGTTTGACTCACATATAGCATGTGGACACTGATTCTTTCAAATATGTGTTGAATTGGTTTGTGCAGATGGGAAATTCTGTACTGTAGTCATTACTAGCGGTTCAGATGTAGTATGCTGCAGGTAAGGAACTGGATCTCACTTAAAAAAATCCAAATGTGAACGCTTGGTCAGTTGAAAAACAACACTACATTAGCTTTCACTAAAATACCACTTATGTGCCTGATAATGTGGTTATTTATGTCCATTCTATATCCCACTACCTACTCTGTAGTGTCAAGTGTTTGCACACTGGCTTGGTGGACATTAGAGGATCTTTGAAGCATGCCCTTTTCTGCAAATTAATTTGGGTACTGTATCTGAACGAATGACATATTGATGAATTTGGGATGGGTTACATGACCTCAGGTTCCATTTTCTGTGTTAAAGGGAAGGTCTTTCAAGACTGTAGGACAGACGTGGGCAAACTATGGCCCGTGGGCTACATCCGGCCTGTGGGACCCTCCTGCCTGGCCCCTGAGCTCCCGGCCCCTCCTCTGCTGTCCCTCCTTCCCCACAGCCATGCTGCTGTGTGGGCCGCACTCTGGCCCGCCGCTCCCGCTGGGCAGCGTAGCTGGCTCTGGCCAGGTGTCGTGGATGTGAGCTCCTGCTGCTGGTAAGGGGGCGGTGAGCGGGGGGGTTAGGTAAAAGAGCAGGGGGTCTTGAGGGGCAGTCAAGGAGGGGGGGCAGTTGGATGGGGTGGAGATTCTGGGGGGGCGGTCAGGGGATGGGGAACAGGGAGGATTGGGAGTGGGAGTCCTGGGGGGCCTGTCACGGGGCGGAAATGTGCATAGGGGTTGGGAGGGCAGTCAGGAGACAGGAAGCTGGGAGGGATGGATAAGGGGGTGGTATCCTAAGGGTGCAGTTAGGGGCGGGGAGTCCCAGGAGGGGGTGATCAGGGGACGAGGAGCAGAGGGCGGTTGGATAAGGTTGAGAATTCCAGGGGGGCTGTCAGGGGGTGGGGGTATGAATAGGGGTGGGGACAGGGAGCAGAGGGGTTGGATAGGGGACGGGAGTCCCGGGAGGAGGTGGTCAGGGGACAAGGAGCAGAGGGGGTTGGATGGGTTGAGAGTTCTGAGGGGGGCAGTCAGGGGGCAGGAAGTAGGAGATGGCCAGGCTGTTTGTGGAGGCACAACCTTCCCTATCCGGCCTTCCATACAGTTGTGTAACCCCGATGTGGCCTTCAGGCCAAAAATTTTGCCCACCCTTGCTGTAGGAGGACTGGATAGCTCCTATCTACTCAGTGGGCCTGATTTAACACGGTCTTGTCTAATCATTTACATCTATACAAAGCGAGTGCTAAGAAAGGTCTAAAACTCTACCAGTTCCCATTGCTACTAGGACACATACAGGTAATATCAATGTAGGCCTTAACTATGTTTAATGATGATTAGGAGAAATCTGTACCTGAAAGAATCCCTTGGAAATGAGATCTTACAGGTACCTAATAAATATTTAAGATAAATCTGGACCAAAGGATGATGCAATACTAAAATTCTAATCAAAAGTTGACATTCACAGTTTGAGTCTTCTCTCATTTACACTGGTGTAACGCAACTGACTAGAACGAAGTTGGTATTAACCCACAAAAGCTCATGCTCCAATACGTCTGTTAGTCTATAAAGTGCCACAGGACTCTTTGCTGTCTTGACTTAAATTAGCATAAATCAGAGGGGAATCAGAATCTTGGTCTTCAAGAATTAAATCTGATTGGCGGAGAGTTCTTCCATCACTCTTGGAGAGATTCCAACCAGTGGCCCACAACCCCCAGAGGGCCACAGAAGACAATCAGGTGAATGGCAAAGCACTGAAAATTTTATCACAATCTAAAGCAAAGAAAATCTTGCTCTCTCACTCCCTGCAGACCCTTACCCTTCAAGATCAAGTATTCTCTGTCAACCTCTCAAAACACACGCAAATAAATTATACAACATCATCATTGTTATAAAGGAGACTTCATAATTTTTGACTTGTACTTTTACAGTAAATGTAATGTGGTTGTGAAAACGTTTGAGTTCAAACAAGGGATTACCAACCAGTAATGGTTCAGAAACACTAACTCTGTGTGTTATATTACTGAGATGGCAGAAAGAAAGCTTTAAGCTGAAAATAAGAAAATACACTTTTCTGCCATGAAAGGTAAATTATCATCTACCAATAACTAAGGTTAGTTACGGACTAGCAAGAATTTTCATAGTACTCACCTAGGCTACATTATTTTTAACTTATATTTTATAATTAGGCTTGGCAGGATTTGATTGTTTTATATGAATATTTATTTTTAAGCCTTTTTCTATATTTACCAATTACAATTTTCACAGTTGCAAAAAAATATTTGGGGTCAGACAATAATTATTTAATGATGACTGACAATGAGTCTCAAAAAGTTAAAGCTTTATAACCATTAAAACACAAATTGTCAACATCACATGTCAAAACATACACAGTAAATAGCCTTAAATCTAACGCTAATAAGTTTTCAAGCAGCATTTTTCTTTCTTTGGCTATCTGTAAATTTGGATTATTATGGAGGGAAATACTTTTCCATCAGTTTGTGCGTGTATGTTGAAATTGACGTTTATAAACATTTACCGATAAAAAGCTAATCTTTCCAAGCCTATTTATAATTCTCTATTTCTGTACAATTCCAATAAAACACTGTTTTATTTAAGTCTAGTGGAATTGGGTCTGCAGACTAATTTGGGCTGTAGCAGGCTGGCACCCCTAGAGAAGTATCAAAATACTTTGGCCCCTCAAGGAAGACAGAGAGTAGTAGTTAATTGCCTGAGTACGAACACAGAGCTGGCTGTTGTCTTTCTTTCCAAACAGTGCACAACAGCGCTGAGGGGAGCGAGCCACTGTGGATATGGAGAGAGTTGAATGGCTTACATTCTATGAGGCTATCACAGGAGAGTTCCCTCACACACTAGGCAAAACAGATCATGGCTCTCAGCAACTGATTAAAGATTTGCAGACTTCAGACTTTGTTTAAATTTTTGTGTGAAATTTAATTCTCATGAAAATGAGAGACTGATAGCTTTGGTTAGAGTCAGACAGAGTAAAGGCAGGCATCATGCAAGCTTATTCATACATCTCTGCCAAAGTAGTTCTATCTTGACTGGCCAAACCCATAATATTCCAGGACTGGGTCTCAGCTGAGAAGAAACTGCCTATTAAGCAGAATCAGCCAAACTCTGTGGGTTTTTTTTTGACATGGACATGTGTCCACTAGGGATTAAGCTGAGGCTACCAAGATCATTTTATTTCTGACCTAAGATTAGAACCCAGTCCTCCAGAGGCTAGCAGATTAACTCAAGGCTGTGCCCAGCCCTCTTTTTCACCTTAGAATTCTGTCCAACTTTAAGCCTCAGTTATGGGCTACATTTTTAAGGCTGGAAAAAGTAGTACTTTTTACCATGTCAGGGCCTAAGTTTAACTGAATGTAACTATGGTTCATCATCATAAAATCTTTGCTCAGATATGTCAATATCCCACAAAGCACAGGAGCCACTTTGATGTTTTATCAGTGCAGTTAACCTACAAAGCTATTAAAGATCTTGCCTTATTTGAATTACCTATGGTCACTGTTATTTATCGCATTTTAGGCACAGCAGTTAGAAAATTTTCACTCTTTTTAGAGTACATTTTTTGCACCGTGTTTTTGTTCATCCACAATGGTAAAATACTACAAAAATGTCTTGACAAATTACCTACAAGATGTTCCCATGCTTCCCCAATAGTATCTAGAGTGGAAAATCATTCTTATTGAAGGCCTTTGTCCACTTAAACTCCTCTTGAGTTATGTAAAACTCACTATAACTGTGTTTTAATTTGCTCCATTTTAAGATGAGTTTTATTACACGTGGATTTTTTCTGGTTTATCAAGACTACAACACACCATATGACTTGTGAACATGTTAAACCATTCAAGAACATCCCCAATGATTTTTATAGTTCCAATTGAAAAAAATCATTTTTTTTTTTTTTAGTATCATATGATTGTAAACAATTCGGCTACAAATAGTCAAATTGGTGGTTAAAGTCCTATGTTAAAAGGACACTATAAATATGAAATCTATTTAGTTAAAAAACATTGAGCTAAAAGTCGTTTGGGGTACTATTTATTTATTTATTTTTTACCAAGATTTGTACTAATTACAAAAAAAGAGCATCCATCCCATGTGGTAGGTTGCCTTGTTAGACTCTTAAAAATACAATTTGTTCCTCACAGTCTAAAAATCAACTAACTGAGAGCACTACTAGGACCCTAAGAATGCCCCACTGCCAGAGGGCAAGAGGCTCCCTAGTAGTCTAAGCTGGCCTGAGCGGCTACATGTATCCGAGCTCACTGCTGTCATAATCTATATTTAAAAGCTGTCACGTAAGGGATCATATGCGAACTGGTAACACAGTGGTGTTAAGGACATACAAGTGATATATGAAAATAATAAATATGTACTGGAAATAGGTTATTGAAATGTGTTTGGCAGGTAGGTCTTAAACACCCTTCCCTAGACAAAGGAATGTGGTCCCATGTGCTTGAATGGTCTCCAGTGGAAAACTGAGCAAGAAGGGACAATGAAGCATATTAAAGATAAACAAAACCATCAAACTAGTGAGTGGAAGAGACTGCCACTTAACTATCCAGATGCGAGGAGGAGGGAAGATGAGACTGCAAAAATGAACATGGCATCAGCTCCCTGGTGGACATAGCAAGCTGAGCCCCCAGAAAGGCTACCTGACTTTGAAAACACAGATAATCATTGAGGATATAAGCAGAGAGAAAAAGCCATTTTGGCGTCCTTCACCTGAAGAGCCAAAAAAACCAAGTGCTTTGAGCCCTGTGTTGGATCCTGGCTAAGAACTGGCCAGTCATGCTGGAAGAACAACTGTGGTGAGAAACTGCTTTGAACAAAGGGCTCTAGTTTGTTTAATTAGGTTTTAATCTTAGAAGAATATTTTTACTTTTGATTGTAATCATTTCTATCTCAATTACTTCTATGTGGTATCACTTAAATATCCGTTCTTTATAAATAAACTTAATCTTGTTTTATTACACAGCCATCTCAGTACAGTATTTCAGACTGAAGGGTAAAATCCTCAGCCAAACTAACAGGCTGTTGCTGTGTACTATCTCTTCAAAGGAGCAGCGAACTCAATAAAGTTTTGTGAGTGCTACACTGAGAGGGGCTGAGCACTGCAGAGGAGATGGTTTTGGGTAAATTTGGGACTGGAAAGGCTGTTGGTGTCACCCTGCAAGGAGTAACCAGGGTGACGAAAGCCAGGGCGAGGTCACTGTGTTGTAAGTAGGCTGCTGGTATCAGGCTCTGAACCAAAGTTAAATACCACAGAAGTATTCAGGGTTACAGGGCAGACGGTGACACAATCCCTTACTGGTCTGGGTGAACTCCCGATGCCTCACAACTACCCCAACAGCAATGCGACTATAACAAAAATGTAATAATCAACTCCACCAACAAAACCACTGGTGGAGTCTCCAGCCTCTTTCCTATACCTGTCCCCCAAGCCTCCTTGTCAATTTATAATCCCATTATCCTATTGTTAAAAGTTTTGCTCTTCCCTTTTGTTAAAAGACTGATGCAGACAAACAGTGGAAACTGACAGACTACAGTAGGGAAACAGTGAAAATTATTCACAGAAAGTGCTATCAAATGCATAAAATAAACCACCTGCAAAAATTAAAGCTTTTTTTCCCTTTAAATTCTGTTGGTGAAGTAATCTTAGGTGTTACCTGTAAAACAACAGGAAATTATTTTCAGACATAATTGTGATTTTGAAGCTGACAAAGTCTGTTAAGACACTTTCTACGATAGCGGATGCTTCCCTTAGCAGCAGTAACTTCAGCTGGCTCCTCTGGTGGAATACTGTTTCAGAAGGAGCACGCTGCTTAGAGTTACTGCTCCCTAGCTCCATTCCTTTCCCCTCATTCATGCAGTGGGTTTCCCTAGGCTTGAGTAAGGGAGAGAGTGAGTTGCACTGGCTTTGCACTCCCTTCCATGGGTTAGAGGCCCCTTTGCCCCTTTATTCCACGTCTTTTTCCCTTTTGCATGCTGGTGAACAACCAGGTGCACAAGGTCCCCAGTAAACAAACATCCTCTTACAGTTCTAAGAACTGGTATGTATGGAAAACTGAAAGTAAATACTAGCTATATCTCTCCTGTCATAATTTAACATTTCAGAACAATAAAGGATGTCAGACACTATGGCTGAAATTTTCAAGGCAGAGCAGGGGATTTAGCCACATATTTTCCACTAAAGATACTGTACTGTACTGTACTGCTATGAAAATCTCAACCTATGGTCTTGGAAAACAGCATAAAGTAAAACTTGGCATAATTAACTTTTATAGTTATGCTTTGCTGCTTCTTCTCAAGCCCCAGCTAAGGGCAACAAGTGCAAAATAGTAAATAAGTATCTACTAGTAAGTATCATTTCATGCCACAGAAATAATATATTTAATAATGCTGTTATTGTGCTTTTTTAGTTATACAACTATTTAAATATTACAAATTTGCAAATATTAATTTAGGAAGATCATGTAAATAAAAGAATTTATCAGCAACTTTGATAAACATGACTTAACATATTTCCCACACATGCAACCAGTATTTGTGCCCATAAATCACATAGCTAGATGTCAAAATAATCTCACAAAGGACTGGATTAAAAAAACCAAATGCAAATTTTAAAGATAGGTTGAGGTTTCTTTAAAAAATTGGGCTTGATTGTCATTTACACTAATGGCCACTTTACACAACTCTAACAATGTGAAGTGGCTTTAAAGTGACTGTAAACGTAATTTAAGACCATTTTACAATTTTATGACCTTTTTGTTTGTTTTAACTTTAGGTTAAATAGTTGAAACGAAGTGTATACTCTTAGTTTTTTTTAGCATTATATTTATACCCGTGATATTACTGCTGTGTGATGTGTAATCGTTTTGAGAAAGGAGAAACTCTTCTATTGAAAAGTTCACAGATCTTTTTTCATTTTCAAATTACAGTTGGTGTTATACTTGTAAAAAAGGTTCTATCAGTTTTGCATTAAATCTTCCACATTAAAAATGCTATTTCTGTGTCCTAGTAGATAGATGACAATATTCAGTGAAAACTAACCCTTTAATGTACGTATTCCTGTTTTCAACAGATGGTTTATTGTAATCCATCAATGTTATAAATTATACATGAATTTACAATAAAAACATTTTAAATCTAAATGACTTTTCTTGACTCAGTAAATGGGGAGTTTATACCCAGTGACCTAATAACATCATGCTTCAGATTGATAATTTAGAAGTATAAGGCTCTGTATCGTATTGCCAATACCCAAAGTGAATCAGACTCACACAAAAGCAGTTTAAATACATTATTTGTGTTAATTCCTGAAAGTAATAAAACTAGATTTATGATACAGGCACAACTAGATAGATGAACAGTGCAACTTCTTTTGGAGCCTTTGGATGCAAGATCATGGGTCTAAGGTCTTTAACTTGAAAAGATTTTCCAAATTAAGAATATTCCCTAACTACAATGAATATGCAAAGATTTTTATTCCCCAAACAGCAATGTGAAGGATGCCAAATCATCTGTCATTTGTGTTAATTTAATTATCAGGCTACATTCAATTATCCAATATAAAATGCAAATGAAGTAGATGGTTGACAGCACATACCAATTATGTTCATTATAATAATTAAATCAGACAAAGTAGAAAAGGGAATGAAAATGTCATAAAATACGAGGGGATTTTTAATTAACAACAACATTTTAATTAGAAACTCTAATCCTATAGTAAGTAGATGATTGGCTTAATCAAAGATAGGGACATTATTTTTATTTTTATTATTATTTTGAGTGCATCTTTAGTATCATGGGACCTGTTTTCTTAAGTTAATAGACTAAATGGTGACAAATAAAGAGAACCAGTTTCACTGACCATACTTTATGCAAAGCAGATGCCTAATAAAGCAATCTTACACTAGCGCATGATTACAGAATTCTTGTCTTGTAAAAATGCAAGCTGTCTAACCCTACAGTAAATAAAAGTTCACGTGCTGATACAAAACAGACAGTGCAGTTTACTCTTGACTAATGATGCTGAAAGATTTAACATATTAAAGGACTGTTTGCTTTAAAAAATTTTTAGTTTCATAACCTATTTATTTCATTCAGTGATAGCAGTGGCCCTGAAAAAAGCTTTATGAAGATTAAAACAGGATATGAAAAAACTATTACTAACACAATAACTGTGGGCAATGTCAGAAAGTCATAGTAATTTTAAAATAAACTTAGCAAGTATGGTCCAAACAAGAGAATCCCCTTATCCTGATCACTACTTGCAGTGATCATTTGGTTGCACAGACCAAAAGTTATTTTGTTATTTAAATCAGGACTCTACTGTATTACTTTTCAAAAGACAATGTCAAGGTTGGCAGACATAAAATATAACATACCTTATTAATAACATTATTTTAAAATTTCCTCTGCTGAAAAGTCTGTCCAGCCTCTAAAATAGGGGCTGGCAAATTCTGAATAAGATTGCTGCTTCTTTGTCCTACTCATCATGTAGGGTTTTGAGTCTGTGCTTGTAGGCATAGGTGTGAATATACACAGACACACTGTAATATACCACGCTACTTTTCTGCCTTGTTCTTGTGAGTAAGCAGGGAATTGAAATCTACAAGAGATAATAGGGGACTAACAATCTACAGAGGAAAAGACTTGTTTAAACTACAAACAAACCACAACAAATATTTATATGACTGCAGGAGCAATCAGAAGGCTGATATGAAATATCCCAGTCAATGGTCCCTTAAAATGCGCTTGATGAATATACAAACACAGTTGTCAGGATCTAAGGGATATTTGTCTTCTTCGGTGAAATCTGAGATACATGATTTGACTTCTTGGAGCATAGAATCATAGAACTGGAACAGACCTTGAGAGGTCCTCTAGTCCAGTCCCCTGCACTCAAAGCAGGACTAAGTATTATCTAGACCATCCCTGACAGGTGTTTGTCTAACCTGTCCTTAAATCTCCAATTACAGAGTTTCCACAACCTTTCTAGGCAATTTATTCCAGTGCTTTACTACCCTGACAGTTAGAAAGTCTTTCCTAATGTCCAATCTAAACCACCCTTGCTACAATGTAAGCCCCTTAGTCTTCTCTTCTCTAGACTAAACAAACTCAATTTTTCCAATCTTCTCTCATAAGGTAATTCTTTCTAGACCTTTCATCATTTTTGTTGCTCTTCTTTGGACTTTCTCCAATCTGTCCACAT
The DNA here is from genome assembly GCF_003597395.2 of Chelonoidis abingdonii. Lineage (NCBI taxonomy): Eukaryota > Metazoa > Chordata > Testudines > Testudinidae > Chelonoidis > Chelonoidis abingdonii. Next base: position 50,012,420 of record NC_133777.1, on the reverse strand, counting down.
CTTTCCTGAAATGTGGTGCCCAGAACTGGCCACAATACTTCAGCTGAGGTCTAATCAGTGCAGAGTAGAGCAGAAGAATTACTTCTTGTGTCTTGCTTACAGTACTCCAGCATCTTTAAGGAGGCTAATGTTTACTGTTCTAGAGCATCTGTTATTTGGTTTCTGCTTCAGGAATATACTGATTTTTTTAAAACTAGCATTGCACAAATGTTCAATGTAAAAACAGAAAGTCCAGGAACTAACATTATAGTGGTAATAAATGAACCAGTAGCACTTCCTGTATCATGGAAGGAATCATTTCAATACTGGGAATCACAGCACTACTACATACGAAAATAACAGCTGCACGCAAATCCCAGTGCCTGTTCGGTATCTGATTTTATTACCAGTTGGCCAGAGACAGTCTATGCTTAAACAGTGTAAAAGAGAAACTCAGTTATTGCCCTTATCCTCACAGTACAGGCATGCAACTTTCTGAAAAGGTGTTAAAGCCCAAAGGGTCCAACTTGAAGTAAAGAAATGCTCCTTATTTGAGCCTACATGAATGGTCTTACAGAAGGAAAGAGAATCAAGTTGTCCCAGAGATTAGTTTTTTGCTCTTCTTTAGATTAAAACAGACCAGGAGGCATGAATATCTAGTTTCTCTAAGGAGCAAAATTTGACCATTTAAAATACATATGGATTTAAAAAAAATTAAACAACAAATTACCAGATTCTATGACATAAAAGTAAACCTTCTATCCCATCTAGTTGGAGATCTCACAAATATTATGCCACAGGCTGAAGGGTGAAATATGGTGGTTTTAAAAGATGGGCGGGATCTTGGTAGTCTTCAACAAATTGTAAACAGGGTGGAAACATGTTTTTGCTTGAGAAAAATGATTTTTGCAACAAAATTTGCAAAGCATTAAATTAAAATTACCAATTTTATGAGTGAAATGCTCACAGAATGACCCTTAATTTTGCATATCTCTAACAGAAATAAATAGCTTGAAGAAGTGACACCAAAGCAGTCCACTATGCTACTCTGCCTCTACTGCCTGACCAGCACTGTGCTTATTTTAGCAAAGACTTAAAGTTGTTTTATGTAGGTGAAGAAGTTATTTATTAATCCTCAAATTTAATCCAGTTCAGAGGTAGATTAGTGATGGCACATGACTTTAACCACATGCGCAGATGCTGAAGATTTAGTCAGACTGCAACATTACCAGCTGGGAATCATGCCCTCAGACAAACACATTTATGCACATACTTTATGTCTTGGCTACCTACTCACCATAGCCATCTGCTAGGATGGCATGGTGCCTGTTCAGAAGCTGGTGCACCTTTGCCCTAGGGCACAAATCTAAACAGCGATGGGCACTACAGAACACTACAACCAACATCTCTGGAAAGAAGTTCCTTTTTTGTGCTATTACTGGCACATTAATGGTGGATGTCCCTTTTCCAATGGATCACATCTGTTTACACTTGTGAGCCAAAAAAAGAATTCTTGAAGAGGAGAGGAAAGGAAGATGGAGTTCACTGGCACTTCTGTATACCAAGACCAGTTATACTCCAGTGGGAATCTGAAAAGTTCAGCAATACCACTCCACTTCCAAAATGAACGCATACAAAAATACCACCTGCAGGCAGTCTGTGTGAAAGAGAAGTGCCTCCATAGGATTTCTCAATTTCTGCTTCAATGGAGTCTAATCCTGATTCAAGTTCCAAAAGTTACTTAACATTAGCCCTGCAAAACACAGGAGCATCCTTGGTCAGTTTTCGAGGGAGCAGTGCCAGGCAACTTTTGGGTCCTGAATTATGATTTGGCTTCACACAGTGGCAGGGCTGCAGCAGTTTCTCTGAAGCTGTGGCCAAAACCGCTGAAATTACATTTTTTACTGCATTGTCAGCCCTAAGATATTACAATGTTCAAATTGCAGTTGACAGCCCTACCCCATCATAGTTCAAAAGGTTTTTTGTTTTTTTTTAAAAACGTATACTGACAAGTTGAAATATTCACTTACATCTGCTCTTCAATTTATGGAGGGGATTAAACTTCTAATTCTGAATAAAATAGTTTAACGGAAAAGGGGCATAGCAGAAACAGATATAAAGGAGTAATAAGGCAAATGACAATGTAAAATACACCATGTAACTGAATAATATCAAAGGATAATGTGACATAACACAATTTCTATGTACACATACACAGTCAGGTCCAAGTATTCAAAAATAAAGAGCAAGGTTGAAGTTCTGCCTCATTAACACACGGGTATACTCCGATTCCAAATATCCTCAAAGTTTTGCATCCTGATTATTTTGTAAGCAGTTCTTTCTAATGTGTGAGTTCAGGGAATCCATTATAGCTGTGGACTGCAGTGTCCAGGAAGTTGAAGGGGATTTCCAGTGTTGTAATATCAAGTTATGTTTTGCAACTAAAGCAGAATGTAAGAGTCATTCCCGTAGGAATCAGAGAGACCAGTGCACTATTAATATAATTTAGTACAAATAGAAAGGTTAAAAATAATAGCAGAATGAAGAACAAGGGATAAATTCTATTCTCAGATATGCATGCACAGCTCTTATTGGCTTCCAGGAGATTTGTATTTGCATATATCTCAAGGTAGAGTTTGGCCTTCTCTCTGGTACAAACATCTATCCAATAGGAAAGGATAAAAGGAAAATATATGAACCTAAGATATAACACCCTTCTGGACATGAAAAACATACTTGTCAACAGTCCTGTTTTGGCAGTGACCAGGCCTAACTATGGCTGGTCAGTGCTATGAGTATCTCAAACATAGGAGTACCAACCATAAAAAATAAATAAATACCAAAAAGAATGATGCCCCCCTTTACATTCCTCATTTAGTCTTCCATCCTAATACAAAGCTTAGGCTCCTATCTTACAGATGCTTATGTATGTACATAAATTTACACATGTGAGGAGTCACATTGGCCTCAACAGCACTACTCACGTAATTAAGCATTTCAAGACCAGGGCCTAAACACATGCACTATAATCCCAAACACATTTTCTGATTTTCTTACCTGATTATCTGGATGGTTGACAGTAAAATACCCAACACAAAGAATGACTTCATGTAGCAGTCCTTCACAGGTATGCTGAGAACAGTACCACAGCAAAGAGCTGATAATATGACGGAATGCAAGAGAAAGTCCCTCAGCACCTACAACAGACTGACAGAAAATAGGAAATCATAACCTAGCAATATATTATAGGGACTAACTGAAACAAATGAGAGTCCAAATTACAAATCACATACTTTTCAACGTTATCAGAAAGTATTGGGCAAAGAAAAATGTAGATTCTTCTCACTTGGCATTCTGTTAGTGTTAAGTAGCCAATTTCATTAAACATGCAGAACATGTTCCGGGAAAACTTAATCCTAATAATAATTCTCAGTAATAAGCAAAGGAAAACAAATCATTCCCAATTTTTGCAAAAGAGCAAAATACATTTCTCATTAATATCTGTGTGTTCTGAACAGAAAAGAAAGATAAATAATAACTAATAACTTTTCAAACAAATATTTTCAAAAGTTGGAAACATCCAAAATAAGACAACCATCAGCTGCAATTTTTTGGGGGGATAGTTTCTGAAAGTAGGCAAATTGCTGTAGTGTGGAGATTCAGGGGAATTAGATTTTATCTGTGCAGCCTACAGCCTCTATTTAATAAACATGTCAAACAGACAGAGCGACATAAGGTCAAAGGGGAAAACTGAAGCATAAGGAATGAGCATGACAGTCTACTAACTCTAATGAAACAACAGTGCAGGCCTGTGGGAAAATATCTTTCATCTGAAAGTTTTCTTTATTTCATATCTTCTAGTCTGCGTGGACTATGTATGTACATAAATCTAAGTGTGCTAGAGTTAGGTTTTAACATAATCAAAATTCAGCCCAGAAAAATGGAATTTTTTTTTAAAAAACCAGCAATGGATATCTTCCAGCTCCATAGTTAATACCCCCAATAAGTTGTTGTACTTTCAAGCTTCAAAACATTATATAGTATCTATTTGCTACTTTACATCACGTAGCAATATGTTTTGGGCCCAGCCCTTATTTAATTAGTCATGTCCATGCATGCTGTGACCTAATGCTCTGTGTTTAACCTTTCCTGACAACAACAGGCCAAGGGGCAAATGAGTTTGTGTATAAAAGTTAAACTAATTTTTCAAGGAAACTATGCTTCCTCTTTAGCCTGAATTAATAGTAATTCAGTATCCTGTGTATCGTTTCTCTCTACCATCTTTCAATTGTTAGACTGTCAGGTTAAATGATGCACACACCTATGAACCAGGGGATTATTATCTGTGCTGAAATTAATCCATACTGTGCCACAACTGAACCTCTTCCTTTAATCAGAAAACTGTTCTAGTCATACTATTACATGATAAAACTATTCCCGAGAGCTAATAATCATCAGGCAGCTCATAAACTATGTTTTCTTTCTTTCCTGCCTTACTCTGCTACAGTTCCTAAGTGTCAGGAGGGACAATAATATGTTTCAGGTGTGTGCTGTCTTTTTAACATTAACTAAATAGTTAACATTAATAGATGGAGACAAGTAGTTACTGAGATTGGAACAGTGACTCTGTCCATCAAAACAATACTATGACCCTAATTCAGCAAAGCAGGTAAACAAATGCTTTATTGAACTGAAATTACACTTTTTACTGCATTGTCAGCCCTAAGATATTACAATGTTTACATATGAAATAACTTCTACTTTTGAGAAATTTGCCACCCCCAACAAAGTGGCCTTGATCCTGCAACTGGACCCATGTGGATGAAGGGGTCTTTCTGCACAGAACTAGTCGCAAGATCAGGACTATTAATTATACTGAAATTAAAAATCAAGAAGTGGGATTTGATGGTGGATTATCCTGCATTCTTCACTTAGGCAAAACTTCTGCTGATTTCAGCCCAGGACAGAAAGGAGCCCATGATGTACAATATGATTGGACAAATGTACCCATTATACATTGAATATATCCATTACACATAAAAACTTCATTTTACATACTGCGTGAGATTGATGTTAGCAAAGAAGTTCTACAAAGCAATGTTATTTGCAATTTCATCTCACATTAATAAAAGCTTTTACTCATTTATTTCTGGAATATTTTAATATTAGTTTTTTTCTTAAAGTGGCAAAGTTATTAATCTGCATTAAGGACTAATTTCCAGGCAAATTTCTTCTTCCTTTTTTAATGAAACCAATCTGAGATTGTTTTCCCACAAAAATGGTCTAATAAGTCAAATGTGGGCAACATATATATTTTATTTTAGAAAATTAAAATTTCAAGAGAGATTTTGTTCTCATCTGCAAAATTTGAATGTTTTTTTCCTGAGGAATTTTAAAAGATAGTATTTTTCTAACTGAGTTGTACCATCTTAAATTCAAGTAAGTAGCAAGTCACACTTAAACACAGTGTGATCTAGGGATGCAGCCATCAACTCAAGGCACCTAAGAAGCTCAAAATATCATAGAAGCAAGCCATTTCCCATTCCAAAAGAAGAAAAATAGCTGTTTCTGGACTTGGCACAGAAGGTTTGCAAGCTTGTAACACAGGAGATTAGATTTGATATATAACACACTGGTCATCCTCAAAACCAGTGGAACAAAAATGGTAATGTTGTATATTCAGTTTAGTTTTTGTATTCTGTATGTTTGCCTTATAATAAAAAAATAGATTACATTTATTATTTCCCATAGTTAGACAATGGAAATAACATTAGCAAACAACAATTCTATGCATGCAGAAATAAGACCAAAGAGTATTTATTTCATTTGTGACTCTTCCTCAAGTTAATTTTAAATACAATTATATGCGTTTGGCTAAATTAAAAGAAAATGTACACAACAATATATGTTCTAATTTTAAGCATAAGTTAAAAAAGCAAAAATTGTTACCTGAAAAGCTGGCAGATCAAGAACTGCGAAGCTATTGAAGAAGCGTAAACTCTGAATAGCAACCTGGATCGTGTTCTCTGTATAACTCTCTTTAGGACTTGCCATGTTTGAATCTGAGATGGTGCCATGGAAAAGAATACAGTATAGCATATGCAAGACTCCAACTAGGTCTGTAGTCCGAAGAACTGCAGTTAGCCCTGTGGGGTCCTGACGTGTATTGTCAAATATGGGCCAAGACCTGCCAAAGAAACATTAAACTGTCTAAAACGAAAACTACCACAAGAGGTAATATTTTTAATGTCTCAAATGGAAGAAAACAAGGAAACAGTTAAACATGAAAAAATCTGATGCCTATATGATGTCAGGAAACCACAGTATTTCCACAAAATGTTTGATAATATACTCTAATTTATATATAAAGTCTCTCTAGATAATTATCCACTCATCTTTAAGTATCTTTCTTGGAAGATTTTGATCTCTAATTCCACTCCTAAATTCTTACCAGTGTGATACCAGACAGGAACTCCATAGCTTGAAAGTTATGATCACTTGGATCATAGTAGCTCCTTGCACACCTCTCATACATATATTTAGCCTACATCCCTGGGCTCCAGGTCAGTTTCTTTATGACAATTACTGGTAGAGGTGGAGGAACTCCCTTGGGACCATCACCACCTTAACTGACAAAGAGATGGTGGCTGGAACAAATTGATATATTAAATAGCAACAAGATACCAGGACCAGATGATATTCATCCGAGAGTTCTGAAGGAATTTAAGAATGAAATGGGTGAGCTGCAAACAAAAATATGCAGCCTTTTATTAAAATCAGCTACTATATTAGAAGACTGCAGCGTAGCAAAACCTAAGTAAAAAGGACAAACTTGTACAACTTGTGTAAAGGAAAACCATGCTTCTTCAATCTACCAGAATCTCTTGTGGACGCAAAAAATCTATGGTTAAAAGAAAACTGACAGATTTAATCAATCTGAACTTTTAAAAAGCCTTTGACATAGCCCCTCATAAGAGTCTACTGAGGAAACTAAATAGTCTTGGGGTGAAAATTCTGCAATGACAAAGAGAGAGAAAACAGAGAGTAGGAGTAAATGGTCAATTTTCAATAGGGCAAATGGTTAACAGTGAGTTTTCTCACTGATCTATATCAGAACTGGTGTTGTTTCACATACTTAATAATGTGGAAAAGAGGGTGTAACAGTGAAGTGATAAAATCTGCAGGTGAAACAAATGTATTTAGGACAGTCATTATTAGAGAAGACTATGAAAACTTCAGAAGAGACCTAAAGGACAGCGGGACACTGGATGCAATTAAACACTGACAAATATAAGGTAATGCATATTGGAAGAGATTACTTGAACTACTCATACATGCTGCAGAGTTCTAAATTTAACCCCTGAGGAAAAGTACTGAGCCTTGCACTGAAAGAGCTCAGTGAAAACCTCTGCTTAATGTGCAGTGGCAGTCTCATAGACTCATAGACTCATAGGTCAGAAGGGACCAATATGATCATCTAGTCTGACCTCCTGCACAAGGCAGGCCACAAAACCCTACCCATACACATTTATAACAACCCCGAACCCATGACTGAGTTATTGAAATCCTCAAAATTGAGATTTGAAGACCTCAAGCTGCAGGGAATCCACCAGCAAGCGACACATGCCCCACGCTGCAGAGGACGGCGAAAAAGCTCCAGGGCCCCTGCCAATCCGCCCTGGAGGAAAATTCCTTCCCGACCCCAAATATGGCGATCAGCTAAACCCTGAGCATGTGGGCAAGACTCACCAGCCAGCACCCAAGAAAGATTCTCTGCAGTAACTCAGTTCCCATCCCATCCAACATCCCCTCACAGACCATTGAGCAGACTTATCCAGTGCTAGGATGTAATAAAAATAGTATTAAAATATTATATAATTACAAAAATTAATAGCAGTTCTTCACCTCAGATACTGGGCTCAGTTCTGGTCACCCCATCAATAAAAAAGAAGCAAGCATCAAACAGAGGGATACATAGATGGGGATCTAAAATGATAGACACATGAGAGACTTCAATATTAAAAGAGATTGAAAAGATTAGTAAATGTACAAATAAGAGCGGACATACAAGATATATATAAAACAATGAATGATATAGAAAAGGTAAATTGGGTAATAGTACATTTATTTACCCTTTCTCATAATAAAAGAAAAATGAAAATGAAAGTCAAGACATTTAAATTAAAATTTATAAAAGGAAATACATTTGGACACAACAAATAGTCAACCATGGAACTCACTGCCACAAGATATACAAGACCTGAGAAGGATTTAAAAAGGAATAGTTATTTATATGGATAACAATGTACCCACTGTTAGGAACTTCCCTGGTCTGATTTGGTATTGTGATTTCTTTGACTTTAGGAGGATGCCAACATGAGTGTCAGCTAATAATACCTCAGATCAGTTTTTGTGATGTGGACATTTGTCTACTAAGAAGTGGATTGAAACCAGCACCTGATTTCATGTGTGTCTCTGAACAACTGCCAGGTTTTCGGTCACCACCATCTTGTGCTGATGCTTAACTGCTTACTAGTGAAGAACCAAAGTGAATAAGAAAGCACCAGGTTACAAATGGATACCCCTGTATCAATGTGAGTTTGTGTTTATAACAGAAAATTATTGTTCCTTGAGTAGAAAATGTGACTCCAAATTGGTAACAAATGCCCCAGCCTTCATGTTTGGGATTTTTCATCATACTTGTATAACTTTACTTGTGAAATCAACTCCTATACGTTGTACCTTTACTGCTCTTTCTTTTGTAGGATCTCGAAGCACATTAGAGAGTGAAATAAGGAGCTTATTAATGGAACTGTATTTAATCTTAATAGATGGATTTCACTTGCTACTCATTTTTCTACTAAACTTATCTTAAGATGTGGATGTAATTAACAGCACAAACTCAAGACAACATAATAAAGCAGAGCTTGTAACTGAAGAAATTGTGGGTCAAATTTTGTATTATTAAGCAGAAATAAATCACGGTGATTCTCTGGCAAAGACAATTTATCATGTCTGGAAAACATATGGGGTATGATTATGGTTTTAGAAGTAGGATTGTTTCTTATGATAATTTGTTATGTCAATTATAAAGGATGCTAATTAAGATTTTAAGAATATGTATTTAACATACCTGATTAATCCATCTTAGTAGTTATATATATTTTTATATCTACCCTTCTATGACTGATATACATTAAACTATTGAAAACGAACAAACAATTAACACTTAGCCGGGGTCCCAGACATCAAGAAACAGTGCCCCACGAAGTTATTTCCCTATAGAGGAGTTCATTATAAATTGCCTTCTGGGGAGCCAGTCAATTAGCTAATGCTATTTTTACTTTTATTAGCCAATCCTGGCGAGATTTTCTTAGAATATGTAAGGTGCATAGGAATATGATGAATAAATAGAAAGAGAAAGCAACTGAGCTGCAGTAAGTGGCATATACCCAGCTATAACAATCAGCTTTACAGGTAAGTTAAAATTAGGATGTACTAACTTTGATAATGTCCCTTTAAGCATATCCATAATAAAATGCATATTCTGCATGGCTGGAGTATAAATCAGTGCTATATATATACATACTGGATACAGTATATATTACATGGCTATAATATAATATACTGGAAATGGAGCTTTTGAATAAGAAATAGGTTTTAGTTTCTAGTAGTTTGTTATTTTGACCTTGGCATATATTTTCACACATTTTACAGGGCAATGCTAGGTTTGGGTGGACAGTAGAAGTCAGGTGAAGTGATAGTGAGTGATGATAGATTATAGGGCTGGGAGGTGGGCGTAACTAGTTGGATCCCCTGCATGTTTGTTTCCAGATATTCTAATGTTTGAGTTATTTTTAAAGATGTCAAATTTTTGTGTAGAAAGTATAATGTCTGACGTTAGCTGGATTCGACTGAAACACATTGTTTTAGTGATAATTTTGGGCTGTGAACAAGCACCAAAGGTTTAAATCAGGTTGGTGTGGGAGGTCCACTGGAGGGATCTCTTCTACCAGATCTTATGATGCACACCAAAGTGGCGCTCCTCTCCACTTTGCATACTTGAGCAAGTCCCAAGAGTATGAGTGACTGGGCAGTTATACCTGGGTGAGATATGGGGGAGTGGACAGTGGAAGGGAATGGTGGATGTGACAGGTTGGATCACAGAAACCCCCTTGGAGCTGCCAACTGATGTGCCAAGACTACTTCTGCCCGTTTTCCCTGCCAGCTTGGGACTCCAGTACCCTGTCTTGTTGAACAGACATGCCAGTCTGCTCCAACACAGACCCAGGGTCTGAACCATGTGCCCCAAAGCTGCAGACCTAACTGAAAGCAACTTAAGAAGTGTTCCTGTCTTCAACAATCAGATGCCCAACTCCCAATGGGGTCCAAACCCCATTTAAATCCGTTTTACCCTGTATAAAGCTTACACAGGATAAACTCATGAATTGTTCGCCCTCTATAACACTGATAGAGAGATATGCACAGCTGTTTGCTTCCGCAGGTATTAATACATACTCTAGGTTAATTAATAAGTAAAAAGTGATTTTATTAAATACAGAAAGTAGGATTTAAGTGGTTCCAAGTAATATGAGACAGAACAAAATACTACTAAGCAAAATAAAATAAAACACACAAGCCTATGTCTAATACAGTAAGAAAACTGAATACAGATAAAACCTCACCCTCAGATGTTTAAATAAGCTTCTATCACAGACTGGATGGCTTCCTAGTCTGGGCACAATTCTTTCCCTGGTACAGCCCTTGTTCCAGCTCAGGTGGTAGCTAGGGGATTTCTCATGATTGCTATCCCCTTTGTTCTGTTCCACCCAATTACATATCTTTTACATAAGGCAGGAATCCTTTGTCCCTCTCTGGGTTCCCAACCCTTCCTTCTCAATGGAAAAACATCAGATTAAAGATGGATTCCAGTTCAGGTGACATGATCACATGTCACTGTAAGACTTCATTACCCACTTGCCAGCACACAGGTATACAGGAAGACTTACAAGTAAAACAGAGCCACCTACAGTCAATTGTCCTGGTTAATGGGAGCCATCAAGATTCCAAACCACCATTAATGCTCCACACTTTGAATAACTATAATAGGACCTCAGAGTTATATTTCATATTTCTAGTTTCAGATACAAGAGTGGTACATTTATATGATAGGATGACCACATTCAGTAGACTATAAGCTTTGTAATGACTCCTTACAAGAGACCTTTTGCATAAACCATATTCCAGTTACATTATATTTAGACTCATGAGCATATTTTCATGAAATCATATAGAGTGCAACGTCACAGTGGGGGAGTTTTTTTTTCCATGTTCAAAACTTCAAGTAATTAAAATCTAGCAAATGTTGCATGTTTTAAAATTTAACATGAATAAAAGATACTGACCTAGATTCTTCATTTAAAACAGCACAAAATGAACGCAAAGGGTAAACTGTCACCCTTCTGATTTAGTAGCATTTAGCATCTATGTTGCCCTGGTATAAATAACAAAACAAAGTGTAGGTCAACACAGGATCTGGCCCCATCCCTTACTCTTATTCTTTCTGTGTGTCCTCCCCCCGGCCCATTCTATGTGTTCCCTTCTCGTGTCCCTGCACTCACCCTACATATTTCCTCTATTTCCCTTCACCCCTTCCATGCTTCCTAGTCCCCTGGATCTCTCCTTTATTCCCTCTTGCATGGCCTGGCCAGTGTACCTCCTCTCCCAGTCCCATACATCTCCTCTTCACTCCTCCCCAAGAGAACTCATTCAAGCCAAACAGCATGGTTCCATGACAGTCAGTTTCCAGCCAATCCATGTCCCTCCCTGTCCACTACCCCCTTCTCCACACATCCTGCCCCCATTTCACATTTTCCCCATCTATGCCTCAAGTTAGTACCTTTTGAACTTACATTTATAAACATTTTAAAATAATTTTAAACATTGCTCTGTAGACACTGCAAACAGTACCAAAAAGACCCCCGGTACACACACTGTAGCTGAGGTTGCCATGACTGTAATCAATGATACCAGTAACAATGAGCATACCACAGGCTTTGTCAAGTGCCGATGCTTTCTCTGTACCAAGGGTACCACTTGTACAGCTTCCCCGGCTGAGCTGCTTGCATTGGTACTGATGATTGGGTTCAGGCGCACAATGATACCAATGGCTGAACGAGACGCTTCAATGCTGATGAGCAAGATGGTAGCTTGTGCTTGCTCTCCTTACTAGTGGAGGGCATGGGCATCCTACTGGAGTTGTGCTTCCTCTCCTTGGAGCTCCTGGTCTTTCTGGGCCTGCCGGTACTGCAGGAAGAGACTGTGGCCTCAACAGTACCCTGGGAGACTAGGGATGTAAATACCGTTTAAAAAGTTAACTGTTTAAAGGATTAAAATATGTCCTTTAAATGGTTACCAAATTAAGCAGCTGAGGCTGATCCTGCCAGCTAGTGCGGCTGGGGCCGATCCGCCGGTGCGGCTGGGGCAATCTGCCTGCACGGCTGGGGTCCCTCATTGTCAGGTTTGGCGCAGGGCTACTGGGGCTAGCTGACCCACGGTTAACAGTTAAGTCAGGTTAACCGGTAAGACTAATGCTTACCAGTTAACTTTTTACATCCCTACCGGAGACCGAGGATCTTGACGGGGACCTGGTCTTTTTTGGAGGTGGCTCCTTAGATACAGTCTGTGCTCCTCTTTTCGGTAGTCTTCCCAGAGTGCTCTAAAGGCTTTCCTTTCTTAGGAGAAGCTTGTCCTGAGATTGATGGGTGCTAGATCTGTCAGGGACAGATGTGTGTGTGGGGGTCATCTCCTGACCTGGCTCAGAGGGTGTTTGCAGGTTCCACATCCAACAGTCTGAGCTTTATTTCCTTGTTCTTCTTAGCCCTGCACTTAAGGGTTAAACAAAAGGTGCACCCTGGGAGATGTGGGCCTCTCTCCCCCAGGCAATGGACACACTTGGAGTATCTGGCTCACTGCTATAGCCTCTGGGCAAGACAGGCAATGTTTGAAGCCTGGCAAGCCAGGCATAGTCCACCAGGAGAGGATTAGTCTCCCAAGGCAAAAGAGAGGGAAATCAGTCCTCCCATCTAAACTGTCAACTATACTAACTTAACAACAACCCTAAACTAACTAACTTTGATCGAAAAAGGGGATAAAGTGAAAGACCAAGTATGCTCTAGGTCAGGGGTGGGCAAACTATGGCCCGGGGTCTGCATCCAGCCCTTCAGACATTTTAATCCAGCCCTCGAGGGTCCGGGGCTAGCTCCACTCTGGCATTCCAGTCAGGGAGTAAGGTTAGGGGCTTGCCCTACTTCGTGCATACTGTGGCTCCAAGCAGCTCCTGGAAGAAGCGGCACGTCCCCCCTTTGGCTCCTACATGTAGGGGCAGCCAAGGAGCTCCACACACTGCCCCCACCCCAAGGGGTGCCCCTGCAGCTCCCATTGGCCAGGAACCACGACCAATGAGAGCTGCAGAGATGGCACCTGTGGATGGGGCGGTGTGTAGAGTTGCCTGGCCACGCCACCGCATAGGAGCAGGAGGGGGGACATGCCACTGTTTCTGGAAGCTGTTTGAGGAAAGCACCACCTAGAGCCTGCACCCCTGACCTCCTCCCATGCCCCAACCCCTTGCCCCAGCCCTGATCCCCCTCCCGCTCTCCAAACCCCTTGGTCCCAGCCCAGAGCCCCCGCCTGCACCCCAAACCCTCATCCCAGTCCCAGCCCAGAGCCCACATCCCGAGCCGGAGTCCCCCCCTCCACACCCCAACCCCAGCTCCCTCCTGCACACTGAACTCCTCATTTCTGGACCCACCGCAGAGTCTGCACCCTCAGACAGAGCCCGCACCCCAAACCCCAATTTTGTGAGCATTCATGGCCCGCCATACAATTTCCATACCCAGATGTGGCCCTCAGGCCAAAAAGTTTGCCCTCTCCTGCTCTAGGTAAACATACTAGTGTTCCATCTTGGGTCAAGGTGGTGGAGAAGAAACAGAGAGTGGTTTGCCTGGGCACCCCATACAACCTTGTTGTCCACCACAAGGAGGCATACAGCATACACGAGGGTTGAACAGACACTGGCTCAAGAGATATATGTGCACCTGAGGTGGAGCACCCTTAGGGATACTACTCAAAGAAGAAGAACTTGCTTCCACATTAACATATCAGGGGACTCAACTAGCATCCTCAGTAAGGTTTCCAATTTAATTCCCTTAAGTCGGATGGTTATACAGGAAGAAGTCTAAGCCTCTACTGCTGTGAAAGGGGCTAAATGTAAAATTCTTAATGTAACATTCAGCAGCTGTTAGAGAGGGTTACTGTACTGAAATTCGCGTTTGCAGCTGTACAGCTAAAGTATTCCTAAAGCTTATTTTCTATTGGATCAAATTCTAAGATGGAGAATAATGTAGTTGCTGACCTTGCATGGGGAATTTCTGCCAATATCAACAGTTATTTTCCAATTCACAACTGTTTTGTAGCAGTGATAATTTTGGAATTCTGGGAGTGTATTCAAAAGAATAGGTCTGTGTGCAGTATATCATTGCACAATGTGACTTGCAAGCTATTTTTAAATAAAATGCCCAGTTTCTTATGTCTTAATCTCCCCCTCTCTTCCAGAGTCATAAAGGATCCCATCACAGAAGAATTAGTGTACTTCTCTAGTGGAGGAAATGTTAGAACCTAGAGCAGAGGGGTGAATCTTCTGCAGAAACACAACGTCTGTGTGGGTTCTTTGGGTGGCTGAGAGAAATCATGCTGTAGATACTGGGCAGGGACACACTGCTTGTAAGACTCTCTGTTCCTTGGGGGTAAAGGGAAGGGGGAAGCAGAGGGAGATGCTAGGGCCATCAATATTATTCCAGCCCTTAAGTTGGAGTAGCGGCTTCAAAGTGGCTCTACTCTTGCTCTCTGGCCTCCAAGGAGTTCTCTCCCACTTGGAATTCCCTAATGTCCAGCTGAATTACTTGTTCTGGCAACTGGAGGCAGGATTTGGGCTGGAGGTATGACTTGATAAATGATCTTTTAGGTATTTAAATTTGCATGATGATTGTTCAGAAGAACCACTGATCCTTAGTTGATCAGGTCATATGTGTCAAGAATAATTTTCTCTGAAATTGCTGTAAGAGGAAAAAGCTTATTTTAATACCCTTCTATTTGCAGCCCATCCCATGACTGATGTTATTGAAAATAGGCCTAAATTACAAAATATTTTTCCTTTTACCACCAGGATACTAGTGCCCTAGTCCTTCTCATAGATAGCTGACCTATCTTATGCAAAGTACACACAAAGCTGACCAATCACCTCATAAAATCTTTGAAAGGAAATAACTAGCTCTTCCGATGAAATGCAGTTGAAAACAAAAAGAAGCAAATTGCGTCTGTTTACCTACAGGTATCATCTGTGATGTTACACAAACTCCTGTTTGCTATTGTCAGTCGGCACTCAGCTACTTCCATTAGAGCCATAAGAGTTAGAGGTCAGCCACTTGCACAGACCTGACCACAGACTAATGTGTCTGAGTTTATTGTACAGGTTCAAAAACAGGGCCTGTGTTTGTTTAACACTGACTGTCTTTAATAACCAACTGGGAGTCCTAAGTATCCACTAAAGAAATCATTCCATAAACCAAACTGCAACAGTTTCAAAAAGCTACCACTGTTGAATTCTTTCAAAATGTAATGGATCATATTGAAAGCCTTACTAACCAGCCAGTGGAAAAAAAAATGTTGAAAATGCTGATTTGTTATCTGCTATAAAAAAAATGAAACAAACATTTCAGTCTAATTGCCAGGTTGAACATCCTCTCCATTTCTTCTCATGGAGAGGATAAAAGGAGTAGAAAACCTACTATTAGGAGTCAAACGTTGTCTGGGGGAGGGCAGTACTTCGACCAGCCAATATGACATCTTGGATTGTGGAATATTTCTTCATCAACTCTTCGCTTTGGGGCTCTTTGTGCGTTTTTTGAGTGAGTGTGCATGAATGAAGTCAGGACAGAGCTACTCTCTGTAGCATCATCCTATTTCAAATCTGGAGCATTATTACCTTATGCAAATTTTTGCTCCACAACTTCCATGCCCTTGTGGGGGAAGAGGCCATCCCAGGTGTAGACGAGGAACCAACTGGAGGGAATGCTAATTCTAACAGCTTTTGGAACACTCCTGGATTGAGATGGCCATGCCTTCTGCTCACACCATGGAGGGGAAGGTTGTGGCCTTTTCTGGCTTTCACGTGGAAAGGCATGATTTAACACAGACTGTCTAGATGAAGACTTTTAAAACTTTGCTTTCTAGGTCAGTGAGCTCACTAAACACTCCTTGCCTTTAAAATTTTATTTTTGTTGCCCAATTAGTTATTCTGCAATAGACTCTATAGTTACTCATAACATTCAAGTCACTCAAATACTCAAGTCACTCTTTCTCTGCATATCAAAGTATAGTATACCTGCTTTCATCAATTAGCATTTATTAATTTTAATGATAAATCTTAGGGTTTTCAGTGATATAAAATGGAAGAATAATCAGCCGAAAACTATTCACCACCCAAAATATAACCTAATATTGAATACCTCAGAGCAATTTTTGCAACTATTTGTAATGAAAAGATGGATCAGTTTACCTGAGGTTAATGTTAACTTATTCTAATCTCCCAACCCATTAATAGTGCTAAACAAATCCGTATGATAAAGCTTATTTAGCTGGATACAATTCTTTTGCAATTTTGTACTACCACGGAACAGTGAATGAATCAGAAATATATGTTAAAAGAAATCAGATGTACAAGTGGTTCAAAAACACAAGCATTATTTTTTCATAAAGAAGAGTGCACATTTTGCAACTACACCACAGGACATAACTGTGAAAAAAAAAACAAAACCCTCTGTCTGCTGTGTTTGGCTTGTAAAAAACTAATGTGGAACTGAAGGAACTCTTGGAAAAGTTTACTTTTGATTTTGCCTGTATTACAGATAATTTGTACATGAACAGGCCACTGGCTCCTGTTGGTTTTAACTGTCAGTTATAATCACTTTAAGCCTAAATGTTTATAATAAAAAAGTAAAAGACCTTATTCATACCAGTTGTGGGCTTTAAAGTGAAAAAATGTATATGCAATGAAGGAAAATAAAATATGAACTTCTGTATATGTTGCTTTGAGTGATTTTGTTCAACCTAGTAAAACAGTGAATCTCTTACATATAAGAGGTTTTCAAAATCTTTTGATTCTGTTTCAAATGTTGAGAAGTCGAACGGCAAACTCAGTGGTAACTGTCAAGCAACAGATTAAAGTTTTAAAAAGCACATGGGCAGAATGTACAATTTTGCCATAGGTATTTTAGGTTTGAAGTCAGTAAACACAACAACGAAACATCAGAAAATAAGGGTTCTGCAAACAAGCACAGCCTCTCTGAGGAAGAGTTATTTGTGTAAGTCATCAGCATCTTTTCTTTCCTACTCACTAAAATTATAATACCCACAATTTTCGCACCAATGGTACCAGTCATCAATATCAAATTTTGACAATTTAACATAGTACTCCTTATACAACTAGTTAAAATTAAAATTCTGAATAAAACTGTTGAAGTTCAGAAATGAAAATGTAGGTAACTATGTGTCAGTTCCCATAGAAAGGGCCAGATTTAGATTTTCTTCCTCACACTGAAGAGCCCCTTTTTCTACAAGTAGTCCCATACTTGTGGAAAAAGGCACTTTTATTTTGCTTGTTTCTCTCTCTGGTTTTGGTCTTGTACCATTCTCTTTGAATGGCTCCTTTAAAGGCGGTTCACTCCTTATATGGGTCTGGAAGTGTGGTTAACAGAATATAATCATTAAGGGCAAACCTCTTTGGTATCATTAGCATGAAAAAACAAGTGAGTATTTGAATTGTAGCAACAGCTCCTAAGATGGTGGGTGGGTGGTTTTTTTTTTTTATTTAAGAAAAGCCAGGGAGTCTGCACTACTGTTATGAAAATCTGGTACCCATTAGAGTCCAAGCTCTGCCATAAAGGGATCCATGAATGGCCACAAAATTTGGGTTACTGGGAGAGATGCTTATAAAAATAATAAGTAGTAATGTAAAAATATTAATTATGTTCATACAGCATACTGCTCATACTAATCTCATGATAGCTCATTTACAGCTTAACGTGTCGCTTGAAACAAATTATTTGTCAATACTGAGAAATTTAGCTACAGCACGATTATAGGAATTATTATTAGAGAATATACCATTTATATAACAATACTATTAATATTGTTGCTCTGTAGCACAAACAGTATAAAAGAAAAATTTCTGCAAGGTTTTATTTATGAGAGAAAATTGTTTATATTTAAAAATATGTACTGATCTAAAAAGCAATCATGAGTCTTTGTGGGGGATACACTTTAATGTTTGCATACATACACACGGTTAATAACAGTTGTCAAATGAAGAGATAACTTTCAAAAAAGTCTGTGAGGACATAACCTGTCTTTTCATGTTAGGATTTACAGCTCAACAACACTGTAAAAATTAGGAGGTGAAAAAATAAATAAACAAACACATAAAGCTTTTATACCTGCTCTAATTAATATAGGCCTCACTTCATTGTATGGTATGTACAGTAATGAACCCTTTTAGTTTCTTCACTTCGAAGTAAGTGTTAGTTACTTGCATGTAGTTTACAGTATGTGCTGAATCTGCTCTGTCTTGGCAATGGAGAGCAGGACAACCAGTACTCTAGCAAACTGCTTTCATCCAATTTGGCATTCAGCAGCAAAACAGGCATTATTTTAATTACTGTAATAAAACAGAAAAACCAGCCTACTTCCCTTGTATTTCTGTGATCTGACATTTGCTATTTTCCTGGACAAAACCCTGTATATTTCTGTATATCACTGTTATAGCTTGTAATTCACAGTCTAGATTCATTAGCCACTGACAAGGATTTACACACTGTCCAGTTCTGTTTTGAGATAACATTCAGTAGCAACAACATAGCTTCTGTATTGATGTCATACTTTATTTTCACATTACACTAACAAGGGAGCTTATAAATAGTTCTCACATCAAGCAATGGCAAATATACTCTGTAAACTGATGCTCCAAGAAGCTTGATGATTTGAGAGTTTATTTGCAATATTCTCCTTATGCAGAACCAAGTTTTATCACTGGAGCTGTGTTATTGTTAGTTTATTTTACAGTCCTTAATGAGAACAAGATTTGGATAAAACTAGCCCTTATGATGTAGTACAACTGACAAACTTCCTTCCTCCCCTTTGCATCAGTCAGGACCGGCGCTAGGGCTTCTCGCCCCCTAGGCGCATGGCCATTTCGCCGCCCCCTGCACTGATCCCACGGCTTTGGTGGAGCTGCCGCAGTCATTCCTGCAGAGGGTCTGTTGATCTGTGGCTCTGGTGGAGCTGCAGCAGGCATGCCTGCGGGAGGTCCACCGGAGCTGCGCGAGCAGCCGACCGTCCGCAGGCACGACTTCGGCAGCTCCACCGGAGCCGCGGACCAGCGGACCCTCCACAGGCTCCACTGCGGCAGGTCAACTGGAGCCGCCTGGCGACCTCCCGGCAAAATGCCGCCCCCCGAATAATCCTGGTGCCCTAGGTGATTGCCTAGGCTGCCTAAATGATAGTGTCGGCCCTGGCATCAGTCATATAGTTCTTCATTCAGGGTTCATAGAAAAGTATGTCTTTGGCTAGTTGATTTTTCATTTATTTTTAACACAGGTCTTGATCTTGCAAGTCCTTATGCACTGCATGGCATGGCATGGTGAAAGGTTACATTTTCAGTGTGAATGTAAGGAGAGGCTACTGATGGTGACAAGTGAGCTTAAGCATTAGCCATAGTATTCTGCACAGACTACAGCTACACTTCTTGTGTACTCAATCTTACTCACACATACTCAGGTTAAAAAAAGGGGTAGGGAACATGTGAAGAATGGGCACATCTGAAGAGAAAAAGACATAAGTGTGATTCTTGGCGTGTTGAAGAAGAACTTGGCTCCATGTTTTCCTTCTTTGGCCTCACTCCTGCTACTAGGAAGGAATAAGTTGAGGAAGCACGGCAATGTTGTTATTAACGGAGGATCAGGTTTCCCTGTGCTCCCTGTCCTTTTCACCATTTTCTGTCTTGTATTTACATGCACAACATGTCACACCTGGGCAGTGCAGGATTCAAGGCCTAAAAATACACTTGTACTCCTACAATTACAATAAGTATTGGGAAGCAGAGCCACCATCAGTGAACACTGTTCAACCCTCCAAGAGGGGGACACACTGCTTGGTTCCCCAAGAACAGATTTATATAAAAATAAAGCTGTTACTCCGTAAAAAGAAGAATATTTAATAATTGCTTTTGTTTCAGGTTTTTAAAACTAACTTGGCTTTCAACTTTGCTTAAGGGTAGCTGGAGCAATGAGGAAAGCAAGGTTAACTACTAGATAATAATTACAATAGCAAAATTTTAAATCTCAAATGCCTTGAGGTAGGCTCCTAAATCTTTCGACACCAATTATAAATAGCCTATATTTCAAAAATGCTGAGCATTATCATACCCCACTGAAGACAAAGGGAGCTTCAGGCACTTACCACTTCTATTTATACACCTAAATATGGATTTAGGTGCCTAACTTTAGGCACCTAGGTTTAAAATTTCATCCAGTATATATTAAATCTTGTATTTTATAATTATAAATTACTATAGCCATTAACTATTGAAAGGATCGATCAATAGTTGCTTTTCAACTTCTAAGAATAAGATAAACTGATCTTAAAATCACATAGTGTCAATGCACAATGTCTGATTTACCAAGAAAACAAAACTGCTATATTTTATGTAGGACTGTTCAATATAGCAGGGGCAAAAAAAACTATTGCTTCAAAATCTGGGATGGAAGTAGGAGCATAGGCTCTGACTTTGTGGGTGCTCCGGGACTGGAGCACCCACTGGGAAAAATTGGTGGGTGCTTTGCACCCACTGAAAGATCCCTGCCCCCCTGCCCCTGCTCACCTTTGCTCCACCTCCTCCCCTGAGCGCGCCATGTCCCCGCTTCTCCTCCCAGCACCTGCCGCTGAGAAACAAACGCTGGGACGGAGGGGGAAGGATGGGGTACACAGCGTGCTCCGGGAAGAGCCAGCCCGGGGCAGGGATTTGGGGAAGGATTCCAATAGAGGCAGGGAGGGGGCAGAATTGGGGTGGGGACTTTGGGGAATGGGTTGGAGTGGGGGCGGGGCAGGGCCGGAGTCGAGGCATGGCTGGAGATGAGCACCCAGCAGCGCTGGGAAAAGTTAGTGCCTATGAATAGGAGTATGAAAAAAACATCTGTCCAAAAGGCAGCTCATAACAGACAGTCCATATTTACATTCAGAGATCCTGTCTGGCCTCAGACACTGGTACACAATATATACAATTGAATCTGGAGCTTCCTTGGTAATTTAAGTAATTTAAATGGTACCACAACTGGAAGAGACTTTGCTGGCACTCTGTGGACCACTGCAAACCTTCCTGAAGTACCATTCTGCTACTTGATTAGTGGACTGATGACAGAATTTTGCCCTAAAAAAGTTACTCCTATCTTTCTCTTTCAACATGCACAATTTTCTCCTGAGAGCGTAAGTAAAAGCTGATTTTAGTTATTTTAACATCAAGTGGGTCCACAGGCTTTGAAGGTATCCTTCAAATCATACAATAATATCAAATACTCTATTATATTGTATTTAGGTTCTTATACTGCAAAACAACACCATACACAAGTACACATTGGCACAATGTGCAAACCAATCTAAAATGACTCCAATACCGATAATATATATATATATATATATATATATATATATATATATATATATATATATTCAAGTATTATGTGTATCTGTATCATATATTAAAATATAATAAAATAGTTTAAAACCCTGAATTTGTAATAATGTTTACTACTATGAATCCTATAGTTATAGCTATATAAGGTTGCATAGTAATGGTCATGATAAAAACCTGCTTAGATATAGTCAAAACTTTCTGGAAAAAAATTGTATTAATCGGAACCTTTCCATGCTTGATCTCATTACAAATATTATGATGATGGTTTTAGTCCACACACTAAGTTACGGCTCAAAATTAGCATGTGATTTCAATAATCCTTGTTCATATGATTATTTTATATTATATTTGGCACTGCTACTTGATTGTGAGATATTTTAAATACAGAGATCTCATAGAAAGGTTAAGCATTTTTTGCATTTGTATACAGTGACAGGTCGAGTGACCCATGATCTGATACAGGATCAAAGCTCCATGGTCCTGAAGTACACAACTGACTGCTGCCAAAGTCTCTTCCTGCAGCAGGGAAAGGCTCCCGCTGCAGGGAAGCAATGGGACACTACATAGCTAAAAACAGCAGTGTAGACGGGGAGGCATGGCTTGGGTGAGTAGAGAGCTGTGTAAGGTATGTACACGGGTACATATCCACACCCTTCAGGCATATCTGCATTATATTTGCCCAATCCATGCCTCACTGTTTGCACTGCTATTTATACCCTTGCTACAAGGGCTACTTGTGTATGTACTCTACATACCATTGAAAAAACATGCAGTGTAGAGTAGATGTACCTATAGTATGACATGAGGATAGCCGCAGTCTCTCAGGTAGGAAGTTCCCAACCCATTCCCACTGATTTCTTTGGTGTAAGACAGGGGTCCTCAACCTTTTTCTTTCTGCGGCCCCCCTAACATGCTACAAAAGCTCCACAGCCCACATGTGCCACAACAACTGTTTTTCTGCATGTAAAAGCCAGCCTGGCATTAGGGAGTAGCAAGCAGGGCAATTGCCCAAGGCCCCACACCACAGCGGACTTTGTGAAGCTAAGCTCCTCAGGCTTCAGCCTGCGGCCCAGTTGGCAGGGTTCTGGACAGTGAGGCTTTAGCTTTCTGCCCTGGCCCTCAGTGAGTCTAATCCTGGCAGAGCCCCTGAAACCTACTCACAGATCTCCAAGGGGCTTTGGACCCCTGGTTGAGAACAGCTAGTGTAAGAGATCAAGCCATAGTACCTAATTATCAGAAAAGAGACTCACATTTGAGACGATTATTAATGTTTTCAACAGCTGATCTTTTACACATATCACAGGATGTTTTGGAAACTATGATATCTCATCCACTGCAAAACTTAAATTAAAAAATATCAATCAAACATTTATTAGCCAGTATCAAAATATTAACATTTGAAAGGTAAGATCAATTTCAAAGTTAAATCATTTTTAAAACCCTGCCAATAAATGAAAAAAGACTCCCTCTTTCATTATCATGGATGTTTATAGCATACATTCAGAATGGAATCCTTCATTTCAATAACTAAACTTTTATGGTGATAAAATTAAGACTACTCAAATTTATGTTACTAAATTAGTGAGAATGTCCTTAATTGTATCTAACTGTGCAATGTCTACCATGGGAATACAATCTGTAATCTTTGTTCTTATGTCCCAAAGTTGAACTTCTACTGCATATGAATCACACATTTCAGCTAACATCACCTGTTCAGATTCTTAAATTATTTAAGATTTTTCTCTATTTATCATCACTGTTGTGACAACTTGCCCACAACTGATCAGGTCTAGATGTCCCACCAGCAGTAGTGTCAGATACTGCGGGACATGATTTATTTTTATTTAAAAGAGAGAAAGAGAATCATTGGGTTGCCACCAAGCTCCTGATGTAGAACTGGAACTCATATGCTTGACTGCGACCTCTACATTGTCTATCAGATTTAAGAAGGTGTTTCAAGAAACAATTGTCCAAATAAGCCCTCAGTCACTGCAGGGTTTGTATGCATTCCGGTAACTGGGTAAATGTCTGGGTTTTTCAAAATGTTCTTGTTTGGTAGATAAGTAGGAAAGTAGGTTTTAGTACTCTCATGTTACAGATGGAGAGTCTAAGGCAGAAAGGTTAATTGACTTCAGGAAGACTGCAGAGGGAGTCAGTGCCAGAGCTGAGACTAGAAAGACAGAGTCCCTTGCTCAGTCTAGTTTTTACTTCAACAGACCATGCCTTTCAACATATTGAACTGTCCTTGTTGTGGGTAGAAGCCACATAGGCTGCTCTCCCCCAAATATCTGCAATCTTATTAGCAAGTTAAAATAGTTCCAGGGAAGATAAAACTTCTGCAATCGACAGTTTCACAGCAGATCATAACAGATACCCTTGAACTTGGCTGCATTAAGAGGTCATATATTTTCCTAGATGAACTGCTCTTTATTTCTTCAGCGTGTAAGGCACACACTGGTTTTTCTACTACTTCAGCTATTCATGTCTTGTCTTTTGACCTATTGTGTTTAATAAATAAATATATTCTTCCCTTGGTAAAAACACAATTTCCATTAGCAGTAGTGGGAATTAACTACATGCACTGGGGAGGGAATAATTATTGTGGTCTTTATATGGAAGCTTCTGTCTTTCATGTTACAGTTCTTTTATGTCACTCCTGCACCAATTATAAGAGCTTTTTTACATTAACATCTCTACTGTCAAAATCTCTCAACACTCCAGTGTCATAGGACTTGTAGTATTTATTCATTTTTCCAATAATAATCTGAAATTAATGTAGACAGATTATCCTACTTTGATGTGTGCTGATCTGGAATGTGTTCTTGTTCATGCTCATTCATGTTTACCAAGATGGTACTTCAGTATTTACAGCAGTATTTTGGCATCAAAACCAGTAGAAACAGAATGAGTAGGTTATGCTGTTGAAGTCCTGTCACCACTTACCCTGAATCTAAGCAGTGTTTGTGAATTACTCACAGAGGTTGCTTCTGTGGCAGTAGGTCATGCATTGTATATTTGTGTTATTGTACTGTACCAAGTTTAAGAGCTCAACAAATATAGGGCTCACTTTTATTCTCTTATCTGTGCTGAGCAGATCTTACTTTGAAGCCTACTGAAATCAATGAGCCTACGTGAGAAGTTAGGTATTACCCAGCATGGCAGAATCACATCCTTAATTAATTTCTTTAATGAGAGTGGACTGGGTGAAGAAAAAAAATATTATATTTAAACTACCATTTCAACAGGCCTCTATGTAACATTTGATCAAAGAGATCTCTCAAGGACAGTGGTTAAAAATCTAAAACCCCATTCTTTGCGTTCCGTTTTATGCTCAAGTGAGTTCTAGCCAATTGAAAATGCTCTGTTCATTCTGGGATAATCAACAGCATTGTCATCATACGAAAATCACATAAATGTTGGGGTTTGTGGAAGTAGTGCTTAAGAACATAAGAACGGCAGTACCGGGTCAGACAAAAGGTCCACCTAGCCCAGTATCCTGTCTACCGAAAGCGGCCAATGCCAGGTGCCCCAGAGGAGTGAACCTAACAGCAATGATCAGTGATCTGTCTTCCTGCATCCATCTCCATCCTCTGACACCACACAAGGCTATGGGCACCCATTCCTTACCATCTCTGGCTACAGCCATCTATGGACTGTAACACCGATATTATCCATTCCCTTTTAAACACTGTATAGGTCCTAGCCTCACAACCTCCTCAGTAAGGAGTTCCCAAGTTGACTGTGCGCTGTGTGAAGAAGAACTTCGCTCTTATTTGTTTTAAACCTGCTGCCTATTAATTTCACTTGGGCCCCTAGTTAATGTGTATTTGGGAATAAGTAATAAACTTTTCCTTATCGACTTCCCACATCACCAGATTTTATATAACCTCTATCAATACTGCCCCCTTAGTCCCCCTCCGCTCTTTTTCCCCAAAGCCCTTTTTGAAAGCGATCTCCCAGGCCTCCTTTTTTAATCTTTTTTTCTATATGGGACCCTCTCAAATCCCTATCATTTAGTTGCCCTTTCTGAACCTTTTTCTAGTGCCATATATATTTTTTGAGATGAGGAGACCACATCTGCATACAGTATTTGAGATGTGGGTGTACCATTGATTTATATAAGGGCAATAATATATTCTCAGCCTTATTCTCTATCCCTTTTTAATGATTCCTAACATACCTGTTTGCTTTTTTGACCGCACTTTGAACACTGCGTGGACATCTTCAGAGAACTATCCATGATGACTCCAAGATCTTTTTCCTGGCTCGTTGTAGCTAAATTAGCCCCCATCATATTGTATTTATAGTTGGGGTTATTTTTTCCAATGTGCATTACTTTACATTTATCCACATTAAATTTCATTTGCCATTTTGTTGCCCAATGCTTACCTGCCCTGATGTTCTGCACCTGCTACAAGCTACATATTTTCTTGAACAGCTCCCCATATTCTGAGATACAGTATTTTCTAATTCTTTTTGGGAAAGATATCCCTGCTTTAGAAATTCCAAATAGTATGTCACTTATTTTTGTGGCTAGAATAATTTTTCTGCTAAGAGAAGGGTGATTCTTTAGTATCTATTTGACTTTTGGCAATATTGTGTTGAAAGTGCAAAATGACAACTTGGGAACCCACAGGAAGAGACTAGAAGACAAATTTCATTAAATCTGGATGGTCTTTGTGGACTCATATTTGTAGTTACAGTCTTTTTTTCTTGGTCCTGAAACTCCTACTTATCAGAAATTACAGCCACCTAGAGCTTTGTTCCATATTTTGTGTTTTACTGACTCATGTTTGTTTTTCATGACTAATGTTACTTTTCCCTTTCAGGAATTAAGTTCCCCCTGCACCAGTGTTGTTTTCTTTTCCTCGTTTTCCTTATCTACGTTTGCATTCAGTGGTTAACTTTTCCCCGTGTTATTAACAAAATAATTGCATGACATTAGTTAACAAGAATGTTTTAAAAATATTCTACAATGATAAAGGAAAACAAGCATTTGCTCCTTTCATCACTCCCCTTATAAAGATTTAAGTGTAACCTAAAATCTAGCTTATTTATTATGTGGCCAATGTATTTATTTTACAAGTAAAATTCATTATTCAAATGTTTCTGCAGAAGGATGCCATGTACAATCCTGAACCTTTAAAATCCCTTCTGTCCTGCAGAATGAATTCCACTGAATGAGTTCCTATTAAAAAAAAAATCACTCTCTTCTTGCAAGTGGAATTTTAAAGTACAAAGACTGAATTAGACCATACAAGAAATAAATTACTTAACAGCTGAATTTAACTGCTAATAAAACATATATTGAAATCCTCAGAACTGATCGCTTAAAATTACTAGTGATAAAACATTTTCTATGATGATGAGTAAAGGAGATAAAGTTTGTAATTCTGATAAATTACTTACTACTAGGTTGGTTGCAGGTAACTCAGTATAGTTGTACAGCCAAAATGTGGACACAGTGAACTTTTGATACCAGCATCTATACCAACCCTGGTTAAACTAAAAGCAATTCTATTCTAGAACTTCACCCAGAATGTTCAGTTCCACATGAGAAGGATATACTTGTGGCCACAAAGGTTGCTGCTTTTCAGATGCTTAAAAAAAAGATGAAAGAGCAAATCAGATATGATAATAGCAAGAGCACTTACCTTCCACTGACAGCAAAACAGAGCTGACACATTCCATGTAACACTGCTGTAGCATTTTGCAGAAAAGTAGCTATTTTTGAATTGTCGTCAACAGGACCTTGGACGGAGAGGAAACAGCAGCATAACTTGTCTATCAATCCTATATTCACCACATAACTATAAGTGGAAGGAAAAAACATTGTATTAAGATATGGCACTCTGCCAGTTTCAATGAATTTTTTTTTAGTATTATCATTATCAATGTCAACCTGTATAAAGAGCAGGTTTTGAATTCACAACTATACAAACATAAAAGGTTAAATAAAGTAGCTCAAGTTGCAGTAATTTTAGATTTGGCCCTCTATAGCTATAGAAATTTCTGTTAAGAGATCTGTCTATCTTAGGGTAATTTCTATTATATTTTCACAAGTAAGATGAATGAATATGTTTATTTTACCATACTCTTAGAAGGACAGTGGAATTTTGCCATAGTTAAATGACTTATAATAATCTCTGTATTTTTGCAGTAGTATGATTTTTTTTTAACACGAAGAGAAAAAACTTCCCAGAACACAATAACACAAGAATGAGATGATGTTATCCAGATGCAATCTTATTACAACATAAACCAGCAATGACTATTGCATTTTTTATTCTAGGCAACAATTAAATGACTAACAAATAACAATTAGATAACAGCTTTCTACTGTTAGATGACTTTTTTTTATTGTGGTAGCTAAAACTCTGGTCCAGGCCGTGATCATCTCCTACCTCATCATTTCTGGTTGCAGCTGCTGCTATCTTACCTCCTTCAACTCCATTCCCAGATCATCTCCCAAGTTATATCACCCCACTCTTAACGCCCCTCCCTAAGAGTTGCAGGGCTAGAAACCAGACTTTTTGCCAAAGTTTACACAACAGACAGCTATTGGAAACAGTATGAGTAATTATGAGTAAAAATACATTGTGTACAAAGTAGGGATCTCATTGCAGTATTAAAAGACCATTTGAAATCTTATTAAAAAAAGACTGAAGATTATTAGTTACACTCAGATTGACTGTTCAGGTAAATTTGTGAAAAGTAAGCAATTCATCTGCAATACAGGTCATAAACATGCTCTCCAATATTGGCAGGCAAATACCAATGAGTTAGATGTGTAAAATGCTGAGTGCTGTCTATCTCTGAGCAGCAGGAGGGGAAAAGAATGAACAGGAGACGAACTGAAGCTAATCATGATAAATTATTATCAAAGGTACACATTTTCTGGCCAATGTTTTTCTTCCTTTTAGTCCAGGGAAATCTCTACATTCGTATTGGCACTTCCAGGATCCTTCCATCTCCCTTTTAGTTTACTGCCCAACCTTGATGCAATGTGTTGTAAGCTATCATACTTCTGACAGAGAAGAAAAGACGGTTACTCACCTTTGTAACTGTTGTTCTTCGAGATGTGTTGCTCATATTCATTCCAAGTAGGTGTGCGCGCGCCGCGTGCACGTTCGTCGGAAGAATTTTCCCCTAGCAACACCCGGCAGGTCAGCAGGCGCCCCCTGGCGTGGCGCCTTTGCGGCACCGTATATATGCCCCTGC